>NC_136951.1:3326418-3673430 GCF_949987615.1 Pollachius pollachius | reverse complement strand
AACCCTATTTAATGATCGCATGGTTAATGTATTTCCATTCGTACTAGTACTGTGATATTATGTTGTTGTTTTTTCTGAAATTCCTCTGCGTACCACTGATATATATTTTACCATTATAGTATATACGTTTTTTTAAATGTATCTATAACATTTGTTTTCAAGCGCCAGGAGACTTGGTACCACGAAGGCCCCGCCTCCCTCAAAGAAGCTCGTCTCTGGTTGGCCAAGTACTCCCTACCCAGGTGGGTCCTAGCTAGCACAGCTTATAAAGGAAGCCCTAAACATGTAACTCTCTCACTCTGGTAGAGTAAAGTGGTTGGATGAGGCTTGTCTCACTCTAGTAGAGTGACTGTATCTCTTCCCCCCCCCTGGTAGAGCTGTAAAGAGGTTGATATGAGGCTTGTCTCTCTGGTAGTGACTCTATCTCTTCCCCTGGTAGAGCTGTAAAGGGGTTGAATGAGACTTGTCTCTCTCTGGTAGTGACTGTGTCTTTTCCCCTGGTAGAGCTGTAAAGAGGTTGGACGAGGCTTGTCTCTCCAGTGTTTCCCACAGACCAGGTAGCAATGTGTGGTGCTCCCGGACTTTCAGGCGGGGGGGGGGGGGGGGGGGGGGGGGGGGGGGCGGGATTTCGCGGTTGCTCATAAGAATAAAAGTATTAGTGTATAATAGCAGGGTGAGACGAGGAGGCCTGACGGGGGGGGGAGTGGGGGATTTCGCGATTGCTCATTCAACAATATAAAAATAATAATAAAAATAATAATAGTCCTTCAAACTATCAGACCAACGATCGCTTCGATCGCAGCAATCGCTTCACTGTCGTCATTGTGCTAAACCAGCCATTAGCGCGCAAGGGGGAATAGCTGATTGGTGATTGGCTCCAGTAAAAGGGGATCGGAAACAGAAAGCGATGTATTGTTCCTCGCCGGCCCCTGCTGCAGAGCGAATTCAAAGCCGGCAGAACGGGCTGGGGGTACCCAGTCTTACACCGTAATCTATCTAAACTACTGTATAACCGCATTTCACATTAATCGCATCGTTTGCTGCGTTACCAACGTTGTCTATGCTGACTTAGGTTGCGGGATGTTCAATATCAATAAGGTCGAGTTCATAAGGCTTACTTTATCTTTTCTGAGTCAACAATAATTTTGAGCAGGTGTGTTTGAGCACACATTGGTAAACTCCAGATGTCACCGACCGTCACTGTGCCAAATATCCTGCTGCTTCGGGTTTTCCTTTGTAGGCGCGTTGAGAGGAGGAGCGGGCGAATCAGCTGGGCGAATGCGTGTGCATGTATCAGTGATACGCGGGTTTATCCAATAAGTGGTAGTGTACCCGCGCACCATTGGCATGCATGCGCGCTTGTCTCTCTGTGCGTGTGCGAACGAGAATGACGGGGAGAAAGAGTGCTTTGTGGAGGTGAATGAACGGAACGAGCGTATAAGAAAAAGAAGAAAAAAAAGCTGAATCAATTGGTGGCGCTCGGTGTTGTCTCTGTGGCGCTGCGCCACACATTGGTCTATGTATGGGAAACACTGCTCTCTCTGTTAGTGACTGTATCTCTTCCCCTGGTAGAGCTGTAAAGAGGTTGGATGAGGCCTGTTTCTCTCTGTTAGTGACTGTATCACTTCCACTGGTAGAGCTGTAAAGAGGTTGGACGAGGCATATCTCTCTCTGTTGGTGACTGTATCTCTTCCCCTGGTAGAGCTGTAAAGAGGTTGGACGAGGCTTATCTCTCTCTTTTGGTGACTGTATCTCTTCCCCTGGTAGAGCTGTAAAGAGGTTGGACGAGGCTTATCTCTCTCTGTTGATGACTGTATCTCTTCCCCTGGTAGAGCTGTAAAGAGGTTGGACGAGGCTTATCTCTCTGTTGGTGACTGTATCTCTTCCCCTGGTAGAGCTGTAAAGAGGTTGGACGAGGCTTATCTCTCTCTGTTGGTGACTGTATCTCTTCCCCTGGTAGAGCTGTAAAGAGGTTGGACGAGGCTTGTCTCTCTCTGTTGGTGACTGTATCTCTTCCCCTGGTAGAGCTGTAAAGAGGTTGGACGAGGCTTGTCTCTCTCTGTTGGTGACTGTATCTCTTCCCCTGGTAGAGCTGTAAAGAGGTTGGACGAGGCTTGTCTCTCTCTGTTGGTGACTGTATCTCTTCCCCTGGTAGAGCTGTAAAGAGGTTGGACGAGGCTTGTCTCTCTCTGTTGGTGACTGTATCTCTTCCCCTGGTAGAGCTGTAAAGAGGTTGGACGAGGCTTGTCTCTCTCTGTTGGTGACTGTATCTCTTCCCCTGGTAGAGCTGTAAAGAGGTTGGACGAGGCTTGTCTCTCTCTGTTGGTGACTGTATCTCTTCCCCTGGTAGAGCTGTAAAGAGGTTGGACGAGGCTTGTCTCTCTCTTTGGTGACTGTATCTCTTCCCCTGGTAGAGCTGTAAAGAGGTTGGACGAGGCTTGTCTCTCTCTGTTGGTGACTGTATCTCTTCCCCTGGTAGAGCTGTAAAGAGGTTGGACGAGGCCCGTCTCCAGAAGGACGTGTCCGAATCCGCCCGTACCATCCGCCAGCAGGAACTCCACAAGAATCTGCAGGTACACCACTTCTGTCAGCACCGTTACCACGACGTCGGAGTTACCATGGGAATACAACATGGTTATCATGACTAAATCCGTGGCACCGGTAGCCATAACATCTTGTCAACAGCATTTCTCATCCTGGTTTTCTCTTTCTAGAATCTGAACAACTTCTGCTCTCAGATCGGAGACGACCGTCCGATCTCCTACTGTCAGTTCAGCCCTGACTCCAAGATGCTGGCCACGGCCTCCTGGTACCACTTATAACACCAATTATAATATGACATAGTAAATCATTCAATGTAATAATATGTATCTGCTACTGTCAGTCCTGAGGCAAGCTAGCCCAAAATATTCGAACATCACACTATTACTCTAAAAACTTTCGGTTGTAGTTTAGTACACTGACGAAATTTGAGACTTTGTTAATTACCAAAGAAACGTTTAAATCTGCTTGTGTCGCCTCGTTGGTTTTATCCATGGTTTTGCGTGCAACACCAACCCAGTGATCCACTAAGGCCTCAGACCAGTGATCCCCTAAGGCCTCAGACCAGTGATCCACTAAGGCCTCACACCAGTGATCCACTAAGGCCTCAGACCAGTGATCCACTAAGGCTCGGACCAGTGATCCACTAAGGCCTCAGACCAGTGATCCACTAAGGCCTCAGACCAGTGATCCACTAAGGCTCAGACCAGTGATCCACTAAGGCCTCAGACCAGTGATCCACTAAGGCTCAGACCAGTGATCCACTAAGGCCTCAGACCAGTGATCCACTAATGCCTCAGACCAGTGATCCACGGGCACAATTTATTTTTCAAATCACAAATTTATAAAAATGTTTGGGAAGTAATAGGTTCATTAATTATTTTCACTAAACAAAAGTGTTAAATTCTCATCCCTAAATATATAAAATGTATATAATTGATGTGTATAATGTATGCAATGTAATGTTTATATTGTAAATTCATATGGTATATAATATGACGTATATGATAGATTGATGATAGATTGGGTGATATATTGTGAATGTTGGTGTTAATCTAATTGCAGGAGTGGTCTTTGTAAGCTGTGGTCCGTGCCCGACAGTCAGCTGATCCGGACCCTCAGAGGTGAGTTAACTGCTCATATGGATATCTCCTCGGACGCCACGGAAACAAACATTGCCCACATATCTGCATCTAGATGATTCTGCCCTCTTTTTTGCAGAATCATCTAGATGCAGTTCTTGTACGAGCTGCTTAGGGGCTGGTCTAGACGGAGGGTAACGGGTCAGGGTTAGTTAGTGATCAGTGTGCTCCTCTCCCTCTCAGGTCACAACACCAGTGTGGGGGCGGTGGTGTTCCGGCCAGGCTCCACCCTCTCGCTGGACCAATCCGACGTTAACTTGGCGTCCTGCTCCACCGACGGGGTCGTGAAGCTCTGGAACCTCCAAAGGTCAGGGTGGAACAGGATGTGATGTCACATCTTTTGAAACATTCGACTCACAAACTAACTAACCCTTTTCCTGTTGCCATAGTGACGAGCCAGTGGCCGACATCGAGGGTCACACGTCGCGAGTCTCCCGCCTCGCCTGGCACCCTTCTGGAAGGTTCCTGGGAACCGCCTGGTATGTATTATATCATGTTATACATTGCATCATATTTAATGAAATATAACATAAAATATGTGGTGCAAATTGTGTTTAGCTCCAAAAACAATATTGGGTGGGGGGGTCTACGTCTCATCCAAGACATCAACGAGGACTAGCCAATGGGAGGCAGCGGAGGGCGGGTCTTCTCTTCTGTCTGATTTGCTCTTGTTTACTGCTCGCTCCACTTCCGGGCAGCATGGAGAACAGACTCACTGTAAGAAAGCTCTGTAAATAATGTATTGAAGTGATTCTGTGTATGATAAGGTAAGCCTGTCAACATAAAGAGCAAGTGAACTCACTTTTTCATCTGGAATTCAAACACTGATTTGAAAATAAGTGTTTTGGGTTGAGAGTTTTAGTAAAGATAAATCACTGATTGAATAAATCGCTGTTGCGTTATACAATAAGCTTCCGAAAAGATCAACTTTCTCCTGGACACCGCAGTCCTCCGCTGCCCAGACAGAGCTCCACAAATTCACAAACACCATGCCCCTTGGTCGTGAGGTCAGACGTAACGAAAACAACGCAGCCTGTGTTCAGCAGACTGGAATGTTCACAAAGGGTTTTGGGTAGAATAACAAGAACGTAACATTTTACCCTTTTTTTTTCTAAATTGGGGACTTTGATAAGATCGCATGGGATCGTCGAAAAAAACATAAATCCGCTGTAACAAGGCACCCGTTAAACGCCTGCCATCACCTGATAGTGTTCAGTATTCACATCCAGAGCATCAAAGTCCGGTCCCAGTGCGAGCCGCACTGCACTAACTACGACTCCTGCAACTCCGTAACGGTTCCCACGCTAACCAGGTGACGCAAAGCTCACCTCAGCACATTTGTAGGGATCCACAAACCTACCTTTAGTTTGTGTCGTATCTCGTGATTGTTGTGAATAGGTATTACAGTGTACTACATTAAAGGCACCTATAACACATGATTTATATTCATTATTTGTCCTCTTAAAAAGAAAAAACTGTCAAGAGCTGGATTTGATCACACTCTCCGCTACAAAAGTATACACCACCAAGCAGCCTTTATACACCTGGTCCGTGTGATGATAGTAAGACGCATTACTATTGTGGGAATATTTTGGCTGGTGTTTGTTTGAGACATCTGGATCCCCTTTTTTTCAAACAACGTTGTATCCTTTCTCTGACCAGACATACAGCAGCCGACTATAGCAGTTAGATGAACCACTCACTGCAGACATTTGATGTTGACAATGTCTCTAGTATGATCTATTTTTTTGGTTAATGAGGCATTGCATATTCTACCACCATGGACACGCCCGATCTCGTCTGATCTCGGAAGCTAAGCATGGTCGGGCCTGGTTGGTACTTGGATGGGAGACCGCCTGGGAATACCAGGTGCTGTAAGTGGTGTCGGGTGGTGGCCAATAGGTGGCACTCTTCCCTCTGGCCTTAACATCACTCCCGATGCCCCAGTGCAGTGACGGGGACACTGTGCTATGGAAGGCCCCGATGCCCCAGTGCAGTGACGGGGACACTGTGCTGTGGAAGGCGCCGTCCTTCGGAGGAGACGTAAAACCGAGGTCCTGACTCACTGAGGTCATAAAAGATCCCAGGGAACTTATCGCAAAGAGTAGGGGTTTCCCCGGTGTCCTGGCCCAACCAGGCTCATTCAATCTTGCCCCCTAATCATCCTCCTGTATAATCGGCTGACTCATTAATTCCCTCACTCTCCACCTTAAGCTGGTCTGTGGTGAGAGTTCTGGCGCAGATTGGCTGCCGTGCATCACCCAAGTGGGTGCTACACACTGGTGGTGGTTAGTGAGGTTCCACCTTCACTGTAAAGCATCTTTGAGTCTCCAGAAAAGCGCTATATCAATTCAATCCATTATTATTATTATCATTATTATTACTCATACAACTCTTCGTACCCACAGTTCTGTGTAGACATGTTCTTTCGAATGTGAATACATTCAACAGTTATTCTGGGACTTAAAAGGGTCTTTAGGTTGAACATGTGGAAGCAGAAACCCTGTACCACTGAGCCGTACCCAAGGCCTTCTTTCAGAACTCTCTCTCTCTCTGGTAGCTATGACAACTCGTGGCGTCTGTGGGACCTGGAGCTCCGGGAGGAGATCCTGCACCAGGAGGGTCACAGTAAAGGAGTCCACGACCTCCACTTTCACCCAGACGGATCTCTGGCCCTCACTGGGTAACCAAACCAACACACACCCTCAGACACACACACCACACACGCCCTTCAGCTAAAGACAGAGTAATATTCTTAACCTATTTAACATTGAGGTGTTTTGTTCTGGCAGCGGACTGGACGCCTTCGGACGGCTGTGGGACCTCCGCACTGGGCGCTGCATCATGTTCCTGGAAGGACATCTTAAGGAGATCTACAGCGTCTGCTTCTCTCCTAATGGGTAATCTGCTTGTTCTGGGTCTTCTGTATTCTTAATCCAACCACTTTCTGGAGCTATCTACTCATGAGGACCTCCTCCTTGGGAAATCAGCTCAAAAATTTACATCAGAATGTCAACTGTTGTTTTGTCACTTACTCTTGTTAATCTACTATCCAGCATTTCGTAACTAACTCGATTCAAACATGTCTTTGCTCTACTTCACTTTATTCATCATTCATCAAATATTGACCCAGGTACTCCTCAGATGTGCTATGGTCAGTGTTGTGCACGGTCACACTCCAGTTCACAATTTAGAATTTTACTGGACTTCCGGACTGATTCCTTCGCAGCACTATCGCCATCTGTTTAGCTCAATTCTGGCCCACCTATATCAGATACGCCGATGTGATTGGTTTATGTTCGGATCCAGGGGAATGGGGTATGACACGCTAAGCAAATTCAAATTGTGCTCTCGCGAGAACTCTGAATTTCTACGGTACAAAGATCTAGTTTCTGTGTCAAACCCTATTTTCTGTGTAACTTAACCCTACTTCCTGTGTCCATACCCTTCTTCCTGTCTCTTACCAGTTGGCATGCGGCTACAGGAAGTGGTGATCACACCTGCAAAGTGTGGGACCTGCGCACCCGGAAGTGCATCTACACAATCGCCGCCCACCAGAACCTCCTGTCCTCTGTTCGATTCCAGCGTCAGTATTACTGTAGTATTATATTAGTGCTGTAGTATTATAGTATCAAGTGGAACTGTAGTATTTGGTGCTCTCGGCAACAGTAATGGACTCCCCCCTCCCTACTTCCTCTAGCCACCGACGGTCACTTCCTGTTGACGGGCGCCTATGACAACACAGCAAAGGGCTGGAGTCATCCTGGTTGGTCGCCTCTGAAGACCCTGGCAGGACACGAGGGAAAGGTAGGCCACGTCCTTTTATATACACTATAACGGTAGGCTAGACGAGACTCGAGCCATGCTGTAATCGGAAACAACCTGCATATGGTAGTTATTTAATTTAAAACAAAGTACCTGTTTCTGATCAATGTCGTCTTTTCGGTAACCAAAATAATTCCGTACAACTGAAGTTCTACGACTAGCGGGGGCTGTCTACGACTGCTTTGGTTGTCTGATCCTTAACTGATTAACATAATCAGTGATTGGTGGTTCACTGTGCATGCAGAGCCTGCATGTCCCTGCCTAGCAACAAACTGTGTATACAAGAACACTCAAATCTGAGTAAATAGTGTTATATATATATTATTTATTACACGGGTCTTCTCAATGCCGTGGAACTCTTCGTTCACTTGCATGGGCCCTTCACAACTTCCGGCGGTGAATTATATTTGATAATCCACCGTTGCTAAGTCTAATTGACCGCTGACAAGGAAAACAAAGGATTTTTTGCCTCTAATGACGTCTTTGGTACCACTCCGCAAGTAGTTCGGTAACTTGTCAACCCCAGCGTCTTTGGTTACTAAGGCGCTCTATTGCGGACTATTTCTCTGCTGATCAACACTACGAATGCTGGTAACAAATAAATTGTAAAAAGACACACCATGTAAAGTTATTTTTTAGCTTTGGCAAGTAGCCGTGTAATAAGTGGGATAATGTGTAGAACGTCGCCGGTCATTATCGAAAATAAGCCCCTTCAGGGCGAAGCAAGACACCTCCGCTGCGCGTTGGTGTCCTGTTCGCCCTGTCGGGGCTTATTTTCCCTATAATTACCTGCGTTCCATACATTATCCCTTACATAGATGTCCAGCTCAGCCCATAGAGGTGATGTTAATATTAGGCTCCACCTCTAAAGGTTATGCTAATGCTCTGCCCCTACAGGTGGTGTTAACACTAGGCTCCACCCCTAAAGGTTATGCTAATGCTCTGCCCTACAGGTGGTGTTAATACTAGGCTCTACCCCTAAAGGTTATGCTAATGCTCTGCCCTACAGGTGGTGTTAATACTAGGCTCCACCCCTAAAGGTTATGCTAATGTTACGCTCTGCCCTACAGGTGATGTTAATACTAGGCTCCACCCCTAAAGGTTATGCTAATGCTCTGCCCTACAGGTGATGGGCGTGGACATTTCCCCTGATGGTGGGCTGATCGCAACCTGTTCCTACGACCGGACCTTTAAACTCTGGCTCTCAGAGTAACACACTGCACACTCACTTATCGTTACCACAGATAAAAAAAAGGTTTTACATTTTTCTTTCAATGTACCCTTTTCCTTTTTTACAAATAAAGAAATGCAAACTTAAATTGGAAATGTCTATTTACTGAATAATTAAACATTATTGTATATGTTTAGGTAGGGATAAGATAGGGTTGTGATAGGAAAAGGGAAAGGTAGGATAAAGCTAGGGTAAGATAGGGGTAGGGTAAGATAGGGGTATAGTAGGGTTACGTTATATAATGGTAAGATAGGGGTATGGTAGGGTAAGATAAGGGTATTGTTGGGTAGGGGAAAGTTAGGATACGTCTATGGTAGGGGCATGGCAGGGTCTTATTAGGTTAGGATTTGGGTATTTTCGAGGTAGCCTATAAGGTAAGATTGTGGTTTGGGGGGTCATAAACTGCCTAAAGCTCCACTATCAGCGATTTAGAGATATCAATTTAAACACTAAATAGCTCTGTGCACTAACAATTCCAGATTAACCTTTTTTCTCTCGCTAGCACATTTATGTGCACAAATTATTATTGTGAGCTCTATACCCGCACATGCGCACAGTATTTCTATGCGCACAAACACTGTTTTTGGTCTTGTGCTCATACTGTGTTTTCCCGCTCGCTTTGTCTGCTTTCGCGTTGGTTTTCTTTGTGGACTCAGTGGGCAGAGTGGTCATATGAATGGAACAACCTGCCTCGTGTCTACCAGACATAAATATGCATAGTGTTAAGGGTTAAAATACATACATACAATATATACATTTAGCAAATGGCATAAAAAGAAGTTCAAAAGTCATTGGGACTATAATAGCGTTCATTGTTGAAGTTAAATATGTAAGAAAACAGTCATGTATTCTTTATTTTTCTTGTTTAATTTTAGTGGGATAGTCAAACATGTCACTAGATAGCGCATAGCCTTGGAGAACTTAAAGTTCATTAAAGGCAGGCAGCACTGCAGTAATGATGTGAAGGTCAGATATTTTTTCGGACTCAGATCTTCCGAACTCGTTCATTCAAATGAACAAATCTTTGAGTCAGATTTTTCATCAGGGATCAACAATCCACTTACAGATACGGATTGTACGTACCGGGTCATATAACTGATGTGTGTCATATACAGTAGTCTAATGTACTTGCACATACACTGGGTGATATTTACGGTAACAGTGAATACGTAGGGGACTACGTTAAAAGGTGTTTTCAACACACAAGTAGACAAACGGTACACGATACAGCCAACATTCTCATTTTCATAATCAATCTCCATAATTAGTTTTATTTTGGCACATGAAGAAACAATCTCTCTAAGGATCTACTTTAGTACCCACATGTAACCATCACATAGAAAATGGGTCTCAAAGTGATGTTCTTGGGCAAAACCAAACACAAAATGAACAATCCACTCCTAGATAGCCTACTGACCGTAAGTACCGGATCATAGAAGAACTGAACATGTGTAAATCCAAGAAGGAAATAAGGAAATGGAATGATCCACTCGCAGAAAGGAATCATATGGACCGGATCACAGATTTGTTCAAAAAGAACGATTAGTTTATGAATCACACATCACTGCACAATGAATCCTGCCGTCAAGCTGAACACACGTTAACGTTTTTCCCTCTTTCTGTTTGATATATATAGGGGGGTAATATTCCTCAAATCACATGCAGGTAAGGTATGCTACCCCAGTATAAGGGTGTGACATTCCTTAGCTGTCCTGCTTCCCTGTTTCCCTGTTTCTGCTGGCCTCTGTTCTCCCTCCAGGGAAGCTGATTGCCTGGCCCCTCCCACCTCATTGAGGGATTGCGCTCACCTGCCGAAAGCCTTCATAAAATGGGGGAATCCAACATGGCCGCTCTCTCCCACCTGGAAGGCAGGTGCCAGCCTGGCACCCACCGGAGTTTTGTTCTGTTCCTTTAGCCTTCGTTGCTTAATCTTAGTTAAGCTTAACATTTAGTTTAATTTCCCTCAAACAACACACTACACTACTGAAAACTGATTTATTGTTTTCAGTTGTTTAAACTGAGTTATGAGAAACATTTATCTGACTTATCTGTTTCTGTGTGGACCTCCCTTCTTGGTTGTGCTCTTTAACGAGCTGGGCGCAACTCATATCTTACGAAAAGTTATGCAAAATTAATTTTCTGTAAAATTTGAACAGAAAATTAGCTGCCTTAAATTGTGTGGACAGTAGGGTACAGCAAACATATATAGGAAGCTTGCAATGAGGTGTGTAAATCTTGTGTGTGTAAATCTTTGCGCACGGATTTACTGCTGTGTTTGTTCTACATAGCAGGGATTCCCCATGAAGCATTCTGACGCCTTCACTAGGCGCAGTAGGCCTATGAATGACTAAATGTAGGGGTTATCATCTATACAGTATGAATGACTGAATGTAGGGTTTATTATCTATACAGTATGAATGACAAAAAGTAAAGTTGCAGCATGACATAAAGCAACTCCAACTGCTGATTTACAATCGTGTCCATAAACATCAACGAGAGAATATCGCTGTGTATCATGAATGTTGTAAAATGTAGATATTTCTGTTCATTGTATACCAAATATTGTTATTTGTAATCATTGTTTTGAATATATGGTTGAGTTCTTTGAATGATAATGATATTTGAATATTTGTTCAAAATAAACTAATCTCTGACTGAAGCACTATGTTTGCCTCATCTTGAATATATTACAGCAACTCTGGGAGTGGTCGCCATGTTCAGTGTGCCGCAAGGGATCCTGGAGGGTTTGGACAATTGTGCAAGTTGGACCTTTGTCCAACAACACCGTTGTTTAGGATTCATAATATCATCTGGAGGGAAATAAAACTTTTGGCCCCGATATTATATTATATTATATCGATATTATAGAGCTCTGGAGTCCGCAAACCGCAACAATCACTTCCTCCTCCATTTTGCGATTCAATCTGGACTTCAGGGAAACGCTCATAGGCTGTCACGACAATGCATAAAACAGAAGTATTCACGGGAGTAGAATCACGCGAAATCAGTGTAAACCAGGTACTGCGACGTTCATAAATTCATGCAGCAGGTTTTTCTGGCAGAGGTTTTCCTCCATTCTTTGCATTGACTTTGTATGTATTTGCGCTACGCCTTAAATTTTGGTGTGAATGCACCTGTAGTGCTAAGGTGCTAACACCTACTCGAGCAGGAAAAAGTCAGTGAGCAGAGAAACACTTTGCGATGGGAAGTCATATATGTGAACATGGGCCCGCTGCTTCACCTTATCTGGGCGCTCAATGAATGATTTTATCCTAGCAGGTCATATTATTGCTCTCGTGGGCAGAGAAATACTGCTTACACAATTCGATTTGACTGCGATTTTGTTGCCAATTGTACGTTTCACATTCACATTTTTGTGAATTTGTCGGCATGTCACAAATTAGGTGCATATAGATGCGAAACACGGCGAGTAATTTGAGTTCAGTTGTTTTGCTTATTTTGCTTGCTATTGGTGTTTTGAACAAAGTTCTAGAGCATACAGGGTTCCTGCTCCTCTCCCATTTAGTTGCATTGCACAGACTATTTGAGTTTTCAAAAATACATTTTGCATGAGGCTAGGTAATTATGCAAACATAAACATAAAGGCAGAGCCTTCACTAAGAGATGCCACTCCTCATCACCCATGGTGCAATGCCAGATTGCTCATGTGTACGTTTCATGTATGTATAATAATAGCAACAATATATTTGTTTCAGGAGCACAGTGTGCAGTCTGAACCTCTGAACCTCTGTTTGAATGTGGTTGCTCTAATGATACTAATGTAATTAACTACGATCCTTTCTACGTGTGCCCAAGGTTGGGTGGTGAACTCATGCTACTACATTTTACACACTGGACCTTTAAATGTTAGTTTGTTCATATTATATGAATCTAAAGAATGTCATGTATCTGAATGCAGTCAAAGAGCAATGTTAGTGAATATTTGCAAAACATATTATCAATCTGCCTGCAAACTAACACAGCTTGAATCTCTCCCTCAGTGAGTGAGTGTATACCTGCGAACAAATCACATGCAACTGACTGAAATGGACGGATCGTTTCAGGAAGTGATTCAGTTCAGTTCATCCAAAAATAGTCATTATTTCCAATGAATCGTTAGTGAAAATCCAAAACTGATGTTCGAGAAGTTCTTTATTTGTTACCTATTGTTTATTGGTAATATTTTGTAGAAGGAAAATCAAGCACTTTTCTTACAAATTACTGTATATGATTGTAAACAATGTCAAAAAATACATTTGCTAATTCTTCGCTTGACGCTTTGGGAAATTTCTGGGCTACACCATCACTGCACTGTACTGTAAAATGTACTATGCTTGTTTGAAGCTTCAAAAGGGCCATAGTTGTACTCCTTATGGTACTTTCCTTTGGTGGATGTGAGGGTTGGGGGGTTGGGGATGATGTTTCCATCCTAGTCGGACATCTACTGACAAAACATGCCATTTAATAGGTTGGATAGTGCACCTTTAAAATTCCTATTCCTTCCAATAGGATCCGACATGAATTAAAACAAACTTGTATATAGAGCATGTAAAAAAAATAGTACAATACTGTATATTCAGTACATATCGGTATAGACGGCTCTTACAACTAGAGCAGAATACAATATGAATAAATAGATTGAAATATTAATTTGACATTTCTGATAAAGATGTATTATTGCATCTATAACACTATTATATACACATAATATATTATTGTTATATACAACTAATCATTTTAATATTTATCTTTAACATTTGTTTGATGTGTTTGTCCTTATTTGGGCCCTTCCTTTCTTGATTCCACAGGCTCCTCCCATTCTGTTTGTTCTGGCCCCAACACAGACCGTGGTATTGGAAGACTCCTCCCACTATGCTAGCTCCGTCCCCAACACAGCCAGCAGCAGCAGTAGTGGAAGAACCTGCAGCATCGCGGGGGGACGTTTCCTGGCAGCCCAATCGCCTCGCCCCCAAGACCGCCGCCAAGGCGATAATGGAGGCGTGTATCTGTTGGGCCCCCAGACCACGCCTCCAAACCTGCCCCTTTGAAGCCTGCCTCATCAAAGGTCATCCTGCTTGTGATCTCACTTCCTACCCTTGACCCCATCTCCTGGGAGCGAGCATCCCGCAGTGCCAGGAAGCAGTGCAGGTCCAGGTCCAGGTGGGCGGGACCTCCGCGCGGAGAGGGCGTGTTCTGACGACACTGGGGGCAGGGAAGCCACACCTACAGGATGAAGGTAGTGGAAACTATTACAATACGGAAATCCCAATCTACCAAAAATATGAACTTTTTTCAGGAAGTGAGATATACTATAATTCAGAAGGAAATACAACTGTGACACGACAGGAAGAAACTTTGGTGACCTGCTCGTTGATGACTGTGTCCAGTCGGCTCAGGCATGCTTGGCAGAAGGTATGACCACAGTTGAGTCGTCGTGGTAACCGCTGTAGCAAGTCATAGGCGCCAAAGCAAACGATGCAGTCCCGGCGACCACGTCCTCTCCCCGCCTCCAGATCAGGCCCCGCCCCTCGGCCACTCTCAGACTCCTCCCCTCCGCGCAGGTGAGGCCCCGCCCCTTCCTCAACCATTTCAGCTTTAAGACAGGACGCCAACACGTAACAGACCTGTTCTTTGATTTGTTTGTCTCCTAGGATCTTCGGTGAGGACGTATGGTATCTAAAGAACTACGGGATGTGAGGTATCTAATAACTAAGGGTAACTAAAGAACTGACGAACTAATCTAAGTTATCCAAGCACCTATGGCATCTCAGGATTTAAGGCATCTAGGGTAAAAAATATTAATCCAAAACAATTGGATTAACTCCAACAGTTTGACCTTTGATAGACCCCTGTGAACAGAGCAGATTGGGCTAGAGCGTCTAGACTACTTTCTTTAGGTTCCATGGAGGAGATAGCTTTTCAGGAAGCAAGTCTGGATACCTTAGCGATCTGAGGCTCATCACCTAACTAATTAATTAATGTACCTGGAAATAACAAAATAATCAGCAAACAAAGTATTTCAAACTAAGTGCTGCAATTCATTTAATTAAAAATTAAAACCAGATAGTTTACTTATTCTGTCAATTCGAATAATACAAAAAAATCTATAATAATAATACATTTTTTGATATAGAACCCTTCATACAGCAGCTAAAAGTTCTTCACACTGAAAAGAATATAATGTAGAGCAAATGAAAAAGGCAAGCATTTTGAAATCAATCTAAATAACATTCATTCATAACATATATGATAACATTAATAAGATTCATAACGTTCATACATTTTCAATTAAAAGGTTCAAAGAACTAATGAATAAAGAATGGAAAGGATTGTATACTTGCTTAAATTACAAAATTATGAAAATAATGATACAATGTTTTTTGTTCTTATAAAACTCCTAAATTACTAAATGATAATTAAATAATACAAATATAATAACAATTGATGTTGTTATAATTAAACCCGATGAAATAAATAACCTCATGAGACTAAATAATAACATTTATAATAACCTAATAACAATTTATTTAGTTTTAATAAAACTCACCCGATGGAGTAAATG
This sequence comes from Pollachius pollachius, assembly GCF_949987615.1. Classification (NCBI taxonomy): domain Eukaryota; kingdom Metazoa; phylum Chordata; class Actinopteri; order Gadiformes; family Gadidae; genus Pollachius; species Pollachius pollachius. The sequence continues at coordinate 3,658,129 of NC_136951.1, read as the reverse complement.
TGATAATGGTTTATCAATTCAATTAAATTGAAATATCACATATTTTGACTGTAACGATTAATGCCTTCACATGTACAGTAGGCCTATATATAGGCCTAGCCTATATTCAGTAAGCATTTTCATCAATATCAATACAGTTATAGAATATCTATATGTTAATAGTAATATACGTAATATATTAGATGTCTTAAAATATACGATGAACTTCTTACCTTAAAAACCAACAAGTCCTGTGAGGGCTCTGTGTGAGTATGTGTAATCTGAGCTTGTCGTTCAAGTTACTTTGGCAGTGTGGTTGCCTAGCAACCTTTTGTCACTCTACCCTTTGTCCATCTCTCTCTATCAATGTCTATTTCTTTCACTCCATCTACATCTATCTCTTTCTATGTATCTCTATCTGTGTAAAACGATTTACTGTCTGAACTAATAATTTGATTAACCAGTGATTCATTATATGAATGATGAATGTTACACACTTACACACAAAGTTTGTATCTCTGGGAAAAATGATGCAAAACAGAACGTAACCGTAAACTTCAAGATTTTAACTTTTACAATGTATGTATAAAATAATCATATCATAGCCTATGACATGATTACTTTGTAATTATATTGTTAAAATATAAAAATATAATTAAAAGGTGAGGTGCTGATTTAAGGGCTTTTATTTGGTTCTCATGAAATGGGATAGTTGTCCATCTTGGTGATAAGTGAACATTGACTCTGACTGTTCTGGTGGATGGCCTGGCTGTCTAGGAGACCATTACCATACCGCCCCAAGCTATGCTGAGATAGGAACCTGAATTGTAGCATTAAACCGGTCTACTGCAATGATTTCCTTTGCTCTTACTTCTTAACAACTTTGTTTGATAGTAATAAGTCCCCTTGTCGAGGAAAATATGAACCTGCATGTGACAAGAATAACATCAACAACTTAAAAGAAAAATATGGAGGTCGTAAATTTGACATGAAATACAACATGAAACAGAAACATGTATCCCTCTATCGGAACTACCGCCTCCTCTTTTTGCCAATTACTCAATAATCTTAAAGGTCCATTGTGTAGCATTTAGTGGCATCTGAAACTGACATGGAATGCAGATATGGAATATAACCTTCATAAGTATTATTTAATGAGTGTATAATCCCATGAAAATAAGAATTGTTGTGTTTTAGTTTCTAGTTTGAGCCCTTTACGTCTTAATGGGTAGCTGGTCCTCTTCCACGGAGGCAGCCGTGTTTCTCTGTCATTGTTAAGTAGCTCTGAATGAGCAAATGGAGAGAGAAAGCATTTTTTAAGAAAATGTGCTTTGCCATATCAAAATGGATGACATTTGTTTTAATCTCTATTTTAAAAAAATGCGACATTTAAGATAGTTTGAGCATTAAAATGCCTTTTGATAACATTTCTAGCGATGAATGTGAATTTTATTTTTGTAATCTTCAGTCAGTGAGTTTAGATTGTTAGTTAATGCAATGTTTGTTATTCTTGCGAATGTGATTCATATGGATGCTGCTATCCCTGTAACTACTCAGCTTGCATGTTGTTTGAATGTAGCCATCTGAGCGCTTATTTACTAACAGTTGATGTTCTTTCAAATAAAACTTTTTTTTGTGACCCAAGAATGACATTTATTCCTCTTTGTGACGGATTAGGAATACGCGTTTTTGTGGGGCACACTGCAAAACAACATTCCAACAGTTCCTTTAATAAATGTTTATCAAGATAATCATAACACATTAAAGCTGCGGTTCACTCTGGACGCCAGGGAACGGTTGGCCGGTTGAACGCTGATTGGCTGATACGTTACGGCACTCCGGAAGTGAACGCTGATTGGCTGTCTTCACGCGACCATCGCCGCAAAGTTCAAATATTTCAACGTGTGTCGTGTCGCGCTACTAAATCCTTGTGAACGCGCTCGCCCGTACCAGGACATCCATTCATGAAGTCGCGCCGCAGGTTTTTCTAGCGACAAAAGTAGCCTGATACGCGTCTCTACGTTTGACGTGGAGTCGCGCCGGCCCGGCGCTTTTGGTGTGAACGTATTGAAAGATATGATTGATATTATTACTTTCAAAACATTGGCCAAAATGGAATATCGTTTTATTTGGGCTGCTTCTAGGACATTTTGGGTGGATTTTGAACGGTAAGTGGTCTACTTGTCTACTTATAATGTTATAAGTAGACATGTAGGCCTAGCTTTTATTCAATTATCGTTATAACAAGATGATGCTAGAGCGTGCACTGCGCAGCTCGCGCCCCCTTCTGAAGTCGAAAAAAATCTCCCGATTGAAATGCATTGGTTTAATATTTAATTAATTGAATATTAATATATATATATATATATATATATATATATAAATATACAATTATTTAGTTAGCCTCTAATATGTAGACCATGTAGCTTTTATTCAATTATCGTTATAACAAGATCTGTAGCCTAATTGACCGTTGAAAATCCACTTCCACCAATTTGTAAGTGTGGTTCAGGTATACCAGAAAATATTAAACTATTCATAATATAAAAACGATGTAAAGAAATAAGGTTATGAGTCGAATTCAGTTAGAATTCAGCCTCTGCTGGCCCACAACTAGATCGTCTCATTTCCTCGATACACGCTTTGATTTAATTATATTTAAATTATTATGACCATGGAGCCTTTATTTGCATGGGTTTACATTTCGTTCTGTGTAGCATGGAAAAATCAGAGAAACACTCCCATTCAGAATGCATTGGTTTACATTTCGTTCTTTGGAGCACGGTTATTTTATTTATTTTTTTCAGTTTTTGAGGAGGTGCTTAAAAAATGCTAAATTTTCTGCAATAATCCAAAATCCAATGGAAAAACCCGTTTGCTTGTTGTCAAGGGAACCCAGGGCGACGCTCACCTCCGGGTTGGCCAACATACGTTATCCCTCCACCACTCTAAACTGTAAAATCACATGTTCAAGTTGAATGATAATGCATGAATTTATTCTTTATTCTGCCATAGTATTTATTGAAGGGGGGGGGTGGGATACTGTAGGTATAACACGCTATTTTACGTTGAAATGCGACGTAATCCAGTGTTCACGAAAACGTACACTGTCAACGTATGCTTTTGGCGACTGGGTTGGGCTGTGACGTACTCTGCGTCACCTCAGTGAAGTCAAGTGTTGCCCGAATTTCCGACTTTAACAACCATTTTATTGCACTTTTCCTTATCGGAAGACGGAAATTCCCGAATTCTGAGTACAATGGAACGCAGCATGCCTCGCTGGTGACGTCGGTATGGGTATAAAGTGATGCGTGGTATGTGGACGCATCTGCCCTCCACAGAAGTTAATGATGGGTTTTGAGTATCATATGCACGCGAAATTGGCATATGGCGTATGTACTGCACGCATTTTGAAATTGTAAAACCGTGCGATCTGTACGCATATTGAAGAGACTGGGTTGTTTTGTCAGTTAGTCCTACAACAGAGGTCTATGTTCACTTTGAAAAAAAAACATTCCAATGGTTCCTTTAAAAAACATTTTGTTTATCAAGATAATCACGACACATTAAGGCAGCTTTAAATGTTTTTAAATCGTGAATGCTTTAATTAAGTAAAAGGCAAACGGAAAACATTCTTAAATGCAAGATGATTAACATGGAGGGCTATATGGGGCACAGAACGACTTTGGAGTGGGATGGAGACGTCTGGTCTCTTGAATCTTGTCTTATGAATCAGGGCATTGAGCTTTGCTATTCCATAGATCTAGCCCAGGAAGATCTATAGAATCTTCCTGGTGCTTGTTTAGGTTGTATATCACGTTGGATTTATTCGCAGGCTCAAAATCTGTAAAACATTTACCCATCTGCAATGCAAATTAAATTCCCTTTTGCACGTATATTTTAAGTAGGCCTACTTAATCTCATTTATGGCAGCCTCAAGACATAGGCTACTTTACAGAGCAGCTATAAATAAAAACTTTTAACAATGCAAAAGGAAAGGAATACATTTTTTGCTTTTCTGCTTTATTTTTACATTAAAGATCGGATAAAAAGAGGAAAACAGCAATAGCTGGAAAAATGTAAAAAAGTAGAACGTTTATATTCCATAAAATACTTACATTACTACATTCTTATAAAATAAGAAGCTTTTTTAGGTTTCACTAGGCCTACATAAATATGAATTCAGGTAGCAATTTGATAATAAAGTAAAATGCTATTCAAATATATAAAATAACATTCTATGTTGGCACAACCATACATAAATAAGTCCTTCACATAACAAAAGGCCAATATTGCACACTTTAAACACGACAATATTTGATCATAGGTGCTTTAACCGTATAAATGCAAATGTAATACAATTTATGGTCTGCTCCATGAACAGATGCATAGGCACACATGTAACAGCATGTATATTTATAAAGCACTAATATTACATATAAGAATTCATATTATCATAATTCATATTTGGCAAAGACCTATTTTGATTGGGCCTTATCATGGCATGTTTGGTTGATTATTCTCATTGGTTAAGGAGAATGGGGGGCATGGCTGATTGGCTAAGACACAATGACTGATCTATAATATTCATACATTTTACCATTATACCTTTTACATCAATAAGCAGACAAATATAACACATATACATGTAGAAATCGAGCTACAGGTACATGTCAGTTAATATGTTTAACATTTAAAAACAAATGGAAAAATAATGTGAACAAGATGTGTGAAACCAAACTGAAATAAACACTTCTATGTTTCAGCTCAGTAAGACCAGTTTTGACTGTGACAAAGATAGAGGAAAGTCAGAAAACATCAAAGCTTTACATTTCTCCCAGATTTTAAATATACCAGAAGCCCCGCCTCCCCAACGGAAGCTGCTTGATTGGTCAAGTCAGCTCTATGTGTCATCTCTCTCCTCCTCTCCTCCTTCCCTCTCCATCTCTACTCCTCTTCTGTCCATAGCTCCTCCACTCTCACCATCACTGTTTCCGACGGCGACAGCGGTAGCAACAGGCACGGCAACGCATCTCCTCTTCTGGCTCCGCCAACTTGACATTGTAAGGGGGCGGGTCTTGTGCCTCACCACCCTCTGTCTTAGCATAGGGGTTGCCCAGTGCCACAGGGTTCCCAATCACCAGGCTCTGGTCACCCCGGAGCTTGGCTCGTGGAATGGTCACATCTCCATAGGGGTTGTCCAATGAAACACTGATGCCTGACATTTTGATGGCTGAGTGGTACAAACGTGAGAGAAAAATATATACATTTGAACCTCTATTTGTAGATAATAAAAAATATAATTTTGACAGCAACATGGGCATTTTTGTTTAAATAGCATACACAATTCTATCCAGTAATCTTACCTTGGTTTACAGGCTGAAACGTTGCCGCTCCAAAGTTTCCAGTTGAGGAAACTGTGTTTCCTGTGAAGAAGGACAGCAGGTTTTAAATGTCTTTTAACTATGCATAACACGCTAAACCCTTCATATGTAATATATTTACACACACACACATACATATATGTATATATATATATATATATATATATATATATATATATACACACATACATATATGTATATATATATATAGCTATCAGAGGTGGAAAAAGTACTGAAAAAAGCTACTCAAGTAAAAGTACGGTTACATACTCAAGTACAAGTACAAAGTACACTTTTCAAACTTTTGAAAGGACTGTACTGACACTATATGCTTCACATCTTTGATATTAACACTATTTATCTCTGAATCATTTGTTTATGGCCTACTCAAAACGACTAAAACTATTTAAAGTCCATAACTGAAGTTTAATAATTGACTGTCTTAACAAGACAGTCATCCATTAAGCATTCAGCCTACCGACTACACCCTAGACTGACAGCACTGACGGCTGAAAGGTAGGCTTGTTGCTAGTTGAACTCAGAAATTATCATGCCGATGCAGCATGAACCTTTTCGTTCTCGACATACTTGCCTGCAATTTCTACTCAGTTACTTGTGTGGTTTAATATGTAACTAAGTACAATACTTCAACCAAAACGTAGGAGTACAGTTTTTAAAAACTACTGAAAAAATACAAAATACCAAAAAAGTCTACTCAATACATTTACTTTAGTAAATGCAATTAGTTACTTTCCACCTCTGATAGCTATGTATCGATGTGAAGATAGATAGCTATTTGATACTAACAAAAATGAAAAAAACATATGTGAACAAGACGGAAGAAACCAAACTCAATTAGACGCTTGTATGTTTCTGCTCAGTCAGACCATTGTCACACATATACAGTCTATATATATATATAGAGAGAGAGAAACAGAGAGAGATCAATACATAGATTTAATTACACTTTCTGTTATTATTGTGAAACCTTTCTCACCTGGCGTTGACGTGGTGACGTCACCTCTGGCCCGAAACCTCCAGAGATATTCCTACAGAACTACCGGAATTCCCTCGTTCTGTTGTCCTCTAATTTCCTCCGGTGGTGCAAGTACTCTTCTCTCAGGTGAAAGAAAAGTGCAATATTTAAACCATGTAGATAGTTTAAATAGTTACTTTCTACAATTAAATCCACTCGGTCGAAGTTAAGCTTACTTCCGGTCGAGCGGGAGAAAACTATCCTGTGGTTCTTCCTTCTTCTTTCTGTTTTCACTTATTTCTCTCCAAATGTTGCTCTTTTCAATAACACGTATCTTCTTTATTCGGTTTCCTTATTCTATCTTTCCAATCTATCTTTCCCTCTCTCTGCCTCTCTCTCTCTCCCTCCACAGGTAGGCTCTTGGTTTCTGTGGCTGCGAAAGAAAGTGACACACCTGTCACTAAACTCCTCCCACTGAGATATACCTGTGTGGGGGTGGGTGGGTAGCTTTAGGTGTGTCTCTTTATATATATATATATATATATATATATATATATATATATATCTTCATATATTATAGTGTAGTATATACTATTATTATTTAATATATAAATATATAAGCAGGCCATCCTGGCTGCATGCACATAGAGCAAGGAGGTTGCTATATGCAACATACACACACATTTTTTCATCACAGGCCAGTGTTATATTGATTAAAATATGTGGCTATTTATTTGCATTAATCTGCATTAAACGTTGCCATCAGTGTAAACCTGTCCAGCTTCAGAAGGATGACTTTGAACACTGCTTGTTTGATTGTTGCACGGCGCGGTGAGGATGGGGCTCCCCGCTCCCCACTCCTGAGTTTCGGTTTCCAACTTTAACAATAGCTCTGGGGGGGTGTTGCACTTTCGGCCACTTATGGCCAGAAGGTCTCGTCCTAACCAGCCTATGATAGTTTGTCAGGCTCCATTTGGTAACTAAAGCACTTTGTTATGACAACGGCTTTTTTCTCAGACGCGGAGTGATACTGATTTCTTGGAAGGAATGAAACGTCATAGTAGGTTTACTGTACCACGGGTGGTAAGGAACCAGATTGCGTGATTTATATTATTTTTCTATATTTAATCCATGTTGTAATGTATTTCTCCAAATATATCTAATGTACGGAGAAATACATTACATTGATTAGATATAGAAAAAATATATATACAGTATATTGAGAAATACATTACAACAAAGATATATATGGGTTATCTCGCAATAACTCTAAAAGATAAATTATCTTGTAGACATCACAGGACGGCTGAAGCCATCCTGTGATGACGTACCGATGGATCCAAAAAAAAGAATACTGTGGCTTTAAATATACTATATAATTCCTGTCACTACTGACTGCATGATTTTAATATATTTTCCATTGGATTCTTAACTGAATAAACCAAAACAACAAAATTTAAATAATTTATTTTCATTCAGTTTCAAACATTAAGCATTTTTTTAACCATTCAAAGAACATGGCGGAAATCACAAACAGGAAGAGAGCAAAACTTTACGAATCACAAGCAACAAAAGCACTGTGTAACAAAACATACATCTTGAAATATCGGCTAAACCAATACGTTTTTTAATTTAACAACCAGATTTCCATATCCATACATCCATACATATCTTTTTTCACAATGGAATCATTGAAGATGTAAACACCCCTACAAAAGAAAACACACACAAAAACCAAGAGCTTGGTCACAAATATACACATAATGGATTTTTTTGGGGAAGAGGTTCACCCGTTAACTCATCCAGGTGGTCAATGGTCACGTTAAGTATCGGTACACTTCCAATTTTTAGGCTGGCTGTGAAACTTTATATATTAGAGTCAGAATAGTCCCAGCTAAGAGAAATCGAATGTCAATTAGCATAGCCTCAGCTAAGAGAAATTTCGTTATTTTTGACAAATTCCCAAATACTACATTTAGATAGTTCATCTATTTTGACCACCTGTCCCCTCGTTCGTGTGTTGGTCCGGAGGTCTAGCCAGCAATGCGGTAGTTAGCATGGACCTGGGGCCGAACGTCGCAAGCAAGGCGTAGGAGGTCGCCCAGCACCACCTCCCGGTTCCCACGGTAACTGGCCTGGATGCCCTGCATGCGGCTCACGGTGTCGCGGTCAACCTCTACCGCACTGTTGCCGTGAGAGCCCAGAGCCTAGACACAAAAACTGTTTTAATTCTGATCTGAATCCATCTTTAAAAGGACCTTTATTTTGACAAGACTTACAGCAGCTTCCTTTGTTTTGAACTCCTTCTCCCTCTGGAGGCGGTACTGTTCAATCTCCGCCTGCGCCTCCTCTTTCGCCTGCTTCAGACGACGGTTCTTCCCTGTACAAACACATACACGCAGAATTAGACACAAATACACACAGACTATTACGCACAAGTGGTGTAGTCTATGTGATGTGCAGGTATATCACACCATATACCCACTTAAGAATGCAAAGCTGCTCAGAACTTTCACTTCAGCAATTTGTTTCTAAAATACCGTTTGGAGAGATATTGTGAGTAGGGCTGAAAGATAAAGGGAAATAATCTAATTGCGATTATTAAGATTGTGATTTAGTATGCGATTTCTCTTTAAAGTTCCTTATGTTTTGTATTATTCACTAAACCAGCAATAAATCATTCTATAGTATGACCAACACAACATTGGAATCAGTGAACATATAAACTGCTCGTTACTTTAGGCCAGGCCAATGAGTAGAGATGAATTGATATGACATCTTTATTTAGCTATTGAATTGTAAAGATATGATTTTTGTAGCGCAGCCTTTGTGATTGCAAATCTTGTTCCATTACAACGCGATGCTGGTTTGAATTTGATTAATTGTTTAGCCCTAATTATGACAAAACTAAAGCAAACTTTATAGAATTGGAGCAAGCGAGTGACAGAGTGCGATGGTGATTGCGAGCTGAGCAGAGGAAAAGAGCCTTGTTGCTTGGCTTCCGATGAGGGCAGGAAATTGTACCTTTGTAATGTCCCAGCTTCAGGCTAACCACTATGCAACTTTTATGTCGGGGCCAACTTTGGCAGAAACTACGCGACTGGTCTTGACGATCCATCCTGACTTGCCGTCAAGTCGGTGGTCGACACAAGTGGGACTTGGAACATGCGTGGGTACACACTAGGGCTGAACGATTAGGGGTAATAATCTAATTGCGATTATTTCTACCAATACTGCTATTGCAGTTTAGTATGTTTTGTATTATTCACTAAAGAAGCAATAAATCATTTAGTATGATCAACACAACATTGGAAGCAGTCAACATACAAACTGTTCTTTGCTTTAGGCAAGGCCTATGCGTTGACATTAATTGATTGACATTTTTATCTAACTATTGAATTGTAAAAGAATAAATATGAATCTTACTGATCTCCAGTCAGTAACAAATCCCCCAAAAATACTTTTTATTTATATCGTAGCCTTTGCAAAACACTTTCCATTACATTGCGATGTCAGTTCAAATTTGATTTATCTTTCAGCCCTAGTACACGCATAAATACCCTTCTCTCTGAAAACTCTCCACAGGTAGCAGGAACACGTCCACCCAGGTAGACTGGAGATCCGCAAGATATGTTTGTGTAACAGCTGCTGGATTTATCAAAACCTCCATGAATAGTGCCATTTATACTGAAGCAAATGTTTCAAACAGTTTCAAACCTGCAATGTTGTCTGTCAGACAAATTAACTGGTAGCTCCGGTAAATAGTTAGGCAGCAGTCTATCCAAATACTATCACAAGGACAAATATCATGGGTTTGTGTCCAATTGCTAACATTGTAATCTAGATATCATCCGTTATGAGGAATGGGCCTTTTGTTTGGGTTCATTCGTTCCTGGCCACACCCATGTCATGAAGAATACAGTGCTCCCCACGTCACGAGGAATACAGTGCTCTCCACGTCACGAGGAATACAGTGCTCTCCACGTCACGAGGAATACAGTGCTCTCCACGTCATGAGGAGTACAGTGCTCTCCACGTTACGAGGAATACAGTGCTCTCCACGTTACGAGGAATACAGTGCTCTCCACGTCACGAGGAATACAGTGCTCTCCACGTCACGAGGAATACAGTGCTCCCCACTTCACGAGGAATATAGCGCTCCCACATTACGAGGAATACAGTGCTCCCCACGACACGAGGAATACAGTGCTCCCCACGACACGAGGAATACAGTGCTCCCCACGACACGAGGAATACAGTGCTCCACCCGCAGTTTATCTGAGCGTTTAACAATCAATAATCAAAGTACGACACAGGTTATCTCCTTATTAAGTCCCGTTATGACACGAATAAGTGTCTAATTCCTAACATTTATTCGGCTGATTATTGCGCGATGAAATTTGTACGGTATATATTTTCCAATATACCTTCGATTATCAGTAAATCTAGATATAAATGTTCCTATACATTACTCACTCTTGCGGGCCTCCGCCACCTTCTCAGCCGCTCTCTTCTCGGCCTGCAGCAGCTGCTGGATACCCTGCGACTGGCTCGCCATCTTCTCTCTTTAATACAATGACGAAGAAGGTTGAAAACCCTAGCATTGATAAATACATTAAGATAAGAACATCCTTGACGTCGTGAAGCCGGTAATAAAGTAAAGCTGTCGTTACCTTTGCGTTGAAGGGAGTAAAAACAGGAGAATAGTTGAAGGTCAGTGATGGTTTTATGCACTCGCCTCTCTGAAGCTCAAGTCAGCTGACCAGTATCACGTCACCTGATCGCTTGTAGAAACACGTGATCTCAGCGAGTGTCATGTGATCCGTTGTCCCGAGGTCTATCTTCGGGGTAAATAGTTATTGCACATTATCCTAGCCTCGTATTCCAGTCTCTCTCGTCGTATCACACTCATGTGTACCTTTAAAGAACAGATTATGTGTAATGTGTAATAATCGATGTAATGTAATAACAGTAATCGTTTGTGTTTCTCTATCAAATGTGTATACCGGTATATGTGTATATATATATATATATATACAGTATAGCCTACATATAACTGACTACTGTTTAATGTGGTCCAATAGTTTCCATCGTTTTCGGAAACTGGTCACCGTTGGTTTGTGTGTGAGTTGGGAGGAGATGCAGAGAGTGAACCCTGTTCTGGACCGCTCGAACCCTAAATCCTAATCTCTTTCCAAAATGACCAGGTCTCTGTCGACAAACAACAAATAGGTTCCAACTCAGCACCAACTCCAAACTGGTCCATAAACAAGAACCAGTGACGTCTAGTAGTGGGTTAGCGTAATTTTTACGCCTTAATTTTAACTTTATTTAAGTGCTGAAGCGTTGCTAGGTCAACGGGGTCGTATGCTCTGATGTGGATCTATTCTAGCCCTAAAGTCTATGGAAAATCAAGCTGGTTCTTGGGGAGTTGGCGTGTAGACCCAACATTGAACCAGCAGAAGCATCAGCACCAGCATTGGGTTTGCGCTGTTGGAAATGGGGTTAACACCTAAAGTAAGGTTATTGCTAAGGTGATGGCCAGACGCCTTAAAGGCATTCTTCCTTGCATTATCTCAGAGGATTAGACTGGCTTCATCAAGGGTCGACACTCATTCTCCAATATCCGAAGACTCTTGCTCATTGGCTTCTAGTGGCAGAAAAGGCCTTTGATCGTGTAGAGTGGCAGGACTTATTTACAGTTTTACTGAAATTTGGAATAAGTGACGCATTTATTGCATGGATTAGGCTGTTGGCCCCTGGCCTGTGTCACCACAAACTATACACTCCCCATATTTTTCACCAGGGGGCGTGCAAAGGTTGACCCCTGTCTCCGCTGCTCTTCGCTACATCGATTGAGCCACTATCAAGTCCTCACCCCACTTCGAAGGTATTACGCCCCAATTTAATGTATGGGACTTTGGATCATCCTCAGGTTAAAAATACATTTTTCAGAAAAGTAAATGTTTCCCTATCTATCGATTTCGGGTTTGGGGCCATTAGCAATAATCACCTATTAGTATTTACACCCTCCATTTTGGACTCAACATTTACTCTCTGGGCCCGATTGTGTATCAACTCCTTCATGACCTTTATAAGAGCGACACTTTTTCTAGTTTTGATTAATAATCTCTTCAATAAAAATTGCTATGCTCAAATTTGTTCCGTATTTTCAATCCCCTTTCAATCCCTCGCAGGATGTCCCCTACCCAGAGACGGTTCACAGCCGGCGTTTATAAAAAACAACATGTCTCTGAACGCTGATACAGTCTCCAAATCAGATGGGAAGAGGAACTGAGTCTACCCAGACTCCGATCCCAAATGCAATCGTTGCGGTAGTCTACAGGCGGACCTCACATGTTCTGGTCCTGCCCAAAGCTTGGAATATATTGCCCCTGCTATTGGTCCCATCTTTGATGCATTTACAACATTGCTAAAGAATAATGTACAACCCTGCCCGTTACCGGCTATTTTCGGTGTATCTACTGAACCCCTCCCTTGCACCTCCAATGAGGCTGACATGATGGCTTTTGCATCGCTACTAGTCAGATGGAGAATTCTCCGAAGCTGGAAGTTCCTAATTCTCTGCCTAGCTAGCCTACATGTAATGTATTTTGCTCTCCCCTCGGACTGAGTGCCTACCTCATTGTATGGGGGTGTTGTCCTGTGGCTGATTTCTGAACACTGTGCCACCTGACCCCATGTCCACACACTAGCAGGCTTTAGTAGAGGTGCTCTGGTTTCTGTATTGCGTTGGTATACGTGTATACATTCTTTTTTTTATTCTGTACTGTACATTCTTTTTATTAATTTATTTTATTTTAACAATGTGATGTGTTTCAATGTTGTTTGTTTTTCTTTCCTGTAGGGTTGAGTGGGGTGCATGGGTGGGCTGGTGAACTGGTAAAATGTAGGTGGTGAAATGTTAACCTGGAATTGTCCATTGTTTGAATGTACTTCCAACCAAATTTTGCAAATTAAGAATTTCATTGCCCAGTGCAAACTATGTTTCCATTGTATATATGACAATAAACGATCTTGTATCTTGTATCTTGTACCAATAAAAGGATTTTTTTAAAAAAAGAGGGTGGAGAATGCTTGTTCAGCCTCAGGAGTTAAAGCGAACGGAATAGCAGCTGAGGCAATTCTTGTGAAGGTGCAGCTATCCTTCTGTAATCCCTGATGAAGAATGTCGTTCACCAAGGCATGAAAAACAGCGGGCGTATTAGTGGGCCAAAAGGCATAACCAAGTACTAAATGGCTGTAACGGGTGTTAAAAGCTATCTTCAACTTGTCTCCCCCCTTAATCTGGACCAGGTGGGAGGCTTTTTGAAGAGTTAGCTTGCTAAAGATGGTTTCTCCCTGTTGGTACTCAAAAGCAGCACTGATCAGAGGCAGAGGATTCTTGTTCTACACTGATGTTGTTCCGACCTCAGAAATCAAGGGTGGAAGGTTTTATCAATTCAATTCAATTCAACTCAATTCAATTCAATTCAATTTTATTTGTATAGCCCTTAATCACCATTACAGTCTCAAAGGGGTTAACAGGCCAAATATTTATGCCCCCCCCCCCCCCCTTTACCCAAGCCCCCACAAGGGCAAGAAAAAACTCCCTTGAAATTAGCAAGGAAGAAATCTTGAGAAGAAACCGAAGTAGGGGATCCCTTCTTCCAGGGATGGTCAGGAGTGCAATGGGTGCCGTAATTCACATACAGGTAAATACATGCGCATCTTATTAAATTGGTGATGTGGTGCTGGCCGGTTAACCATGAGGAGAGTCCAGGTATCCAGTCCAGTCACCGCAGCACGCTAGAACAGACAGAAGAGTGAATTAGAACGGAAAGGTACATAATGGAAATGTATACTGTATTAACAAAAGCACAAACAAACACAGTGGTCTTCACATCGCATCTGTGTGTTTTTCACACTCCTTTGTTCCAAATGCAAGATTGTAGAGCTGCGTTTTGAGCTTTCCTTTGAATAGCTTCACAGAGTCAGCTTCCCTGATCACCGGTGGCAGCCTATTCCATAGGAAGGGGGCTCGATAGGCAAATGCTCTCTGTCCAGCCGATTTCTTTTTAACCTTCGGTAGTGAAAGAAGGTCAGCTCCCGAAGACCGGAGGGACTGAGAAGGACTATAAGGAATGATCAGGTCCTTCAGGCAGGATGGAGATAGTCCATGCAAGACTTAATAGGTTAGCAGTAACACCTTAAAATCCGATCTGGAAGTTATTGGTAGCCAGTGCAAGAGGCGAGAATAGGTGTGATGTGATCAAACTTTCTCGTTCTGGTCAGCAGTCTAGCTGCAGCATTCTGTACAAGCTGTAGACTTCTCGTGGTAGAGTTTGGTAGTCCTGAGAACAATGAATTACAATAATCCAGTCTTGATGATATAAATGCATGAATCAGTGTCTCTGCATCTGCTGCAGATAACATTGGTCTGATTTTTGCAATGTTTCTCAGATGAAAAAAAAGCAATTCTAGTTATACTTCTAACATGTTGGTCAAAGCACAGTTGAAGGTCGAACAGGACATCAAGATTTCTGACAAATGCACTCTGTGGGATGGCGAGGCCATCCAACCACAGTGAGACATTCTCAAATTCTCTTTGGTCCCATTTGGTCTATCCTTCGTTGATACAAAGAAGAAACCTGCCGCCACAGGTGATGAACGGATGAGGCTGGTAGCCAATGACTCCATGATGTACTTCTACATGGCCTCTTTCTCTGGTCATGAAGTTGTAGAGGTGTCTGAAAGGCAGGCTGGCTCCGGGAAGTAGAACTATGGCACAGTCATAGGGACGGTGAGAGGGTAACGACAGCGGCTTCCTTTTGCCAAACATCTCCCCCAAATCTTGATATACTTTGGGCGCAGAAGAAAGATCTGGAGGAACAGAGGAGGGGATGACAGCAGTTTCAGATGGTCGGTCTTAAGGGGCGGTGGATAGGTAGCAAGAAAATGGCCTAACTTGCATTAATACACACACTCGAGTGCGGTTCCAAACAAGCCGGGCCTAACTGCATAGGCTCCTCACTTGAAGGGCTTTTGCTATGAGAGGTCCATGAACCGGTCTCAAAGGAGTAGGAGGAAGAAGACGGGAACCCGGGTAGGGCTGGGATTTGTAGTTCCTCTACCGGCGTCTCTCCCGCAGGCGATCATCCAGTTTTAGTGGATAGAGAAATGAGAGCTTCAAGTGAGCTTATGCGTTCAAACAATGCAAAAGGTTCCTCTTAATGCTGCATCTTTCCATCTGGACTCAGCTGCCAGAATATGAAACTCCTCAGAGTTGTCTAACCCATAGTGGTTGGCAATCTTGATCACAGAATAAAGAACAGGTAAGCAGAAGGAGAAAACCACTGGCAAGGCGGAACCCAGAGGACACTACCACTGTTAGCGACGGTAGGATCTGATGACGCTGAAGAGGATATACTACAGAGATGTTTGGAGGATTTGCTTCAGGTGTGCCTGCAAGGAGCTCAGGATCAGAAGAGGAGCCACCAGGGGGATGGGGAAACAATGACAATTTAAAGTCTTGAGGGACGTGGCAATGTATTTTGATCGAGAACCAGGTTTAGGTGTAATTCATGTCTCTGAAATTATCTCAAAATGTTCCATTCAACCAATTAGGGTTAGGGTTCAACGTGGATATTAAAGGGTCAGGAAAAGTCAAATGTATTAATATTTCTCTCTCTCTGGTTTGGTTCTGACGTCCTCTACTGTACAATACAGGGAGGCAGTTTGTCCTTTCTTGGACAGAAAGGAGCCTATTAATTGGGTAGAATATATATTTTTTACATTGTTTACCATGTTTGACTCTACCAAAAACAATCGCTGAAATCCGAAAAAACACGTTGAAGTAACTTTTATTACTGAAAAAGTATCGACTTCTTCGAACGTCAACAAAGTATAATCAAAGTAATTACAGCGATCAAATGTTTCATAAAAATAATATTGGCTCAAAAGACCGTTCCGTTCCACAAAAGGTATGGCTTCACCCTCTCTTCCTCCATACAGGCGTGCACGTGTACAGGTTATAAGGTGCTCAATAGTAATTGAGTGTTATCGACCATATCCACTAGCCTGGCTCCGCCCGCCTAAGTACTTAAGCTCAATTTTAATTTCCTTTCAGTACTACGTCTGGGTCTGCGGTATGGTTTTCTCCGTCCAAATGTCCCGCTTCCAATCAGCGAACATAGGGAGTGGCTGAGAACAATGATGTTAAAGTCAGCTCTCGTTGACGGACACCTTCACGCACGGTGTTTGGTTTGTTTACAGCCTGCGCGCAACGTGATTCCCGGCCAAACGTTAGCGATTGATTATGGCAGATCCAGAGTGGCACTAGCCAGATCCAATATTTTTTAACTTCAACAGACACCCGCCTTCAAGGTAGTTTACGTTTGTCAATTGAGTAGGTCCAGACTCTGTGCAAATGAAATGAAGTACGAGAGTCTGGTAGGACCAGGCTACATATCCACATGACCCAGCTTTCAATCACACCGCAATCACACAATAACAAATAACTTTACAAAACCCTAACGAATAGTTATATCAGAAATATATCAATGAAATCATTCCTGGCTTCTACAATAGTATTTGGGTGGAGTAAACCTTTAAAGCAATGTAGACCTACTTGGACAAAAAAAGGCAATTGGGCGGAATAAACCTTTAAAACTATAAGTCGGTTGACCGAAAGTAGTATTTGGTTGGAATAAACAAATTTAACAAAGTAGTAAGTCCGAAAGTAGTATTCGGGTGAATTAAACATTTTAAACTAAAAGTAGTTAGTTAGACAAAAAGTAGTATTAGGGTGTAATAAACTTTAATAAACCAGAAGTACTTTTAAAAGTATAAGTACTTGGAGAGAAAGGAGTGCTATAGGCCTAATATAACATTATGGTGTGTGGCAAATTTCATATACAACAACGTTCATTCACAACGACGGTAATAAAACCTGCAAAATTCACGTGGATGCCCTATTAGAGGTAAGTACTGCGAATTTATTTTTCACAACTTTTTCTCACTCTCTGCAAATTTGTTGCTACATATATTGTGACAAATAGACAGAATATTAAAGAAATTATTACGGTTAAACAATTCTTAGCAAATTGAAATAATACAGTCCAGTTTGTTTGTTATACTCGATATTGGATTCAACAGACGGCCCACATTAGCGGAAGCAATCCTGGTTTTTACGAACGAAAATCCGGTCATATGAGATAGACATTTGTGATTGGACCGACCTGGGCCCGGTCGGCAGTAATCAGAGCAAACCAGAGCAAATTAAACATGAGCTCCCAGATTCCTCATGTTCCCTGGCTAGCCGAAAACCTCGGGTTATTTCAGCTCGAGCTACGGGAGAAACGTCATCGTCAGGCTGAGCCAATGAAAGGGAGAGCAGGGAGGGGTCACGTCTCCTCAATCCTAGGGAAAAGATTGCGAGGGGTCAAGGGTCAAATTGAAGGAAAACAGGAGGAATACTTGGCAAGAAGAGGAGAAGATAGCGGAATAAACAACAAGAACTGAACAGAAGAAAGAAAAGGAAAAGTAAGCCGGCCCCGTGCTAGCAGCTAGCTGTGATGTGCTGGTTGTCGGGTTGGGGTTAGGGATCTTTGTAGAGCAGGAGGACCGTGTTGTCGGCCGCTGACTGCACCTCCCTTCCTCCGGGATACAGGAGGTGGAGGCTAAGCTAATGTGTAGCACCGATATGGGACACCGGAGGGGTGGAGGATAGGCTACGGTGTAGAACATATATGCTAGACTAAACAAATGAAAGCTAGACGAAGGTGTCTGCTATGTAAAGATCAGCGCCGGGCTACAATAGAAGTGAACCTCGGGTTTTTCTTTAAGATCCGTTAGCGGGGCGCTAGTTAGCTGTCATCAAGGGTGGACTGACTGGAGTTGGTTTAATTTGAAAGCTCCAGACCTTTTAGTTAATTATAACATTACAGTTTTAACGTTATATTGTATACTTCATTTGTATAATATTATTTATTTATTATTTTATTGTATAATATGCTTGGGGTTAACTGGTGTGCTAACTATGCTAACTCCCCTAGTAGCTGAATGCTGATGTCAACAATGTTATTCACCGATAACCTCGTCTGATTTGATATACCGGTATTACGTGATATTATTTAAACTATCAATGAAAATACAACTAATAATTAACTGTAAATCAACCAGAAGCCAAGAGCAAGCTTTTGGACTCACAACCTTTCTGTGAGTCTGTCGACTTTCTATACGCAATCAAGTTTAATGCTTTCTGCTAGGTTATAGTATAAGTATCTACGATTGATTATTTTTTCATATATTATTACTCCTGTACTATTTTGCCAAGACTTTAGTAAATTTAAAATCAGATCAGTATATATATACCAAAGCACTTTATTATTGCTACACATATTGTCACATTTAATGATAAAGACTATTAATCGACTGCTTTTACGAAAATTATACCTTAGCATTGTTATTATCCATTTACCTATTCACACACAATCATCAGACTTAATATCACTTAATACTGGTTTATATCCTAACCACATGCTTTCAATTTACATTATTAATTTGGCAGATGCTTTAATCCAAAGTGTATTTTTTTTGTAGATTGTTTCAACAAATTGTCAAAAAGTAATAGTGTCTCTCTCTCTCTCTCCTCACAGGCCAAATCATGTCGCACCTGACCTCACTCACCCATGCTCTAGCTACCTAGCCTGCACTAAGGCTAGCAGGCTTAATTAGGCTGTGTATTGTATGAGTGTGAGAGAGAGTGTGTGTGTGTCTGTCTGTGGAAGGAACAAGGAGAAAATGGGATTCGGAAAAGATCTTCGGAATTCCCATGAAGGCCTCCTTAAACTCCAGGACTGGGAGCTGAAGGTAGGCCAGGGAGCTGAGGGAGGGGTGGTTGGCTGAAGGGGGGAGATGGTTGGCTGAAGGGAGGTGATTCTGAAGGTGAGCTTGGAAGCTGAGGGTGGGGTGAGTAGCTGAAGGTGGTTGGCTGAAGGTGGGGTGGTGGTTCTGAAGGTGGGGTGGTGGTTCTGAAGGTGGGGTGGTGGTTGGTTGAAGGTTGGGTGGTGGTTGGGTGAAGGTGGGGTGGTGGTTGGCTGAAGGTGGGGTGGTGGTTGGCTGAAGGTGGGGTGGTGGTGGTTCTTAAGGTGGAGTGGTGGTTGGCTGAAGGTGGAGTGGTGGTTGGCTGAAGGTGGGGTGGTGGTTGGCTGAAGGTGGGGTGGTTGGCTGAAGGTGGGGTGGTGGTTGGCTGAAGGTGGGGTGGTTGGCTGAAGGTGGGGTGGGGGTTGGCTGAAGGTGGGGTGGTTGGCTGAAGGTGGGGTGGTGGTTGGCTGAAGGTGGGGTGGTGGTTGGCTGAAAGTAGGGTGGTGGTGGTTGGCTGAAGGTGGGGTGGTGGTTGGCTGAAGGTGTGGTGGTTGGCTGAAGGTGGGGTGGTTGGCTGAAGGTGGGGTGGTGGTTGGCTGAAGGTGGGGTGGTTGGCTGAAGGTGGGGTGGTTGGCTGAAGGTGGGGTGGGGGTTGGCTGAAGGTGGGGTGGGGGTTGGCTGAAAGTAGGGTGGTGGTGGTTCTCAAGGTGGGGTGGTGGTGGTTGGCTGAAGGTGGGGTGGTGGTTGGCTGAAGGTGGGGTGGTGGTTGGCTGAAGGTGGGGTGGGGGTTGGCTGAAGGTGGGGTGGTTGGCTGAAGGTGGGGTGGGGGTTGGCTGAAGGTGGGGTGGTTGGCTGAAGGTGGGGTGGGGGTTGGCTGAAGGTGGGGTGGTTGGCTGAAGGTGGGGTGGTGGTTGGCTGAAGGTCGGGTGGGGTTGGCTGAAGGTGGGGTGGTTGGCTGAAGGTGGGGTGGGGGTTGGCTGAAGGTGGGGTGGTTGGCTGAAGGTGGGGTGGGGGTTGGCTGAAGGTGGGGTGGTTGGCTGAAGGTGGGGTGGGGGTTGGCTGAAGGTGGGGTGGTTGGCTGAAGGTGGGGTGGTTGGCTGAAGGTGGGGTGGTGGTTGGCTGAAGGTGGGGTGGGGGTTGGCTGAAGGTGGGGTGGTTGGCTGATGGTTGGGTGGTGGTTGGCTGAAGGTGGGGTGAGGAGTTGGGATCTGAAGGACATGGTGCTTCATTAAATTGCCCCCCTGACCACCAGTGGTTGGGTAACCGCCTAACCACTGGTGGTTAGGCTAATTCTAACAAACACTAAACAAACACACCACTAGTTTCGAGGCATGGCATTTTGGTGGCGTTTAGGTGTGTGGCGTTCCATGGCGTTCCGTGGCGTGGCGTCTCTGTGCGCGGCGTTACGGTGCGTGGTGTTTGGGCGTTCCGGTGCGTTGTGTTCTGGTTTGGGCGCTCCGGTGCGTGGCGTTCCGGTGCTTGGCTTTTCGGTGATTGCCGTTTCAGTGCGTAGTGTCTCGGTGCGTGGTGTTCCGTGAAGCTTATTATTTATTTGTCAGGGACAATGCAGCGCACATTATTATGTACACAATTATCACAGTCAATTCCATAACAATGGGTTGTAGATGTGTTGCATAGAAGGTTTCTAGCCAGTTGGCTAATTTGCAACCCCAGTCCCTGGTCACGCCTTTCTCAAAAAGATAATCCAAATATCATTTCTAAAATAGCTACATAGTGTGAGTTACACAGTCATGAGTTAGTACATTACATGAGCAGCGCACTGAATGCATGTGTGCATGAACGTAAAGACATAAAGGACATCACAAAACAGCACATCACATAAATAACGCCATGCTTAGGTGTGTGGCGTTCCGTGGCGTGGCGTTCCGGTGTGTGGCGTATCTGTGCGTTGCGTGGCGTTGCTGTCCGTGGCGTCTCTAGGCGTGGCGTTCCGGTGCGTGGCGTCTGTGTGGCGTTCCGGTACGTGGCGTTCCGGTGCGTGGCGTCTCTAGGCATGGTATTCCGGTGCGTGGCGTTGCCTTTTGGTGTGTGGTGTGGCGTTTTTGTGGAGTTCTGTGTGTCTCTGTGCGTGGCGTTTCTGTGCGTGGCGTTCCGATGCGTGACGTTCAAGTGCATGACATTCCGCTTCATGGCGTTTCTGTGCGTGGAGTTTCTGTGTGTGGGGTTCCTGTGCCTGGCGTTCCGATGCGTGATGTTCCGGTGTGTGACATTCCATTGCGTGGCGTTTCTGTGCGTGGCGTTTCTGTGCGTGCCATTTCTGTGCGTGCCGTTTCTGTCATGGCATTCCAGTGTGGCGTTCTGTTGCATGGCGTGGCCTTTTAGTGTGTCGTTTGCGTGGAGTTTTGTTGCGTGGGGTTCAGTGGCTTGGCGTTTCCGTGCGTGGTGTGGCATTCCGTGATGTGCGATGATTCACCAACAGCTACGTTTTACCACAAACTGGTAGATCCAACCACTCACTTTATAGGGCTAAATGCTAAAACTACCTGCTATATAACATAACAACAATTTAGCTATAAATCTGTTTATAGTTTTTTGCTAACTTAACTTCTAACCATCCGCCTTCTCGATGCTGCTCACTTTACAACTCATGGTTAGAATACATAGTAGTAATCTGTGTTTACTGTAAGGACTAAACCACGAAGAAAAGCCAAGAGTGCTTTATTCTGCCAAATATCAGTTACAAACTGTGATTCAATGTTTGTTACTTTAACTTATAACCTTTTTTGGTTTTTGTTTTTTTAAAATGGGCTCAACCTGCCCAAAACTTTTTGCGATGTCATGATAACATCTCGTCGATAGTTCTATTTGGTCTTTGTTGAAGTTGGATTTGTAGCGCATTGATTTTGTTAAAAGGCACAGTGTTGCGTTATTTAAAGAGGATGGAAACCCTTGGGACTTTCAATCAGGAGCTAGTATTCAACCATGCTTTGGTATAAATAAGTTATAAACATTTAGCGGTCCTTTCAAAATTACCTTCATCTTACAGTCACTTCCTGTCTCTGTCAACCATTTCCTGTCCCCAACCGACTTACCCCATGGCTGTCATGTTTCTGTCCTATCAGCTGCTGGAGACGGTGAAGCGCTTCATGACGCTGCGTGTGAAGAGTGACAAGGAGTATGCCGCCATGCTGCTCAATCTGAGCCGGCAGACGGAGAACCAGAACCCGGACTACAGCAGCACTGTCAGCCAGGTGAGAACACTGTCAGCCAGGTGAGGACACTGTCAGCCAGGTGAGGACACTGTCAGCCAGGTGAGGACACTGTCAGCCAGGTGAGGACACTGTCAGCCAGGTGAGGACACTGTCAGCCAGGTGAGAACACTGTCAGCCAGGTGAGAACACTGTCAGCCAGGTGAGAACACCGTCAGCCAGGTGGGAACACACTATCACTTTTTTGGATTTTTATGCCTTTTCCTCTGTTAAAAATGGCATAGATTACTATGTTGACGATCATATAAAACAAATTACCACCTTGTAAAACTTTATTTGTTTGTTGTTGGCTCTGTAACAGAAAACAAGTAGAAGCAAAGCAAATTGTGCAATTAATTCATTGTTTTTAATCGATTAACAACCCTAATATATATGACGATATGTGATGACATCACCGCCTCAGCCCAAGGTGGCTAGAACGAAAGCTAAATAATTCTGACGTCGTGGAGCCTTACAACAGACTACAAATGTATGTATAAAGTAAACAGCTGTAGTTACGTAAAAAAATTTTCAAGTGCTTATGACGAAAACACTTGTTTGGTAATGCCCATCCAGTTTGACTGCCAAAAAATGTATCCGTAAAATGTAGAAATCCATCAAATCACATCTGAGAAGCAGAGCACATCAGCAGAGACCAAAGGGAGTCTGCAGGCCTCTTTAGAGGAGTGGAGTACCAATGGCAATATTTGTGTGGAAAGTATTTTAATTTGGCTAATTTACACAAATGACTGACAGACAATAGCTTACTAAAGTGATGCGATTGATCGGCAACAGATTGTTACGACCCTAAATACGTGATTGTTGATCAGCTCATCAACCTGAAATGTCAGATTTCCAGGCTGAACAAGGAACGTTTTCCTGCTTTAACGTTGCCAAAAGGACCCATAATGTCCGTCAGGTTAGATTTTGCTGTACCTTGAAAAACATTACAAACCATAAGCCCGATTTTTTACAATGGAAGTCAATGGGGAAAAAACGCTGACTTCAACCGTTCCGAAGGCAAACAGCGTACACGTATAGAAACCGCGCATTAGCAGGCCTCCAAAAAGCAAAGTACTACTTCTGCTACTGTGAACGGCATAACTCGCAATCAAACATAAGCCATCAACCCCAATGTTCGATCAATAGCAAGACCCCGTCAGAGCGGCCCAGGGACTTGAAACTCGGCGTGCTGCCTCGTGGCATTAAGATTTCAGAATTGCGCACACAACGAGTTGGCGCAACCAAACGCATTTTCTTTAAAATGCACATGCGGTGACATGTCTAGTAAAACCTGTTCTGCTTCAAAACAGGTGAGCCCCACTGCCACGGGGAATAAAAGTGTGAAGTAGGGGTACAAACAATAAAAAAACCTAAAATATAAACAAATAAACAACCATTTATGCCAAAGTACCTTTTCGAAAAGCTACAATGATGGCCGTGGCCGTGTAGCACTGGAGCACCATTTTCTGCAGCAGTTAGAATTTGTTCAGCTGTCGCAGGAAGAACCTGCTCTGCTGGGCTCTCTAAACAGTGCGCACCAGCCCACCTTGGTGGCTGTCCAGGGCAACATCTTCAGATCATCATTCATAGTTACATCGTCCATAAATGACATCTTGCCTACTGTAAACATTTCAATGTTATGTATTATTTTTGTTTCATTTGAAGCACCTCACTCTGTTGAGCTGGGCACTTGTCCAATGTCATAATATTAACTGTGTCTCTAGTCATGGACCCAGCTATGATGACCATAGGGCTAAAGCGAGGGCGCTGATTGTGTCTCTAGTCATGGACCCAGCTATGATGACCATAGGGCTAAAGCTAGGGGGCTGATTGTGTCTCTAGTCATGGACCCAGCTGGTGAAGCAGACGGAGGAACTGGGTCGCGTCATGCGGGGCCATGCTGACGATGTCAACTCTGGGCCGCTCCATCGCCTAGCAACGCTGATCCGGGACAAGCAGCAGGTGAAGAGGAGCTACCAGACCCTCCACACCACCCTGGACAGCGAGCGCAGCAAGGTGCCTCACCCTGACCCATGACTCCTGAACCTGACCCTAACTCTCATGCCCTCTAGTCTGGATGTTGAGATGTTCTCTATAAAGAAATGCAAAACTCAAATATCGTTCCAGGTCACAAAGGCCGATCTGGAGAAGCTGAAGGCTACGTATCGTCAGCTTACGAGAGAGGCCCACAGCGCGAAAGAAAAGTACAAGGAAGCCATGGTCAAAGGTGTGTGTGTGTGTGTATGTGTGTGTGTGTGTGTGTGTGGCTATCTGCAGATCATCCTAATCCTCCTCCTTGTATCAGGCAAAGAGGCGGAGCGTGCTCGTGAGCGCTACGACAAGGCTACCGCCAAGCTGCACAACCTCCACAACCAGTATGTGTTGGCGGTGCGCACCGCGCGGCTCCACCAGGAGCACCACCGCTGCCACGCCCTGCCCCGCCTCCTGGACTCCCTGCAGAGGATGCAGGAGGACATGACCGGTGCACTGTAAGACCACCGAGCACAACGTGCACCAGGCTAGCGCTAGAACAAAGAGGCTAACCAAAGATGCTAATTTACGCTCGTGCTTAAAATATATTAATAATATCTTTGCCGCGTGTCTGTGGCACATCAGTAGGCTCAGTGTACAGCTCCCATTGGTTAGAGCAGGAGCATTTCCCTACGGCACGACGCATACCGTGCATCATGCCGTGAGACCCGTGCGTCCCGGCCTAGCGGGGGAGTAAGTTTGTCCTAAGCGTCATGTCCTGCACTTCATGTAGACAAGCAATGTTAATCACAACACCTCAGTGAGATGCACCTTCTTCATTTAGGCATCTCTTCCTGGCTGAGTCACCTTGAGCGAATAACCAATTGAGTTCAATTCAAAACATTTTTAGGTTTTGCCAAGCTTGGTATCCATTACCACATAAATAAATGGCTGATAGGATGGTCCTAGTGTGGATTCCAAAGCTTAATGAAGGCTAAAGTATTCCCATCTTGAGAGTTGAGTAAATCTGTCTCATGAGGATTAATCAAGGATTAAAAGTCGGTACTGATCGTGTCATTTATATATATAATTAATCAATAAAGTTAGGATAATGACACTTATAAAGAAAGTTAGGATATTGACACATGGGAGATTTGGACAATCATTTTAAAGCTAAATGCATTACTAGAATAATAATATATAATAATGGAAAATTATTTGATTTTAATATAATGCGGTCCATATTTTGTAAACAATATGACACCCCATAGCAACATATCTAGCAACATATTTATTTTGCCATCCTGCCATTCCGTGAGTTTGTTTTCCCCTGCCGTTGACTAGAGGTCGGCCTTTACGTGAAGATAGCGATGCTGACCGGGCTTGAGTGAGGATCACTTGGTGACACTTGTTGGTGTCAACAGGAAGTGGATTCTGGAGGACTACAGCCAGATTAGCAGCCTTCTTGGGGAGGAAATGGTTCGCGTTCACCAGGAAATCCAGGATGCCATCCAGCGCATCGACCCAGTCGCCGAGTACCAGTACTACGCTCAATCCCACAGGTATTTTACCAGTACTACACACAGACCCAGTACTACGCTCAATACCACGGGTATTTTACCTGTACTACACATAGTACCAGTACTACGCTCAATCCCACAGATATATTACCAGTTCTACACACACAGTACCAGTACTACACTCAATCCCACAGGTTTAGTACCAGTACTACACACAGTACCAGTACTAAACTTACAGTACCAGTTCTACCCTTACTGTACCAGTACTACTGAGGGATTCAAGTTTTCCATCCCAACATGTCCAGACATTTTTTTTTTATCAGTATAGAAACTCAAGAATAAATATAGTTGCATGCCAACATAATGGCGTCCTACAGTATGAAAAGTATGGTGGGGGCCTAGTTAATACATGATAGTAAACAATGTTTGTCTCACAGAATGGTTAGTTGAGGTTAGAATTGAACCAGCGTATGTGGAGGTATGGTTAGCTTGGTCGGTATGGTAATATGGCATTGGTATGCCTTAAAGACTGGTTTACCGGAGGTTAGCATATCAAAAGAATTACCAACCATGTTTCTAAAGCATACTGTGTCAAAAGCCATGCAAAATGGCTTTTGCATGTTTTTTTTTTTTTTTTTTTTGATATAGACTTGAAATTTGGCATTGGTTTAATATAGAATCTCGTCTTTGTAGCCATATTAGCCGACAGCCCAGCCTACGTGGTCCTGACGCAACGTTAGACCTGTTTAAACATCAGAGATATGCATATATTTCACTTGTGTAAAATGTATATCTCTGTCGTCTTTGGCCTTATTGCTATGAATTTAAGACTACATAGTCACACAGTCGCCTAGTACATTTACAATTAGGGCATTTAGCAGACTTACAATAGATACATTTGTCAGGAGAAGGTGAAACAATATATGTCTGTCGGTACAGTAAGGATGTTCATAGAAACAAGTGCCATGCACCAACAATTACTAGGTTAACCCATTCCCTGTATACAACAGACGTAGCTAGGATAAGATGATACACTAAGTACTATAACTTAGTATGACATACAATAAGTGCTTAGGAGCCTAGTGGTGTACATAGTACTTAGGGATCATGCCTGTGGTAAATGTTCGTAAAGAAGAGTAGGCTCACATAGTTTAATATACTCAAGATGGATAATAAAACTGACATTGCAGATCCCAGGGCACATTCAAGTCAGCAGTTTGGGAATCATGTGGATTATATAGGAATGGAAATCCTGTCGCCGATATAGCCAAACATTTGTGTTTCAGAAAACTACCACAGGCGACAGGCAACACTTCAAATACAAAAGTGAATATCTTAAAACATCATCCCTACATTGATATCCCCGGCCCACAAAATAATCCCAAACATTAGTAAACTTTTGCCAATATCTTTAGAGGCTAAAAACATTACTAAGGCAATCAGGTTTTTCATGGAACTGGTAATCTGCCCTTTTTCAGTTGTTGAAATAAAGGAATCAAGAAAATATATATCTTCTGATATCTTCTGGAATAACAATAGTAATTGACGAGCTGACTGCATTTCAGTCAAAATGTGTTGCCTAAACTTTATAATGAAGTAAAGGCTAAATCAATGGAGGACTTGAGCAATGCATAATGCATTGCTTCAACTACAGATGGATGGACCTCCAATGCAACAGATCTTCATTACAATCACACCGCACTAGATTACAGACAACTTGGTTATTACCAACCTCGTTCTCCAGACATGCGCTTTCTATGAAGGTCAACCACGCAGGCCTGTGTTGGAGGCTATGTGCTCGTAAACAGTGTTTACTTGCCTTCTACATTTCGGAAATAGACGTAACTTTTAAATTTGCGACAGTAAAGATTTCAAAATTGCGCTTGAATTATCAGTGTTTACAGTATTTGTGAAACGGTATCTGTGACCAATCATATAGTCTCTTGCAGAGCTGTAGACTGAGGCTTACTCTTGCTAGCCAGCTCTCTGTCAAAGGTGACTAGCATGTCTGGAATCCTATCCAATGGATATACAGTGATTTGTAAAACATCAAAAAAAGCACTTAGATTTGTCTTTAACTTTAAAATGCTCGTATAGCGATCGTAAGACCTCTTTTCGTCATTTTAAACATCGCAGATAGTGGTGAGGCAGGGTTATGGTTAGAACTATTTCAAAAACACGATTTCAAGGAGGAACAGAGAGAGGACAAACAGAGGAGAAACGGAGAGGGGGAGGAACAGAGAGGAGGGGGAACAGAGAGGAGGAGAGAAACAGAGAGGAGAAACAGGAGAGACCGAGAGGAGGAACAGAGAGGGGAGGAACAGAGAAAGGAAAAAGAAATGCCACCCACTATTTTTCTATACATATGTTACATCCGAATGTTCAGCTTCTTCTACTGTCACTCACAGGTAAATAACTAAGTAATGTGATATTTGAGATTACGATTTTTTTGAGAGTCATGCTCCCCATACACATACTTGCGGCGTGTTATCTGGATGCAGTTTGTTGTTCCACATTTTGTGCTACTGGTTGTTTATTCCACATACAAATACAAATAAATAAATAATAATTCTAATAATAAATATTCTGAATACCATAATTATTTTACCAGTATTAAGTTGCCCGCCTTACCTTGATCCCAGAATTCCTATTTCACTCATCACTTTTTTTACCACTACACCCCATCACACAAGTGTCTATTTGTCAGAAATACTATAGGGAGCTTTACCAGATGGAAAATTGACAGACCAACACCACAATTTGCGTGAAAACGCACAACGCCAAGAATATTGTGATTGCGGTTGAAGCAGGCAGATTTTCACCAAGCTTTTGATTATTTTTCAAATAAAGTAAACCTGGCCTCCCAAAAAGGGATTGGTGTTAACCCGCTTTTAGTGAGAAAAGTGGTATTTATTTTTCCCATTGTAACCCCAATGCTGCAGCAGTGTTAAAGGAAGAACATGGAGTGCTCCAGCTTCCGCCTCACAAGTTTCAGATGTCCCCAATAGATGGAACTCATACACCTTTAGCTGTGGCTTTCTAAGCCCCTACAGGAAAGCGCATTCAGATAAACATTAAGGACATTGTTACTCTTTCTGATGAAGATGTAATATTTGCTAAAACGGGTACAAGGCTAATGAGCAGTGAACAGCTGTCAACAGTTTCCACGGTAGTTCTACTGAAACTCACAATCATGGTATCGGTGAATCACAGTGACTCAGAATCAGCAGTAGAGGTGCTGATTCTGGCCGAAGGCTGATCGGCTCCGTGCCATTCCGCATTGATGCAGTTATTCATGCAAAAGGAGCCCCAACCAAGTGCCTGGTGCATATAAAAGAACATACTTTTGAGTAGGCCGTCATATCCGTATAATATTTTTTTTCTTGTGTAATATTCAAATTTTCTGAGATACTGAATTTTGGGTTTCCATGAGCTGTAAGCCATAATCATCAAGATTAATACAAATAAAGGCTTGAGATATTTCACTGTTAGTGGATGAATCTATATAATATGAGTTTATGAGTTAAATTGAATTATTGAAATTAATTCACTTTTCCACAATTTTCTAATTCATTGAGATGCATCTGTGTGTGTATAGGGGTTGGCTTAGCTCAGGAGGTCAAGGTGTCCCTGAGCAAGTCTCCTCCATGGTGGAAGGACAATGAGAAAAAGTTTCCCCATTCAGCCCAGTAGGCCCCCAAGGAGGGGGACTGATGCAGGGGTCAGCAACACAGGGAGCCAGCCTCTCACCTGAGAACGGGGACACAATGGGGTTTTTGAAGTAGAACTTAAAACTTCATTGGAATGTTAACTTAGATAATATTAATTAATTAATGGTCTTAATAAATTAATGGGAGTGTTTTTTAATTCATCTTCT
Organism: Pollachius pollachius; assembly: GCF_949987615.1. Lineage (NCBI taxonomy): Eukaryota > Metazoa > Chordata > Actinopteri > Gadiformes > Gadidae > Pollachius > Pollachius pollachius. The sequence continues at coordinate 3,628,343 of NC_136951.1, read as the reverse complement.
TTAACGTTGTTAATCTAAGTTAATTTATAAAGTTCCCTTCATGGTGTTCTTTTGTGTTCTCGGAATAGAGTGGCGAAGTCACGCCCCTTCCGGTAGAGCCCATGGGACCCATGAGATCGAAAAATATGAATGGGTTTCAATGGAGAGAAAGTAATTATTTTCTGGTCCCCGTCTTTATATGCCCCGGATTACACATATGTTGTTTGTGGGTTTAAATGATAATTTCTCATGTCAAGAGTTTGACCGTTTATTGTGCAATTGTTCAGTTAAAGGCTGTAGAGAAAACACAATGAGAAAGACTACACGTCTTGTATGTGACGTCAAGCTCCCTGCGACTGGCGTGGACAAGACCGACAATCTCCCCATCGGCATAACTGAAACTGCCCCGACTTATAATGGTTTTCACCTCTTTCAATGCTTTTATCCTCCCCTTGGAAAAAAAGCGGTAAAGTGGAGCAGGGAGATCGCCATCTCTGTACCAGAGTGGTGGTGACGTATATACAGTGGGGCAAAAAAGTATTTAGTCAGCCACCAATTGTGCAAGTTCTCCCACTTAAAAAGACGAGAGAGGCCTGTAATTTTCATCATAGGTAAACCTCAGCTATGAGAGACAAAATGAAAAAAAAAAAAATCCAGAAAATCACATTTTGATCACATCACTGATTTTTTAAGAATTTATTTGCAAATTATGGTGGAAAATAAGTATTTGGTCACCTACAAACCAGCAAGATTTCTGGCTGTCACAGACCTGTAACTTCTTCTTTAAGCGGCTCCTCTGTCCTCCACTTGTTACCTGTATTAATGGCACCTGTTTGAACTCCTTATCAGTATAAAAGACACCTGTCCACAACCTCAAACAGTCACACTCCAAACTCCACTATGGCCAAGACCAAAGAGCTGTCAAAGGACACCAGAAACACAATTGTAGACCTGCACCAGGCTGGGAAGTCTGAATCTGCAATAGGTAAGCAGCTTGGTGTGAAGAAATCAACTGTGGGAGCAATTATTAGGAAATGGAATACATACAAGACCACTGATAATCTCCCTCGATCTGGGGCTCCACGCAAGATCTCACCCTGTGGGGTCAAAATGATCACAAGAACGGTGAACAAAAATCCCAGAACCACACGGGGGGACCTAGTGAATGACCTCCAGAGAGCTGGGACCAAAGTAACAAAGGCTACCATCACTAACACACTACGCCGCCAGGGACTCAAATCCTGCAGTGCCAGACGTGTCCCCCTGCTAAAGCCAGTGCATGTCCGGGCCCGTTTGAAGTTTGCTAGAGAGCATTTGGATGATCCAGAACAGGATTGGGAGAATGTCATATGGTCAGATGAAACCAAAATAGAACTTTTTGGTAAAAACTCAACTCGTCGTGTTTGGAGGAGAAAGAATGCTGAGTTGCATCCAAAGAACACCATACCTACAGTGAAGCATGGGGGTGGAAACATCATGCTTTGGGGCTGTTTTTCTGCCAAGGGACCAGGACGTCTGATCCGTATGACGGAAAGAATGAATGGGGCCATGTATCGTGAGATTTTGAGTGAAAACCTCCTTCCATCAGCAAGGGCACTGAAGATGAAACGTGGCTGGGAATATCTTCGTGAAATATTTTGGTTTTCTTTGCATGAAAAATTATCATTTGAATCCACAAACAACATATGTGTAATCCGGGGCATATAAAGACTGGGACCAGAAGATAATTACTTTCTCTCCATTGAAACCCATTCATATTCTTCGATCTCTTAGGTCCCATGGGCTCTACCGGAAGGGGCGTGGCTTCGCCACTCTATTCAACTGTAGTTGATGTCATAAAACCCAGAAATATTTTCCCTGTTTATTTATATCAAGGTGTAAACAGAACCATGGATTTTGAGAATTGTTACACCTATTACCACTAATGCAACACCCACAGTATCAGAACTGCACTGAACGTTTGCTTAAAGATACAAGTCAAATGCTTGACACTGACACCTGATGTTTACAATTTGTGGTCTATCTTTCCCTCCACCAATTAGGACCCCTGAGCCAGAAGAAGCCGATGTGGAGTTTGATGCGTCTCTTTTGGAAGACACAGAGAACATGGCAGCCAATGAGATCCTGTGGAACAATCTGACTGCCGAAAACCTCCAGGCCCTGTAAGATAAAAGCCATTGAATTTTGTATATGGAAATGTTAGTACCATTAAATTCATAACATAAAAAGAATATTATTATACTATACTACGTCATCTGAATTTATTCATTTACCTCTTTCAAAATCAAACATTTCAAACAATTTCAATTACAAGTCTTGTTCACTAATTCAGATACAGAAATTCAGGTTGCAGATATTCAAAATACGGACCAGAATACCAATTGAATGCAAGTAATGAATATCGTATTGGGAATTTCTGCAACTTGATAGATTCTCAATTTTTAGTCCATCGCAACCTTTATTAAACGAAAACACAATTCCAACCCCAAACAAAAGAATAATAATGTTACAACAATAGTTATGTATTTCATAACTCACCACATTCACATGCACACCAATCCCCTTCCCCAATACCTTTAGTCTGATTAAACAACGTATAGTTTCCCCAAAAGTCAAATTATTATCTAACCATCACAGAATTGCGGCTCGTGATATGGCCTCATTTCACGAGCAGTTCTAATGGCACTAAGGCCAGGAGATGGAACAAGCAGCAGCGGTGATACTCCAACATGTCTTTAAACTTAATAACCTCATTTTAATAAGAAAGGGACATATTTGCCTCTAAGCTTCATATTTCTTTCCATTAAAGTTTGAAGGGGAATTGGATAGCATCTCTACATAAGTAGTGGCAGCTGGGACTTGACCAGTTAGCAGTCCTCATCAAGGCATGGGCAGCAAGGCTCTCGTGAATATGCATGGGGAAATGACTTGAATCAGATACAAGTTATGTGTTGACCATGAAGAGGTGTTTCAGGTTGTCGTCGGTGACTGTGGAGCTAGCACTGACGCAGGAGAGCCTGAGCAGTAAAGAGGCGCTGCTCTCTGACCTGGAGGCCAAGCTGCACGAGTCAACTCAGAGCTGCCAGAAGAAGAGCGAGTCAGTACACTGCTGTCTTTCTATAGATTTGGGTCTACTTCCTGTCTCTTGGTTTGCTACTTCCTGTCTTTCTGTAAGCTAACTATTATCTCTGTATCATCATTCTGTTGCTGTGTTAGTTACTTCCTGTCTTTCCGTTAACTACTTCCTGTCTTTCTGTATGTAATTTGTGTATTTTACTACTTCTCTCTTTGATATCTACTTATTTTCACTGGATCCTCTTCTGGTCGTTCTGTGAACTACTTCTTGTCCTTGCTGTCACTTAGACTGTGAATGCAGCCCCAGTCTCTCTCTCTCTCTCTCTCTGTGTTCATCCTCTCTGTCTCTCTGTCTCTCTCGCTCTCTATAGCGGGGTGCTGTTGCTCTCTCTCTCTTTTTCTGTCTCTTGTCTCTGTCTCTCTCTCTCTCCGTGTTCATCCTCTGTCTCTCTCTCTCTCTCTATAGCGGGGTGCTGTTGCTCTCTCTCTCTCTCTCTCTCTCTCTCTCTCTCTCTCTCTCTCTCTCCATAGCGGGGTTCTGTTGCTCTCTCTCGCTCCGTGCTCATCCTCTCTCTCTCTCTCTCCATAGCGGGGTGCTGTTGCTCGGCCAGCGGCTGTCGTTGGAGGAGCTCCGTCAGGCCGTCCAGGCCCTGCGCTGCTCTGAGGAGAAACTGCTTTCCCAGAAATCGCTGCTTGAAGAGAAGCTGATTTCCCCTGGCAACAGTGGCCCTGGCAACAGTGATGCCCCGCCCCTGCCCCCAGTTGTCCCGCCCCCCACTCTCAATTACGAGGACGATGCCCAGTCTGTTGGCTCCACGGTAACCGTTGTGACACACATATATACAGTATATAACATAGATAAATTGAAGCATCCCAAAATATATAGATAGATATAATCTATCTATATCTATCTTGATCTCTATCTAGAGATATTGAGCGATAGATATGTATTATATATAGATATTATATATTGTATGGTCCTGGGCAGACATTACCAAGTAGTCAGTACCTTTTTCTTGGGTGCTATCCAGCAAGAGATGGGCTGACAATGATTGGCCCTTGGTTGGCTGCTAGTAGGTCTTCAACATACCGACATCCACTGGCTACCGAGACCACACTGCACCGGAGATTATTGTGTTCCACAATTTGTAATGCCCTTTAAACTTTGTATAGTAATAATAATGAATATATATATATAAATGAATGTTGTTTTCCAGGACAAAGGTAAAGATCGTATCTCTAAGCTGGACACACTACGGCACTCTCTGGCTGGGATGATCCGCTCTCCCAAATCTGTCCTCTCCTCCTCATCTTCGGTGAGAGACACATTTTATTATCATACTATATTATAAGCTTATTATTGTTGATCATTTTTTTGTTTTTTTTTGTATATTATGTTATTTTATGATACTATATTATTAGTATATGATATTGTAACATTATCCTACCATAACATTATGAATTATGTTATTAAAATGTGATATTATAGTAGGGCTGGTTAAAAATATTGATTCATAAATGCACTGCAATTTATTTGTTCTCGATTCAATTTCGATTCAGAATTCTTTTGAAATCGATTATTTCCATTAAAAAAAAGAAAAGAAGCATACTCAGTCATTGTAATCTAGAAGCGAGTATGCCTAAATGTACATGCCCCTTTACATTTGTCCATGTTATGATTATTACTTTTATGCTGCAAATTTAGCTCAGGAACAATACTATACAATGGAGTATTCCCTTTTTGCTAGTAAAAGCATAATGAAATGGTTAATTCATTTTGAACTGGTTAATTCTAAATAATATTTAGGTATTTTTGTCTTCTGCACGTATTATTGAATCGATATTGAAGCAATTGGATCAATATCAAATCAAATGGAATCGATATCGAATCAATTCAAGACCTAAAGAATCGAATTGAATTGAATTGTGAGGTACCTGGCAATACCCAGCCCTATATTATAGCATGGAAAGATAAAGAGCTGACATGTTATATTTCCATAGTTAAAGGTGGGAGTATAGAGCTGACATGTTGTGATTAATATTGTTATACTATTCTTGTCTAAAGGTCGGGGGATGTAGAGCTGACATGTTGTGATTAATATTGTATACTATTCTAGTTTAAAGGTCGGAGGATATAGAGCTGACATGTTGTGATTAATATTGTATACTATTCTAGTTTAAAGGTCGGAGGATATAGAGCTGACATGTTGTGATTAATATTGTTATACTATTCTTGTCTAAAGGTCGGGGGATGTAGAGCTGACATGTTGTGATTAATATTGTATACTATTCTAGTTTAAAGGTCGGAGGATGTAGAGTTGACATGTTGTGATTAATATTGTATACTATTCTTGTCTAAAGGTCGGGGGATGTAGAGCTGACATGTTGTGATTAATATTGTATGCTATTCTAGTTTAGAGGTGGGAGGATATAGAGCTGACATGTTGTGATTAATATTGTATACTATTCTAGTTTAAAGGTCGGAGGATATAGAGCTGACATGTTGTGATTAATATTGTATACTATTCTAGTTTAAAGGTCGGAGGATATAGAGCTGACATGTTGTGATTAATATTGTTATACTATTCTTGTCTAAAGGTCGGGGGATGTAGAGCTGACATGTTGTGATTAATATTGTATACTATTCTAGTTTAAAGGTCGGAGGATGTAGAGCTGACATGTTGTGATTAATATTGTATACTATTCTTGTCTAAAGGTCGGGGGATGTAGAGCTGACATGTTGTGATTAATATTGTATACTATTCTAGTTTAGAGGTGGGAGGATATAGAGCTGACATGTTGTGATTAATATTGTATACTATTCTAGTTTAAAGGTGGGAGATGTTGAGCTGACATGTTGTGATTAATATTGTATACTATTCTAGTTTAGAGGTGGGAGGATATAGAGCTGACATGTTGTGATTAATATTGTATACTATTCTAGTTTAAAGGTGGGAGATGTTGAGCTGACATGTATATCATTATGCAGCAGTTCTTCGACGTGATCGGGCCGGCCACCTCCTCGTCGTGCCCCACGGGGGGGTTGGGCTCAGGGTTGGGGGGCGCTGAGCGGCCGCTGGTGGAGCTGGACTGGTACCACGGGGCGGTGCCGCGGGCAGAGGCCCAGGACCTGCTGCGGCTTCACGGAGACTTCCTGGTCAGAGAGTCTCATGGGAAACCAGGAGAGTACGTCCTGTCGGTGTACTGGGAGGCCACGAGGCGCCACTTCATCATCCAGTACGCCGAGGTGAGTGAGCCTCGTCATTGAACCTATACGCCATGTTCAGTTAGTGAGAGGAATAACAGCAGCCATGCTACCCAATCTCTGCTACATTTTCCATCTGCAACTCTATGCAACTTTGGTGATGTCATTTTGAAAATACATTGAGGACGTATTTGCCCTATTTCTGCGTTGCTCTCCACCAATAGAATGGCTTGACCAATCCTAGGTATTGATGAAGTAGCCTTTGTTCAATCACGAGTCTCTCTCTCTTGCGCTCGCTCTCTGGTAGAACCAGTATCGGTTTGAAGGGACAGGGTTTCCCAGCATCCCGCAGCTCATTGATCATCACTTCAGCACAAAGCAGGTGATCACCAAGAAGTCCGGAGTCATCCTACACACACCTGTGCTCAAGGTAACCCCCGTCACCTCCTCACAGTTCAGGTTAACCAGCCCTTTTCAGGTTAACATACTGCATAACCACTAGTCTTCTTAACTGACCTGTTTGTGTGTTCCAGGATAAAAAATGGATTTTAAATCATGAAGATGTGGTTTTGGGCGAACTGTTGGGCAAGGTACGATCATTTAATCAATTCATTGATCATTGAATTGCTGTTTTTTCATGATTTATAAACAATTACTGTCAGGAATTAGTAGATGCACATTTAAATCATTGATCTATCCAAATATTTCAAATGTCTGTATGTATATCTATAGAAATATATTATTACCCATGTAGTAAAAAGGACAACACATGTTGGAAGATTTAGATTGAGGTTTTGTTGTGTGTTTAAGGGTGGTGTTAAAGGGTGGCACTGCGATGGGCATCAGCAGGTGTAAACAGCGGTTCAAATCAACCGAAGCAATGCCACCTCCCGCTAAATGTGAAGGTGTTTTAATACTTTGAGAAAGCCTTGTATGTAAAGACCCCTAGAAAGATGTCATATCCATTGTTGGCTAAACAAAACATCATTCCAATCCCAACCCAAATAATTAGCATGCAACAACAAGGTTTATGTATTTCATAACGGCACATGCACAGAAATAGCGATCTTTTTCATGTCATGTTTTTTACACAAACTGTTATATCATGGGAAAGCTGAGACTACACTGATTTAGAACTGTCCAAACCATACCACTTAGTAACCAAAACTCAAACTAGAATTATAACCAAAAAATACCAGGGGTCTGCGGTGAGGGATTCAGTTCGCAATAATATATACAACCACCTGATGCCGCCGTTTTGATTCCATTCAAAAAGCTTTATGGCACGACTATTGTTTTGAACAATATTACCGATGCATTATATATCTTTATATTTTGTACTTGATGGAAGTATGTTTTCTTTCCCTACAAGAGTTTTGTACTTTTTATGCATCACATTTTATGTTATGCATAATAATGAATAAAAAGAAATCTTTTTATTTTTTATAAATATATTTTTTTATACATTGGTAGTCAAGGTGGGGCCCTACTGTTGTTAAGGCCTTAACCATACAGTGCTGGGGGAAACACTGCACAGTAACGTTTGAGAGGTGTTTTAAAGGGTAATTTTTGCGAAAATTGAACCCAGGGTCTTTGTTTCGGCATGTATACCCATCAAATAAACCTGCCAGATACTTTTTTCATTGAAAATTGAGCATAGAGTTAACGCTAACAAAGTTGTTGATGCTTCGTTTTATGTGTAGGGACCCTAATCATGCTACTGCAGAGGTTTGGTGCTATTTTGAGCAATATTAGTGGTTAAAAATGCAGATTTGGAAGCGTTCGCAGTGCCCCCTAACCAATAACATGGAAGCCAAATATTGCGCTGGGCAAACTCTATACTAGATTTTCAATGAAAAAAGTATCTGGAGGGCTTATTTGATGGGTATACATGCCAAAACAAAGACCCTAGGTTCAATTTTCAACGGAATTACACTTTAAATCTTCTTCCTTGTTTGTTAACCACAGTAACGTTGGTGAGGTGTTAAAATGTTCTTCCTGGTTTGCTTACCACAGTTACGTGGGAGAGGTATTTAAATGCTGTTCTTGGTTTGGTAACCAGTAATGTTGGAGAGGGGTTTACATTACATTAATTTTTTTTGTTGCCAGGGTAACTTTGGGGAGGTGTTTAAAGGCACTCTGCAGCGAGACAAGATGGCCGTGGCTGTAAAGACCTGTAAAGAAGATTTACCTCAAGAGCTGAAGATCAAGTTCCTGTCAGAGGCCAGGTGACTGGGGTGGGGGCCGGGGACTGGTAGCGGGGTCTTGGTAGGGTCTGGTTGTTAAGGAGCAGGGCTAGTCTGGCTTACTGTTATATACATTATGTCCATTATATCCTTGTGTCTGTCTATATAGTACTAATACCCCCACTTGGTTATATTTTTATTGTCATTCCATCAGGATCCTTAAGCAGTACGAACATCCCAACATTGTTCGTCTGATCGGAGTGTGCACGCAACGACAGCCTATCTACATAGTGATGGAGCTAGTACCAGGTACACACTCACACTGTTAATGGTTCAACTGAACCCCCTGTATCAGAGTGATACAGCTAGTACCAGGTACACACTCACACTGTTAATGGTTCAACTGAACCCCCTGTATCAGAGTGATACAGCTAGTACCAGGTACACACTCACACTGTTAATGGTTCAACTGAACCCCCTGTATCAGAGTGATACAGCTAGTACCAGGTACACACTCACACTGTTAATGGTTCAACTGAACCCCCTGTATCAGAGTGATACAGCTAGTACCAGGTACACACCCACACTGTTAATGGTTCAACTGAACCCCCTGTATCAGAGTGATACAGCTAGTACCAGGTACACACTCACTGTGATTAGTTCAACTGAACCCCCTGTATCAGAGTGATACAGCTAGTACCAGGTACACACTCACTGTGATTAGTTCAACTGAACCCCCTGCCTCGGCATGAATTACGCTGTGATTAAAAAATAAGGGTTTTAGGAAGGGAAGGGAGTGTTGTCCCCATGGTTACAACCAACAGCAATTTTGTGATACCTATTTTCAAGCCTGTACACCTTTTGTATGAGCTCATATCGCTATATGATATATCGCTGTATATATATATGCACCAATGACCATGGAGAAGCTTAACCTTCTCGGATGCCAGCATGTATAGGGTTAGAAAGAGTCTATACATGCATACATAGCTACCTACATACCTTACAGTGGCAGTACATTCCAAACAGAATACATACAGTACATTGACGTCTATACATCAACACACAGTACAAATTTGGCTGAGACCACTTTGGTAGCGTATACGAGTCGTTGTTTCAAGATATCAGAAATTACTACGGCGGAAGTAACTTCTGAACTTCAGAAGTTCAAGGAATATATTATGTTAATTGTTCAACTATAGGTGTCCATGTTGAGAGTTTAAGGTAAGCGTTAAAGGCTGATTATGGTCCCACGTTCACGCAACACAAGGGGGTTACGGACCCATTACGTCCTTGCGGACCCTCCTTGCATCCACCTCAAGGGCCTGACGTGCGACTACAAAAAATTATAACCTTCCGTCTAAGCAACGCAGCAGCAAGGGCTTTGATTGGTCCGCTCACTAAAAACCGACGCAGAACCCAGCAGGTTCACGACTGCGTCGAAGCGCCTGCATGATCCTTGCGTTTTGTGAACGTGGGACCATAATCAGCCCTTTAGATGTTCATGTTTAGGGTATATGGTCAGTTTGTCGTGTTAAGGGTCAGTTGTTCATGTTAAGGGTTAACGGTAAAGGGTTGATTTTAAGGGCTAAATGTTAGGGTCAGGTGTTCATGGTAAGGGATTAGGTTTCATGTCAGATGGATGTCCCACACCAAATTTTAAGGGTTAAAGGTTAAGTATTCATGTTAAGAGTTATATGTTAGGTGTTGATTTTTAGGGTTAAATGTTACAGGTTAGGTGTTTATGTTAAAGGTTAAGGGTTTAACGTGAGGAGTTGATGTTAAAGTTTGGTGTTGATATCAAGGGTTAAGCCTTCAGTATTTGTTAAAGGTTAGTCCATGTTAAGGGTTAAGCCTTTACTGTTTGTTAAAGGTTAGTCGTTCATGTTAAGGCTTAAGGTTATTTTCTAATGTTAAAGTTTGGTGTTCATGTTAAGGGTTAAGCATTCAGTGTTTGTTAAAGGTTAGGTGTTATTGTTAAGGGTGAAGGTTAGTTGTTCATGTTGAAGATTAAGGTCATGTTTTCATGTTAAGGGTTAAGACTAGGTGTTCATGTTAAGGGTTAAGGTAAGGTGTTCATGTTGAAGGTTAAGGTCATGTTTTCATGTTAAGGGTTAAGCCTAGGTGTTCATGTTAAGGGTTAAGGTTAGTTGTTCATGTTGAAGGTTAAGGTTATGTTTTCATGTTAAGGGTTAATGTTAGGTGTTCATGTTAAGGGTTAGGTGTTCATGTTAAGGGGTAAGGTTAGGTGTTCATGTTAAGGGTAAAGGTTATGTTTTCATGTTAAGGTTAGGTGTTCATGTTAAGGGTTAAGGTTAGGTTTTCATGTTAATGGTTAAGGTTAGGTGTTCATGTTGAAGGTTAAGGTCATATTTTCATGTTAAGGGTTAAGACTAGGTGTTCATGTTAGGGTTAGATGTTCATGTTAAGGGTTAAGGTTATGTTTTCATGTTAAGGGTTAAGGTTAGGTGTTCATGTTAAGGTTATGTTTTCATGTTAAGGTTAGGTGTTCATGTTAAGGGTTAAAGGTTAGGTGTTCATGTTAAGGATTAAAGGTGGCCTTTCATAGTCAGGTTGTTGGTGCTAAAAGATGGTTGTCTTTGTAGGTGGGGACTTCTTGTCATTCCTGAGGAAGAAGAGGGATGAGCTGAAGACAAAGCAGCTCGTCAAGTTTGCTCTGGATGCTGCAGCAGGGATGGCTTATCTGCAAGCCAACAACTGTATACACAGGTAATAAAAGTTCATCAATACAATGAATCAGTCATCAACAGGAATCATGTCACTGCAAGCCAACAACTGTATACACAGGTAATACAAGTTCATCAATACAATGAATCAGTCATCAACAGGAATCATGTCACTGCAAGCCAACAACTGTATACACAGGTAATACAAGTTCATCAATACAATGAATCAGTCATCAACAGGAATCATGTCACTGCAAGCCAACAACTGTATACACAGGTAATACAAGTTCATCAATACAATGAATCAGTCATCAACAGGAATCATGTCACTGCAAGCCAACAACTGTATACACAGGTTATTCATGTTCATCAATACTATCAATCAATAATGAATATGTATAAAGTCTATTACATTTACATTAAAGGCATTAAGCAAGCTGTGTACCGCATTTATCGAAAGCGACTTGCAACAATTCATTCAAATTGTGTGTGCTTTAGAGTGCTTCAGTGGAAAGCAATTTGATATTCAATAAATCCATTTTGAGCTCTTCCGATTTATTAAAGTCAAAGGTTCCCACTCATATCTGAGGAAGTTGAATAAATAATATGACTTCTGGAGATTTGTGGTGCCTCCACCTGTGGGTTTTATACGTTGAGACACTACGGGGCACCCCAATACTAAGAGGTGTAGGGGCACTAGGAACCTCATCTGGCTAACATACCCTGTCTTCTAGACTCTTTGCCTTCATCCCAGGGTGCCGTGAGGGAATGTGTCCCTTCTGGCTAAGATATCACCTATACTAATAAGGTTTCTTGGTCTTTCAGGGATGATATTAATAAAGCTTGTTCTCCCTCAGGGATCTGGCCGCCAGGAACTGCTTGGTTGGGGCAGAGGGGGGCGGGGTAAGTGGGGGTGGGCGAAGCTTCAGTGGAGGAAGTGGGCGAGACATCCTGAAGATCAGTGACTTTGGGATGTCCCGTCAGGAAGACGACGGGGTTTACTCTTCCTCTGGCCTCAAGCAGATCCCTATCAAGTGGACCGCCCCCGAAGCCCTTAACTACGGTAAGGAGCCTTAACTACAGTATGGAGCCTTAACAAGGAGCCTTCAAATACAGTAAGGACTCAACTACAGTAAGGAACCTTATCCACAGTTAGGTTCCATAACTTCTTTGTTTGTTTAGTAGGGGTGTAACGATACACGTATTTGTACAGAGGTGGACCGCGGTGCTTAATTGTGGCGTACATAACGTTAATATGGTGAATGTAAAGGCTTGTTTTGCGATGCAGAATTTAAAACTTGAAGTCGGATTTCCCCCCGGACCGTTTAGCCAAAGTATACTACTCCGACTAACTAGGAGTAGTATACTCCTAGTATACGTAACTACGGAGACCCCTCAGCAGCTCTCTGTCGGGATGTCAGATACGCAATGCAATTCGCTGCCAGATCGATCTTATATGTTGACTAATAACCATGTAAGCAGTGTTGTAAATAAACTTCGAAAGCTTTTCAAATCTTATTTGGTGTTTTATTGGTCCTTAAGGTGCAAAGTAAAAAATGTACAAAGTAATTAAGGTGCAAAGTCAAACCGGAGAAGTGATTCCGGAAATGATTTTGTTAGAGGACCAATCACAGACGTTGCCGTCTCCGTTGCGTTGACCAATAGGTCCATGGCGTCGACGGATAGTTAAAAAATATTGGATGCGCACGTAAGCTACGGAGAGGGCTCTCCGTGTCTACGTACAGCACTTCAACATGCACACGCATTTGAAAAGGCAGCATCCAGGTGTTACTATCACCGTTGCTGTTAAAAGTAAAAACGCGCTGTGCAAACCCTTCCCTCTCTGGGAATTCAGAAATGTAAATGCCATAACTAAGTTTATTGGTGTTTTCATTGCTGCTGATCTACGGCCATTCTCCGTTGTTGACAAAAAAATTCCTCTTAACTATGAACCGTACCGTCCTGGGGTCTCATTTATAACCGTTGCGTACGCACAAAACAGGGCTGAAAGTGGCGTACGTGACTTTCCACGGCAAGGTTGTGCTCTATAAAAATCTAACATGACGGGAGAATGTGCGCAGCCCTAAGCAAACTCTGACCCATGCGTACGCATGGTTTGGAGGAAAAGGAGACTTGGCGGCACAGACGGTGTGGTGGTGAACTGAAGTCAGACTGAAGAAATGTAGAGTGAGAAGAACGATTATGTTTTATCATCGCCCTTCATACGTTTAATTTCAACCCGTATCATGCGTTAAATCTATGTAATCAGAATAATTTAAGTCAACTGCGTTATTTCTCAGTTATAACCCCAGAAACATCTCCTTAGAATCGAAAAGAAAATTCAAAATCTAAATTCTCTATATTTAATCCCATCACAGTATGCATACTGTCCACTGATGGCGCGACCATCTGTCCAACATGTGTCAATAACATAATATTTTTATGTGACACTGTAAACACATAATCAAATGTCTATTAAATCCCAAGTGTGGAAAACCAAGCCACATACTCCTCATCACAATTGTTATATTATTGGCCGTTCCTCTTGATGCTTTTCATGACAAATCAGGCATTAAAAAGGTGTTATGTTCAAGAACATTTTACGTGGGTGATTACAAACTGATTATCCAAGGTGTTCTCGGTCAGTCTTATTACCGTAACCCTATATATACAGCAGTGAGCCCCGTGCGTAATGCTGCACCATGGCACTGCTGGCACTACTGGAGGACCATGCAAATGGCAGGATTCGGAGGGAGAGGGTCTTCAGGGACCATAACGATTTATTGGTACATAAAAATATGTACCTTTTATGTCAGACCACTTCTTTTTTAATTCTGGGACTGTGCACTCCGTGCCACTGACAGAGTTCACTGCTGCAGCAACATGTTGCCACTCACTCTGCTTTTTGTTGTTAGTGATCCCAATCCCGTGACCGCTGAACAAAACTACTTTTCGGGGCTCCACCTCACCCACAAGTGTCTCCACTTCAACCTCCGTGAAATTTCGCTTTTTTGCTTTTCTCAGTCCTTCTGCCACCGCCATCTGAGTCTGTTTTATATGCAGATCGCATTCATGAGGTTGTTTGCATTGACCACTTATGGTTAAAAAGGGGCGTGTACAGGGCGGTATTGATTCGGAATTGAAGCTGATTCAGCTGCGCACACTTGAAGGCACTCTGGGATTTATAAAGCAAAGATTGCTTCGAGGTATGCGTACGCAGGGTTTTATAAGTCTGAATATTTTTTGGCGCACGCAAAACTTGGCTTTTGGGCGTACGTACACTTTTAGTAACGATCCCACGCACAGTTTTATAAATGAGACCCCTGTACCGTACCGTGACTTCAAAACCGAGGTACGTATCGAACCGTGACTTTTGTGTACCGTTACACCCCCAGTGTTTCCCCCAGCACTGTATGGTTACAACAACAATAGGGCTGTATAAAAATATATATAGAATATTTCTTTTTTTTATAAATATTTTTTTATAATTATGCATTAACAAAATAGAAAACTCTCTTAGGGAAAGAAAACATAAAGATAAATAATGCTTTAGTAACAGTGGTCCATAAAGCTTTTTGAATGGAATTCAAATATTGTTTAGTCATCAGGAACAGCTCAGAGAGTGAGGGTGTTTGTTTTGTTTGTCTTTACGGCTCAGAGTGAGGGTGTTTGTTTTGTTTGTCTTTACGGCTCAGAGTGAGGGTGTTTGTTTTGTTTGTCTTTACGGCTATGATTGAGGGTGTTTGTTTCAATCCTCAGGGCGGTACAGCTCAGAGAGTGACGTGTGGAGCTTCGGTGTGTTGCTATGGGAGACCTTCAGCCTGGGGGTGTGTCCTTACCCCGGCATGACCAACCAGCAGGCGAGGGAGCAGGTTGAGAAAGGTGAGTTTCAATTAGATTCGTTCTTAGGGTTTCCGTGCGTAGTGCAGCCATCTGACAATACTGTTTGCCCCGTTGCTAGGCTACAGGATGTCACGCCCTGAGCGTTGCCCAGACGACGTGTTCCGCATGATCGAGAGATGTTGGCGCTACAGCGCCGAGGAGCGACCCAATTTCTCTGAGCTGCAGCGGGACCTCGCCGCCATCAAGAAGAAGTGATGGATCCCTGAACTCTGAGCTGCTGCAGGACCTCACTGCCCTCCAGAAGAAGTGATGGACCCCAACACCCCTCACACCGATTCACCTTCTCTGAGCTGCAGCCGGACCTCGCCGCCATCAAGAACAAGTGATGGACCCCTGAACTCTGAGCTGCTTCGGGACCTCACCGCTATTCAGAAGTAAAGGACTCCTGAACTAAACCCAGCCTCTGACCCCTCCCACTAATACTGACACTTTGAGTGAAGCTAATGCTAAATAACACAAAACACAAGCTAATAGGATCACTGGTGTCAGCCACAAACTGTTAGCCACTAGCTTTAGATGCTAGCTGTTAGCTACTAGCTTCTAGCTGCTAGCTTCGAGTCACTTGCTGTTGTTAAGTAAAGGTAATGAGGGATTGTGGAGGTTATCTGAAGATTGGAAAATAATATACAGTCTATGGATTTGTATATACTACAAAATTATAGTAAAGATGAACCTAACTAACGAATGAAACACATGTAATCATTGTGTTCCACCACAATCAAAAGATAAACACTTAAAAGGCTAATGTAGCGTGAGGAAGGAATGAGAGGCATCAATGATGCACCCTCATGTTTCCAGAGCTCCGGCGAGCAGGCCCTAGCAGATAGTTGCTAGAGATAATTTGGAAATAAAATGATGAATATATCGAGGGAGATAAAACTAGGAACAATGCTAGGAACAAAATACAGCTTTTGATTATCTTACTACACCCTCAAACAACACTCACTAGCTGTTAGCCACTAGTTGTTTGGAGCCAACTGTTAGCCGCTAGCCATTTCAGGGAAACACTAGCTTATATGAAGAGCAAAGACAAAACCTTGGAGGAAGACCTCCAGTTGACTTTGATCAAAATAATTATTGCAATAGTTGTTATTTAGTACTTCCTCTAACTAAATGTACCTAAGAACTTTGTTTAATTGAAACTACTAAAGTACTTCCGTTAACTGACACTACTAAAGTACTGAATTTAATTGAAAGTACAAAATTACTTCCTTTAACTGAAGGTGGGAATATGTTAAAAGTATTGCCCTTGGACAGAAGGATTTACTGTCTAATGAGAAGCTTGGCTTGATAAGGAAGGCAACCATAGCTAGCCGCTGTGGCAACTTAAGTAATGATGTGGGCATGCTGTTACATCTGATGACAAACCTCTCCAGGAAGGACAAACTTTTGCTCCCTGTCCTTGGCTCAATGTACACTACCAAGTTTGGTAGCACAGATCTTTGATTGGGGACTTCCGCAAGCTGGTGAGCTACCAATACTGTTTTCTCCAGCATTCTCCCAACAGTTTTTATATGTTTTGTATTTTCTGATTGTTTAAGTATGGAAGCATAAATCTATCTAACAAACCTTGCCAAAAATGATTAGACATTTTTAACCCTAAAATGTTGCCAAATATTAATTAAATGTGGCAATATTCAGGCTTTTTTGGCCTTTTGCTATCCTTCCGAGGGTTATACAAAAGCATTGAGATCAGTTCATTGATCCCCCAGTACATACCTGGGACCGGTTAGCATTATGTAGATTAAAACTTCCAGATTATGCCAAAATTAATCATTACATGTGTATATCCAGAATAAACTATATGAAGAGAAATTTCCAAAACGAAAATTTGGCTTATTCTAGAAACATTTGCTGCAGCCTTATTTTTTTTTTCCAAATGCCAGTTTCTTCAAATCCATTGCGATGAGAAGAAATGGTTATTCTGAGCAAAAAAGTGTTGTTGTAACTGTGGGTAAAATAAACTGCATTCTCGTTTTTGGAATTCAACTTTTTAATGTAGGATATTCCAGATATACACGCCTAAATAGAGTCATGTTTGATATATCTGGAAGGTGTATTAAGTTGAGTTGTGGAGCTAATGCTCAGCCAACCTTGAATTGACATCAGTGCCCATAGGCTTACTGTGTAAGTAAGGGGGTCACTGAACCGATTGACAGAAAAGTGGTCTCGCTGCTCTGGTCCAACCCCTGGAAGGAACACAAAATGGGTAAACAAGCTTAAATTCTTAGCTAACCCTGTAAGTGACCTTCTTTTACTGCCTTGCTTTGAGGCCACATCGCCTTCCCAATAAACACAACCCAACCCCCTCTATACCGAACACACACCCTCCCACTGAACACTAGCTCTCCCCCCTGACCACACCCCCTCTCAATCGGCTCATTAAATATGTAACAACATTATATTTCAGTTATTTTTTATTCACGTTGGTTTACTTTGTTTGATTTGTTTTAGTTCTTTAATGTTTAACTATATAATGGGGGGGGGGGGGGGGGCGGTTCTACCATTCAATAACACTTATTTAATTTAAGTGATTTCAAAGTAAATGTTTTGCTTCTAACGTGAATCATTTTTACAAAATTTCCAGGAAAACGTGAAAAAAACGATTGAAAAAACGACTTTTACAGTTTTTTTAATTCTGGGAAAAAAATGAATTTTATAAAGTTTATATTTTGTGAATATCATTTATGTATTTTATATAAATTTGATTAGATTTTTTAACATTATTGTTTGTTCTTACTAAAGAAAAGAAAATATGTAAAAAAGTGTATGTTAAAAAATGTAATAAAATATGTAAGGTTGGAATCTTTGGCTTAAACTGGTGTTTAAGCCAAACTGGTGTTGTGATTCGAATTAAGTGAAAGATGCACTAAATGCCTTCCTGCCACCCAAACCCAGTTTTGGCAGGAAAACATCCGTCCATTAAATTAAGTTTCCATTTGACCCATAAAAACATTGGGTTCCAGGGGCCTTGGTATAATAACAATTAGTAGTAATAGTAGTATTACTACTATGGTATCTCCAACTCCCCTAAGTTTGTCCATTGTATATTAATTCAATAATTATTACATTATATTAATTAATTAAAAATTATAATATGTAGAAGATTTCACAAATTGTTTGAATTTTGAGGGCAATATGGTAAGTTTAAAACTTTTTTGATTAATTAATTTGGCTTGGAAGTTGATGTTAAAAGGAGTTTCTGCAGAAAATTGTGGTGGCACAGAATGAGATAAGATAATCGCCATTGTGGAGACTGATGTGGAGAGTTTGGGGACAACAGAGCAGTAGAACTGGCTTTGTGAAATGAGCTTTGACCAGTGGGTTAAGCTAGAGACCTGGAGCTTCATTTATAAAACTAAATATAAGCACGTAAATAAAGGCCATGCGTAGGAACCAAATTTAGTGTTAGAATAGCGATATTACAAGCAAAAAGCAAAGCATTTAGACAGTAAACATATGCATAAGCAATCAACATCTACATAAGCTATAGGCGCGTTCATGGTCCTGATGATAATGAGATGCCTCGTCAGTGGTGACGCTTACGCATGATCCCGACAGCGACCGTTCATGTGCATTGTGTTCGGAATCTAATAGTTCTTAACAGCCGTTTTTCAGAATTAAGGATCTGTTTCAAGTTCGAACCCCTTTACTTCCTTGTATCCTTTTGCTTTTATTTATGAGAAGCACATTGTATTGTCACTGTATGGAAGGCTACACTAGAGCTTGTTTACCAGTACACAACGTTTAAAACTGAGCAAAGTCGATGCCAATAGACGGTTCCAACGTCAATCAATAGTAAAGTATGTGATATGATGGTTGATTTTTTTATATTAAGTAAAACGTTCATGTTCCGCCATGTTCATGCGCGTCACTAGTAAACCATACTTCATCAACTGGGCAACTCTATTATCAATGCCGCCTTCAAAACAGCTTGGAGGTTCGGAAACCTTCCCTTCTTCCGATATAAGAGCGTTCAGGAAACGCCCCTCAGAATTGCGTAGGCTAGGACATAAAACCGGGAAAACAGCAGGGACCTCTTTGCGCTTCTTTGCTTAATCAGATGAATCAGTTATTAGAAATGCTTGCGATGGTTGAACATGAGCGAGAATTTATTAGGGGATGTTTATAATGTATAATATATCGTAATGCAAATGTTAGAATGGGTGTTAAGATCGCTTCTTAGTGCTTGCTGCAAGTTCACTTTAGACCAGGGGTCGGCAACTAAGTTTGGCCTCGGGCCTATCTTTTTTCCAGCCAGTAGGTGGCGGGCCAGAACATTATCAAAGGCTAGATCAAGTAATTGATTGATGAAAGTGCATCTGGAACTGCGACGCAGGCCTGTCAGCTGGCTTAGTCATATGCCTACCAAGCACTAGATGACTCTTAAAAGACGTACATTTAAAAAAGTGTATGCCCTAATCACGTAAATGTCATGCCTGATCACGTTGGGTAGAGGTATTGCTGCACTGTCTCCACTGAGACAACGCAGCGATATCATCATGAACAGTTCTTACTGGAGAGATATTGAAATCCGCGAGCTGCTGATCATGTGAGAGAAGGTGATGCATTCATATTAAACAAAGACGTTGAAAGATGGTGCGATCTACGAGAGAGATGCAGAGGAACTGTCCTTACGAGGCTTTTGTCGGGATAAAAAACCCTAACCCGTCCCTAACCCTAAAGTGATCAGCAAAATAAAGAATATTGTGGCGAGCAGCACGGGAAGGACGAGACGGGAGCCCAGGTTCAATCAATTATAAAGTTCTGTGGCCCATACACTGCACGACTACGGACTGCCTTTATTAACGACCACCGAACATAACAGAAACACAACACACCTGACCAACACGCACAACACTCACTAATGGTCCCGATCACACTACACATCACGCAACAATGGAACAACACACAATTAACACACAACCAATAAAACCCCCAAACCCGTTAACCCAACTTAACCGAACAACAAAACAAGTTGACAAAAGCCCCTTTTGTCAACTGACAACCCCAATTCCCAGGATCCCCTGGGCGACCCCGGAGGAGTCGCCACACAGCCCCCACCTTAGGGGTCAGACGTACCGTCGACCCCAACACCCAACACGTAGTCCCAAGTGTTCAGGGGGCCGGCGCCGCCGTCTTGGCCCCTGCCGGTGGAGGCCCTGTTGCGGCGCAGCCTTCCTCCCTGGTTGGGACGCCCGTCTCCAACAGTCTGTAGAGGTCCTGGGGGTGTTGTCGGGGACCACCTCCATCGGGGCCCCCACCAGTTTCTGCCGTAGGGGGGCGCTGGAGCGCCGTTCGGGCACCCCATCCTCCGCCGCCCTCCGACGTCTGGCCCTTCGACGGCCACGCCGGCGGTATGGAAAGCCAAGAAGGCCATAATCCGGCCCTAGAATGGCGCGGTAAAAGTGCTAAACCGGCCGGACACGGCCGGTTTAAACGCTCTAGACCGCGGCTTAGACGATTTAGCCGCGGACGATTAGCTGCTTTTGCATACCTAATAGCCGCGGCTATTAGGTATGCAAAACGAGCCCCTCCCTCATTTTTACGTGACCACTACGTTTGACAAATGCCAGACTAAAGTAATGCATCGAGAGCTGCAGTGCCTGCCATGTTACGCCGTAACATAAAGCTGTGTTGACTTTACTAGTTTCTCTACAGTATAATACACTACAATGTATTGACCACCACTAGCTAGTGTAAAATACATTTGTGTCTAGTACAATGTTATATTTTTATATGTTAGGCTATATATTGAGATTGCAGTGTGCGAAATACCCGTCAATATTCGGGGATGTCCTCGTCCCCAGATTGTTGCGCAACACCGATCTAAATGTTATCAACATGCAGTAGCCTAGGCCATAACATTACAACATTTCATGGATGCAAGCCAGCATGATAGCCTACATGACAACACACACACACGCGTGCACACACACACACACACACACACACACACACACACACACACACACACACACACACACACACACACACACACACTTAAAACACTTGTAAAGCAACACTGACATAGGAGCCTGCATTGGCTAAAGTTGTTGAAATGCACGTTATTTTATAACAGGGAGAGGCAAAGTTGTGCATTACAATGCAAACACGACAATAATTGGCACCATTCTTGCGCACTCAGAAGTACAATGAACTGAATAAATGCCAGGTATATAGCATATCGGAGACGGGCACACAATCAGTGCACTTGCAAATGAGAGCCTGCAGTATGACCGATCTTGTGACATTATTTAACCACCCATCTACAGCTAATACGATCAGACAGATACATCATTAAACACATAGACAAAGCCCACAACAAGCCAAACATCACCACGGCAGGTGATGTTTGGCCACAACCACAACCAACCACAACTAACCCTGCAGTAACCCTGCGGCCTACCTATGAACAACAATGCACAACAATCAGTTCTATACATTGCGTCTTTCTTCTGTTTGGCACACATGGCTAATTTGCACACTAGTAGAGGACTGGCTGGCTCCGCTTGCCAAAAAAATAGAACATAGCCTATTTGTGAATCATTGTTTTGAATTTTGAATACTGGACATGGTGATCTTAAGTTGTAAAACGTATCGAAAATAGATTTTTTTTCATTTGCAAATCTATTTATTTAGATTCACAAATAGGCTATGTTCAACGACACCTCATGAGGCTCTTATGATTCTACTTCCGTTTGGCAACTGGGGCCAGATTTTGTGCCGCCTTCAAAACAGTCAGAGTTTCCGGGAGGTTCGGACGGAGGAAAGTGCTTTGAACACTCTGTTGGGTCGGAGTTTTCGCTCAGAGTTTCGTGCGGAAGTAAAGCTACCCGTGTGTTCGATTGAAAACCACTACACCTACACTCTTCAAATCTGGACTAGATTATCACAGTGAGGCTATACATCATATAACACATAGTTTCAGATTCATGAAACCTTTTCTCTATTTGTGAAAATGCAATAAAGACATTTTCACAAATAGGGAAAAGGTTTCACAAATCTGAAACTATGTTTTATATAATGTATAGCCTCAGTGTGATAATCTTGTCCGGATTTGAAGAGTCTAGTGTTATGTTTGAATAACGGAGACTGAAGCCAGAGCTTACTTGGAGCGTGCTCTCCGTTTATTCACCAAAACGCATCTCGCTGAAAACAGGTACGGTCACGTGAATCGCACGTTACCGTAAAACACATTGCACTGACGCAGCAGTGCCAGATGTAACAATTCCCCCCCCCTCACAGAACTAGGAGTGATACTCAGTCACAAAGTCACGCAGGTGCTGGGGCCTGCCGCTTGCCCGAGCTGGACGGGGTTCAGGTGCAGCAACAACCACTGGCCCGTCGGGCTGGGCCGGAGGAGCTGGGATTGGTGCAGCCTCTAACCATGCAGCCGGCAGAACTCTAGCAGCGGGCACCACCAGGTCTGGGCTCGGGGGGCCGTGTACCTTGCCCAGGCGGTTAGCATGCCAGCGTATGCCGTCGGCGAGCCTGAATGTAGCCGGGCTAAGCTGTTGGCTGACCTGGACCGGGTCCGACCAAACCGACTGGAGCTTGTTGTCCCGATGAGGTTGACGAATCCTGACCCAGTCCAAAACAGCGATGGCAGGTGGCTTAGCACGTCGGGCCCTGTCGAAACGGTCCTTCATCCGACGCTGGCGTGTGTCGACGGCGGCTCGAACCGGGTGGGCTGGGGCCCAAACTGCTGTAGGGCGGAGCCTATCCAAAGGCAGCTGGAGCTCCCGCCCCAGCATAAGGGAGGCTGGGGAGACTCCTGTGGTGGCGTGTCGGGTGGCCCAGTAATGCAGCAGCGTTTGGAGGAGGCTGGTGGTGAGTGTGCACCCTTGTGCCAGATGGGCCCTGATGCCATTTTTCAATGACTGGTTCAACCGTTCCACCCCCCCATTCGCAGCCGGGTTGTAGAATGCTGTGCGAATGTGGCGTATTCCTTTCCCCTCCAGATAAGAGGACAGTTCGTGGGAGACCATCTGGGGACCATTGTCGGTCGTGATCCTCTCGGGCAGGCCCCACCGTGCGAACAGAGAGTCGAGAATGTCAACCAACACCTTGGCTGTGACCGAGCCCACAGGCGCTACCTCTGGCCACTTAGAGTGGAGGTCGTAGAAAACGACGAGGAACCTCTGGTGATGCGGTACTCCAAGCAGCTCGCCGCAGATGTCAAGTTGTAGGTGCTCCCAGGGTTTGGATGGCCAGTCCAGTGGTTGCATGGGCGGGGGTGGGGCTGGGGCCCTGGTCTTACCACTAAGAAGGCAAGCAGTGCAGTCCTTGACCAGGGTCTCGATTTCCCTATCGATGCCTGGCCACCACACCACGTCGCGACACCGCTGTTTGAGCTTGACTATGCCCAAGTGGCCCTCGTGCGCCATAGCAAGGGCACACGCCCGAAGGGCACTCGGGACCACAGTGCAGAGCCCACGAGCGATGCAAGTGTCGTTCCAACATGACAGTTCGTCCCTGACCCTGGAGTAGGGGAGCATCTCATCTGGTACCCTCACCGGCCAGCCCTGTCTGATGTAGGTCGAGAGTGTAGAGAGGGTGGGGTCGTCAGCTGAGGCGTCCTGGATCTCCCTCAGTGACACTGTCTCCTGGAGGGGTGTGTGGAGGAGCTGGACGAGGTCGTGCTCGGCCTGGTCCTGACCGGGGGCCAAATATGGATCTGGGGGTGAGTTGGGGATTGCACGTGACAGCAGGTCAGCCACCACGTTGTCCCGACCCGGCGTGAAATGCAGGCGGAAGTTGTACTGCTGCAGGCGGTCGGCCCAACGATGGAGACGGAGTGGTTTGTGGCCGGTGCCAGACGTGGCTAGGAGGGTGGTGAGGGCCTGATGGTCCGTCCGTCCCAGAGGCACGCTAGGGCTTCCCGCTCCCCTACCGAGTACCTCTGTTCCGTGGGGCTGAGAGCCCGTGAGGCGAAGGCGATCGGCCTCTCCATACCCCCTTGCAGCTGGGACATCACAGCACCGATGGCCATGGCGGAGGCATCACATGTGACGAGGGTGGGGCTGGCTGGGTCAAAGTGCGTCAGGACCGGTGGTGTGGTGAGCTGGGACTTCAGGAGGCGCACAGCGTCCGAGCAGGCAGACGACCAGAACCAGGGCTCACCATGTTTCAGCAGCTGTCGCAGTGGTGCAGTCGTGGCCGAGTACTGTGGCAGGAAACGTAGGTAGAATGCTGTCATACCCAGGAAGGAGGCCAACTGAGTGGCTGAGGTGGGCTCCGGGACACGGTGGATGGCCTCTGTGTTCGAGTGGAGAGGGTATATGCCATCAGCCGAGAGACGGAACCCCACAAACTCAATGGCCGGGGCAGCGAAGACACACTTCTCGCCGTTGAGTGTGAGGTGGTGCTTGGCCAGTGCACTGAACACTCTGTGGAGGCGCTCGTCGTGGCTCTCGACAGTGGCCCCGTGAACCACGATATCGTCCAGGTAGATGGCCACACCCGGGATCCCAGCGAAGATGGAGGCCATTATCTTTTGGAAGCAGCTGGGGGCAGAGCTTAGACCAAAAGCCATGCGTTTGTAACGGAAGACCCCTTTGTGGGTGATAAACGCGGTGAGGTTGCGGCTCTCAGGGTGTAGTGGCACCTGGAGGTAACCCTGGCGGAGGTCTAATTTGGAGAAAGTGGTGGACCCGTGGAACTGGGCGGTGAGCTCCTCCATCGTTGGCAAAGGGTATTTGTCTGGGATGATGGCCTTGTTTACCGCTCTTAGATCCACGCAGAGTCGCAGCCCCCCAGACTTCTTCTTTGCCACCACAATGTTGGAGATCCAGGGCGATGCATTCACCTGCTCGATGATGTCGCCATCGAGCATGCTCTGTAGCTCAGAGGAGATGTCATTGCGGAGGGCCAGAGGAGAGCGGCGGAGGGGCTGGATGACAGGCGTCACCTGCGGGTCTAACAAGGGCTGGTGGGCGAAAACATCGAGGCAGCCCACACCGCTGAACAGCATGGGCCACTGTTGCTGCCAGGGGATGGTAACAGTGTGAATCTCTGAGCCAGCGGTGTCTAGCAGAGTGAAACCGAGGCTGTTGAAAAGGTCGAGGCCAAGGAGGTTGGTCCCGTGGCGTGCAATATTGAACCTGAAGAGTGGCAGTGTCTTCTCTCCGTATTTCACAGGCAGCTGAAGGGAGCCCACAATGTCAATCTTTGAGTTGGCATAGCCACGCAGAGTGGTGGTGGGCTGCCCCAGTGGCTCGTGGGAAAAAAACTGTGTGTAAGTCGCCAAGTTCAGGAGGGACACCGTGGCTCCAGTGTCTAGGAGGAGCGGTAGAGTAACATCACCAACCATCAACGAGCATGTTTTAAATGGCGCTCGTCCTGAGCTAACATTGTGGATGATTGTGGTAGGTGGCTGGGAGGCTTTAGCTGGGGCAGACCTACAGACTTTGTGAAAGTGGTTGAGTTTCTCGCAGTTGGAGCAGGTTTTACCACGGGCAGGACAGATCTGAGCTCTTGAATTGTGCGCAGAAGAGCCACAATTCCCACATGGCTGGTGTGGGTGGTCACGTGACTGAGAGGCTAGTAATATGTTCTCCTCGCTGCTGTCTACACTCACGTGGAGGAGGGGCACCCGTGACTCGAGTGGGCCCGCTGCCTTGGCCAGTGCTAGAGAGTTGGAAGAGGTGGATAAACTAGCTGCACATTCCAGAGCAGATTCAACCTGAACTGCAAGGTGTAGAGCTCCTGCTAATGTTAAATCATCATTTTCCAGTAGGAGTCTTTCCCTTATTTTGTCACAGTTCGTGTGCAGTATCAGGTGGTCCCTTTTCATTTCGTCCTGTAAGGCCCCGAACTTGCACAAGCTAGCTAAACCTCGTAAATCCGCCACAAACTGCGTCACTGACTCACCCGACCGTTGGTGCCTCCGTCGGAATATGACGCGACGGAGCAGAGCACTTTGTGAGGCTGCGAAATGTGCTTTTAGTAGCTCCACGGCATCTGTGTAAGTTGTTGCGTTGCCGAGAGTTCCAAACATGCGCTGTCCCTCCGCTCCTAGGCAGTGCAGCAAGAGTGCACGTTTCTTTACTGTCGAAACATCTTCTAAGCCGGCAGCTAGAATATATGTTTCGAACGAGGAAATCCGGCGAGGCCACGGCACCGGTGGTTCTCCCGGTAGGGCCAGGAAGGGGGAGGGTGGTGGTAGGGAGCAATCAGCCATCTCTCGTCGCCAATGTTATGTTTGAATAACGGAGACTGAAGCCAGAGCTTACTTGGAGCGTGCTCTCCGTTTATTCACCAAAACGCAACTCGCTGAAAACAGGTACGGTCACGTGAATCGCACGTTACCGTAAAACACATTGCACTGACGCAGCAGTGCCAGATGTAACATCTAGGTGTAGTGGTTTTCAATCAGGACCAGTTCTAAGATGGTCCAGATGCAAAAAGGAAACAGTGAAATCTCCCCTTTTTGGTATTTAATAGTGGTGCAACGGTTCACGGGTTACCCGTGATCCGTACGGATCAACCCCCACGGTTCGGGACGCAAGTGATCCGCGGATCGGCTGATAAAAAAAAAAAGTTGTGCGTTCACGTGATCATCGCATGTTTAAAGGACTATTCCGGTATTTACAACATCATCAAGTAGCGTAGCGAAATACAGTTTCTGTCATGTTTTATTTGGCGTTCCGTAAATCCCATTGAAACGGAAACCGGAAGCGGAAATGTTTATGTTTGGTTGTAGTCTTTTCGCTTGGTTCTCCGTATCAACAGTAGGGCTAGATCCGAGCGAAAAGACTACAACCAACCCCCCTTGCAATGAGCAATGAGTCTTCCAACAGAAATCAACGGATTTACAAAATGCCAAATAAAATACGACAGAAACTGTATTTCGCTACCATACTTGATGAAAAAAAAATGAGGATGTCTGCATTGCCTGGGGAGAGTGTAGACTCTAAACTCTCCCCAGGCAATGCAGACATCCTGAATTTAATTCAGGATTATTTACTATCGATGTTAAAAAGAAGAAGGAATAATGCCTTAGGTTGCAATTCTTTTAAATATTGACTATGTTTAAAGGAAATAGGATTATTGCCTAATTTTTCACTTTATTTAGTTTTTACACATTTGAAGAATTATTTAAAGTCACATTTGTCTTGTTATCTTTTTTATTGTTGTTGATCCGAAAATGATCCGACCCGTGACTCAAAAACCGTGACACGATCCGAACCGTGAGTTTTGTGATCCGTTGCACCCCTAGTATTTAAACTAATCAAATAAAGGTTAAATAAATTGTAAACTGTGTTTTAAAGACTGTTTAGACTCTCTTAGATAATCTAGACCAATTAAAGCGGCTTTACCGCGACTGAAGAGGTTAAACGACGAAGAATCAATCGCTCAATGCCGCTCGTTAAGAATCCCTTAACCTTTTCCTTAACTGCCGAATCGGATGCTGCGAACCGGATGCAAACTTCAGCGTCGTGGCCGACGAGATATTTATCAACTAAGTTTGACTATCCGGAATTAACATTTTGATTAGTTGGAACTTTCATTCTTGATATCTGTAACATGATTCTGACTAATCGAAACGACATATATCTGCAATGATGTCATTGAAAACGACATTCAACTCATCACACATCTTAAATGACAATTGCAGATATCTGTAATTCAATTTTGACTAGGCAGAATAAAAGGTAAAGATATCTCAAACGTCATAATATTGCAAGCCAATTTGACATAAATTTGCATGACTGGATGTGTTGCAGATATCTGTAATTCAGTTTTGCCTAGTAAAAAAGAACATTTTGGATATCCGCAACTACATTCTTCCAATCCACAATTGTCATTTCAGATATCCACAAAGACATTCCTCCTAGGAGGAATTACGTCACGTTTGCCATTCATGTCTATGGGTTTTTTCATTACAGATATCTACAATTCAATTGCAGATACCCACTATGTGAATTTTTGATATCTGCAACTGAATTGTAGATATCTGTAATTCCAGTTAGAGATATCTACAATTTGATTCTGACTAGTCATAAATCCAGTTTAATTCACCTCAATTCAAGATATCTACACGTCCCTTTTCAGATATCTTAAATTCAGTTTTTACTAGGCTAAATGACGTTGTAGATATCTCTTACTGGAATTACTGATATCTACAATAGGTGAGGTGAATGGAAAAACACATTTCACATGGTTAATGAGTGATGTGTTGCGCCCACATCCTCATGATCTTCAAACCGCTTATCCGGGGCTGGTTCGCGGGGGGGTCGACTTCCGTTTCCTTTGATCATATATGGTTAATTGGACGCGTTTCTGAATGCAAAATGGATAATTGGAGTCGTTTCTGAATGCAAATGGCCTGAGCGTGCACGAGCATAGCCTTAAGAACTGGTGGGATTTATCAAGATAGATTACTTACTGATGTGTGTACGATTGCCTTGCGAACGGTTGGCAATTACCGATTTTTCTGCACTAAAGCACATCCTACATTTCATTCGTAAGAGAGAATTTAGAGCCATTTCGACGCACTGTTGATGAATGCGGCCTCAGATGTCCAGCAGGAAGGAGGACCTAGTAAAACGTCAGCCGAACAGGCCGGACAAGAGTAAGAAAATAATTTAAATCAGCAATAACATTAGGTGCATTACACAGTAGGTGCTTGGTCCCTAATAATACCAATGCATATTATAATTATATCAATATATATATATTGTTACTTTTTCAGGGGCGGAACCAACCGCCAGTGGACCGGAAGTCTCGTGATGGTCGCACCCAGCAGTCAGCTGATCGACGGAGGAGACATCCGGGCCGCAGCTTCTTCCACACCGACCGTGGACTTCTTTACCTGCTCGACGTCTCGTTTCCCCGTACACACCTCGCCCCTAGAGCCGCGTCCTCCCGGGGGATAAGCCGGCCATGGCCCTCATGGACCTGGCCATGCAGGGGCTGTCCGTGTTCGGCCTCGGCCTGTTCTGCGTGCTGTGGCTCATGCACCTCATCTCCATCATCTACGTGTGAGTGATGCTAACTGGTGCTAACCTCACTGCCAATAGCACTATGCTAATAACATTAATATTATTATGCCTGATGCTAACAACACTACGCTGTTAATAACGATGCTAACTCGGTGCACGTCAGCTGCAAACTCGGAGGTATCGATAGTCATCTGAATTTCATAGAGCTACGCCCAATCCAACTGCGTTGATACCGGCATGTAACGGTGGGGTTACCGGCATGTTACAGTGGGGTTACTGGCAGGTTACTGGATGGTATGTTATCATGGGTTTACCGGCCTGTTACTGTGGGGTAACAGCATGTACCTGTGGGGTTACTGGCATGTTACTGTGTGTCCTGTTACTGTGTGATTACTGGCATGTTAAAGTGGGGTTACCGGCATGTAACCATCGTTCCGTAAACAAAATACCTAATTCCTCCTCGGCAATTCCTCCTTGACATATCTACATATGATGTATGACCTCGACTTACCATAATGACAAACTTAAAGGTCCCATGGCATGCTACTTTATGGATGCTTTTATAAATGGGTTAATGGGCCCCTAATACAGTACTTGACGACGTTCAAGAAATCCAGCCTTGGTGCAGAATTACAGCCACTACGAGCCAGTCCCACAATGAGCTTTCCACAAACGGGCCGTGTTTTAGAGGCGGGTCAAGGTGGAGGGGTGTGGCCCTGAGCAGCTTGCGGCCACGGTACCATGCACTAGTGTTTACAGTGGATGTATCGCAATGGCTCGGATTCATGATATCATCCAGAGGCGCACACAGCTTTTGGCCTTGTTCTGTAAATATTCTAAAACACTCCGGGTGCTCCGGCGGAAGTCCTAGAGCTCTATATCTAAATAATATAATATATAGATATCTATATAATATATATTATCACCGCCGAAAGCTCTGTGCGCCAACGGATGATATTATGAATCTCAAACAATTTTGTCGGGTTCTCCGGGCAACAATCCCTTCCTCCTCAATGTCGCAGTTCAATCTAGACTTCAGGGAGTCAAAGCCAAAGTTCCTTTTCCCAAATTCTTTCTCAACCATGGCCGAGATAACCCCCACTATGAGTCTCGTTGTGGGAGTACCAGAGACGTCAGAGAACCCAACGCAGTCTAGTCTTTTCACCAAATGGGAGCTTTACATTTTACATTACCTTTTGTTGCGTTTTATGCGCCGTAACACCAACAGCAGTGTGTAAGTGTACAACACTTGCGTTGTGTGTATATTCACACACATGTGGCGCTCGCATAATCGTAGCTCATTGTCTCATTGGCGGGCCAAATTCTCTGGGCGGGCAAGGCAGAGAAAGGGCAGGTAACCTGGCCCCTTATGACGACATAAGGGGCCAAATTCGAAATCGGAGCGTCTGAGTTTTCATTTTTCAAAGGCGGAGCAGGATACGTAGTGCTCGTTTTGCACCTAACGTAATTTCTAGCCACTAGGGGACCATAGGCAGGCTAGTGGAACTCATAATAATGTTAGAAAATAAAGTGAAATTTTCATGCAATGTGACCTATAACGTTTATACATGGATGATATTCTGTTTATAATCA
This sequence comes from Pollachius pollachius, assembly GCF_949987615.1. Taxonomy (NCBI): domain Eukaryota; kingdom Metazoa; phylum Chordata; class Actinopteri; order Gadiformes; family Gadidae; genus Pollachius; species Pollachius pollachius. Next base: position 3,597,766 of record NC_136951.1, on the reverse strand, counting down.
AATTGGTAAGAAATATGTGAGGTCTATAAATGTGTGGGTGAAACTGCGTCTTAATGGCCTTAGCTATTGTGTACGTGCATGATGTATGGCTCATTTCTGTCTTTAATGTATACCATATGTTGTATGGCTCACTCAAACTGGTGGATTAAAAGATTCTTATTATTAGGATATTGGAAGACATCTCAGTGAAGTGATGTTTAAGCAATCTGAATATTTAAAGTTTACATTAAACCATAATCTATATTGTAATGGTTAGTTATACCATGACAAATTATAAGTAATATTTTAGTTAATCCTTTACCTGTTTAGAGGGTTCTTTTCTAGGTTTACCCTGTTAACCCTTTACCAAGTTAGAGTTAACCCTTTACTATGGTAACCATTTACTTGGTTAGAGATAACCCTTGGCTGCGTTAACCCTTTACCAGTTTAGGGTTAAACAGGTTTGACCGTAACGTAGTTTTGTAACGGATCAGTGATCCGTTCGGATCCCCCCTCCCACGAATCGGCCAGCATGTGATTCCCCCCATTAATTCCATGGTATGAAACACCGATTTACTGCCGCTCTAACTTTTTGAACTGTTTTTTTTTTAAAAAAAATTTAAACGTAGTGATTTCTCTTTAATGATCGTCAACAAAGTAATCATTTTATCACTGTTAGTGAAATAACTCCCCTATTAGTACATTGTGCCATATGAGAACGAAAGTTCATCAATCATGGCCACACATCTAACCAACATCCTCCTGGCATGTCAATGGCGGCAGCCAAGGCACAACAACTTTTCAACACTGCATTTAAGCAGCCCTTTGCTGCAGTATCAGACCATGCCAAAGCTAAAACCAAATCTATTGGGATGTTTATCGCTGGAGAAATGAGGCCATACTCCATTGTATTAAACAGAGCCTTTTTTATGGTGAAAGTGCTTGAGCCACACTACGAATTCCCTTCTCTTCTCCGCTATAGTATGAAGATCTTGTCGGTTCTCTATGAGCATGAAAATCTCCAGATTGTCGTCGAAATATGCAAGGCATCCTCCATCCTCTACTCAGCACACACGGTTTGAGCTCAAGGACAACGGAAAAATACATGACTGCTCACTAACCCACAGCAGAGTGGGAGATATGAAGTTTGATGCTACGGAAACACCCCCGCTATGAGGGTCACACTGGCCCCAATCTGGCACCAGTGTGAAACCGCATTAGTGCAGTAGCAGAGTTAAAGCTAGAGATGCTCAATTGCAATATTCTGGTCGACCCGGAACACCAAGAACCAAGTAATTGCCGTGACTGATGCTGTGCTGGGGCCACGGATAGCTTGCTTTGTACATGTGATCAATTTAGCATCACTAAGGAAAATCTCAGTGAACCAGATGGACCGCCCCCTTGGGAGGATGACCAAGGTGGATTTTGGGTTCAATGGGGTCTTGCAGATGGTGGCCAACCAAGCACCGATGATTGTCAATGGGATAAGAACGTCTTTGATTATCTAACACTGAAGAAGTATGTACTGACAACAGGGAATATAATTTCCCCACAGGATCAGTTCTTATTACATATTCAATGAACACAGTCCCTCCGATTAACAAAACAAGTGGCCTATTTTCTTTTGTACCCAAGCAAAATAAAAAAAATCCTTAAATACATGGTCGCCCACTTTGTTTTAAAACAATGTCTGCACAAATTCCAGTACAAAAAAAAGAAGTTTTGTGAGACAGACAAATTGACTTCCAAAATATAAAACCTACCAACACCTTGGCAAATGCGTCTGTAAATGCAAACTTCAAGGATTCTCGATAATGTGCCTCTCTTTTGACTCTAAGTCATTTGTGTGAATCAGGCTACTAGTTTGGTTGTATTGACGAAAGGGCAGTCTACAATGTAGACTGGATTGTAGAGATGAAACGGAATGTACATTTAACATCATGATTATCGTGACCAATCATTTTGAACAAGGCAATCTGCATGAAAGTACAATACAACCATATGTAAACAAATCCTATGTGCAGGTGTTGACATTGCTTAGATGGCAGAGGACAGCTGATTTGGAACGGAACAACAGCTGTTCGCTTCCACGGGGGAAAAGTAAGGAACTCCAACTTACTTAGACCTACTAATTAACGTTCAAAAGCTATTAAATCTTCAACAAAATATGCAGATACTGTCAATCGGTTACAGGGAGTATATAGGGATTATTAATGTTGTTTTTGATGGTGTGTTTTTCTAGAACGAGTATTCGAAGCCTGAAAAATGGCATTCGGGCCAGCCCTACTCATTGTATGTCTGTTCTCATCTTCATTAACAAATAAGGTGCTCCTGCTGACCTTACATCCTGTATGTATGCATCTTTGCTCACTTGAGGTTGAAATGAAAAAATGCAGCATATTCACTTTGTCTGGATTGAGTTGTGATCTGCGAGGGGAGACAATGAGCCTGCTGGCACTGAACAATTGCTCTGATGGCAGGCTGGCTGCTGGGAGGCACAAAAGCTTAATGGCAATCCTTGCAAGGTGAGGCAGCTCTGATGCATGGCTCCGCCACCAACTCATTAGATCCTCTTCTGCTTGAATGAATGCCAGAGACGGTTAGACCCAGATCTCACTATTTGGCAGCAACAAAGCCAGGACTTTCCCCTCTGATGGCGGGTGAAGGTGCTCCTGGTGTGCAGTTTTTCTTCCCTCACCTTTGCAGGTTCCAGCTGTAAGCCCTCCTGTACACAGCGATCCACTATGGCCATGTCCATGACACTTCTTGCCTCCTCTGTATTTGTGGCTTAGGCCTTTTCATTACCATCTCCTTGGGCAGGGATGGCTTTGTTCTTTGTCCTAAGAACATCACAGGTGATATGTGTCTCTGAGGCAAGTGCGTCTATGAACTTGCTCAGAGGTTGAAGGAGCCGGCGCAGTGACTCCATGACACTTAGATCGGCATCCTTTTGTCCTCTTTCTCCAGCAAGTGTCACACAGACAGGCTGATGAAACGCTCCAGCATCTTGGATCATGGATCAGAGCTTTTTGTTGCATGTTGAGTGTTGGCTGGCCTTTCCCTCAGTCCTTCTCTTCCAGGTCTCTTTGAACCAGATGATGGCAGGACTGGACTGCTGATTTTGAGAGCCTTTGAGATGGCCAGGTTCAAATTTAGGCACCCAAGCCAAGCCTTGATCATGTCGGTTGCGTTGTCTGTGGTTATATAGACCAGATCTTTCTTGTTCATCCCCCAGCATATGCTCAAAAAACGCTGATGTTTTGAGCTGAGTGATCTTCTGGGAAAAACTGTCCCTCCAGGCAGTTTGATTCCAATTGTCAGTCTTGGGTGAGGTTTTGGATATTGAAGCTTATGTAGGGTTGAGCACGCCCACTTCGACTGGTCAAGAGTTCAGTAGATGCAGCGAACCATGTGCCTCGAGCCAAACATTTTCCAACATCACCTTGAACCTGTTGTAGCTTTGGGATTTCAGTCTTGGAAAACAATATTCTTGATGGCTCTTTGTAGTGAGAAGGGATGCAGCGATTAACCGGTTTCACTATTATATATGTCTATATGTAATATGTGCTATTGAAAAGTCACGGTGGACAATTTAAATTGTCTGTGCAACATGCAGACTAGGGACAGAACAGAAGTGAAATTACACCAGACATGCACCAGCTTGAAATGCTGTGCATGTTCTATGTTTGAGGGGGGATCAAGCATTGAAGCTTTGGATCTACCCCAAAACTGCCTGCTGTCATTCATCAGTGTGGGAGTTGTTCGGATACACAAAGAATGACCAGGGGTTGTTCAAGAAAACGGATATCAAACATGAAAAATAAATCCGAAAAAAGTTACGGCTAAAGGTTCTTTTACACCAAATGAGAAATGCCATAAAAACGCGATCAACCCGATTCGAATGGGTGGCATATTCCTATATAATCTCACCAGTGAAAGACCGATGGATTTCTTGACCTATATAGCCTAGTGAAGACGAGTTTATGCAGCATCCATTCACGAAAATATTCTATACATTTAGAATATTCAATTATACTGGAGTTTTACATAGTGTAAAATAGTTTAGCAATGGCTTTCTGCAGTGGAGGGGATTAGGATAAGTGGGTGTGTTTTGGAAACACTTGTTTAGTGTTTCAATAAATAAAAAAGGCTATCACTCTCTCATAGAAAGTTGGGATATAAAATGAAACAGTTTTGATGTAACTGCACAATTCCCTCTTATCAAAAGCAACCAATAATATAGCTGCGAGCAGCAATGTGGGTGTCAAGCATAATGGGACTCGGTAATCGGTAATAACGACGGCTGGTGGAATGAACTAGAGCATTATGCGAGTACGCGTCAATCTTTACCAAATGGAAAATGACCCTACCTAGAGGTAAGGGCGCATTATCGTCTGCCCGACAGAACAAATGACACAAATGCATAGGGATATTCGGAACAATATCCCTAACAGAGACGCAATGTTAACAAGCATCCGTTCTGGAGGTGGTTCATGAAGCATCTAATCCAGTAAGAATTGCAGTTTATGTAAGTGGGTGGAATGGTAAATAAAGTCGTTGTTGTTTGATGTCCCCCTGAGGTCAAAGGTCACCAAATTGTTTGGATGCCCCCAGAATGATGTCATGAGTCTATGTACCAAGTTTGGCTATGATATGTTAAAGAGATGCTGAGAACAGGCTTACTTCCTGTTTGGTGGCTTTGCCGTCAAGTTTGATTGGCTGTCATGGCCAAAAGGTTTTGAATTAGAAAAAGCAGTTTGGCACATTTGTTCAGCTTGGTCTGAAGATCATATATGGGAAATTTCATGATGATTGGACATAATTTGTGTCCTGTTGATATGTAATATTGATTTTGACAACTTTCAACATGGCGGCCAATTTTTGATGTTGCCATGGGAAATATTTTATGAGCTATATGGGGCAGTCTGACAGTATCACCAGACATAGAAAATAAGTTTGAAATATACTCATGTGAAGAGAGAGGAGTTAAAACACGTCTTCGTTATTTATAGCGCCCCCTAGAGGCTAATGGTCACCAAATTCATTGAGTGTCCCCGGAATGACGTCATAGGTCTCTGTACCAAGTATGGATATGATATGTCAACTTCCTGGCTAACTTCCTGTTTGGCGGCTTCGCGGTCGAATTTGATGGCTGTAGCGGCCCAACGGTTTTGAATTTGAAAAATCCTTCGATGTTTTCTATCAAGCATGGCCTGAAGATCATGTGTGCCAAGTTTCGAGATGACTGGACGAAATTTGTGATAGGTAGCATTTTGAAGGTTTTTGACATAAAACATTTGAAAATCCGTCATGGCGAAAATCGACGACATAGGGTGCGTTGAACTCGGCTTGGATCAAGGAATCCAATGATATCTTGTTTGTATCTGTGAATATTGGATGAATGGGTCAAAAGTTATAAACATGAATGCATGTCCAACTTTGACCTGTTGGTGGTGCTAGAGCTGATGAGCTAGCGACCTCAAGCTAGCCCTTTGCTTCATGGGCTAATGGGACTGTCCTGAACCAGTGTGCCAAATTTCACAACTTTTCACCAAGGCGTTCTATGGGCTGCCATAGACTCCCACTGAAGGATAATAATAATAATAGGAAAGCGTACGAGAACAATAGGTTGTCTCGCAACTTCGTTGCTTGACACCCAAATATAACCGATATTCACATCCCGCAGTGCAAGTAGCTCCGGCTGCCATCCACATTAGGAACTTGTAGACTTCCAGCACTAAACCATGGGATTGAATTCAGTGCAGTGATTAATAATACCTGCATAAGAAATGTTACCAATTACAGTCTTTAATTTTCACTAAAACTGGAACCACGATACAAACAATAATGGGAAAAAAGTAAGACCTTTTAATGTTGTGGGGAAATAATAAAATGGAACCCATCCGTAGTGTTGTGAAGTAAATGAACGCATAACAATCATGAAACAAAACCATGGTGAGGCACGGCAACCTTCATTAGCCTCAGGAAACCTCTCCACCATTTGAAGTAGCATTATGTCCTTGTCCTGCATAGTAGTATTAAGGGCTGCAATGAGGTATTCAGCATTTTTTGAGGTGGATGCATAAGCAGCCTTTCTCTGAAGTGTCTGTCACTATAGAAGAGAACAGCAAATGCATTTTGGTGTTGCATTGTTATTCACACTCTCTCACACTATCATCTGTGTTGCATTTGAGTATATGCAATCACCCCATGCACAACTTGAATAAATACAAATTAGACTTAAAGAGCCAGTGAACCCAAAACCGTTTAGTCCGATCTTCACCAGAAAGGGGTCAAATCCTATTTTATTTGCCATGCTTCCCCAAACACTGAACGTTCCACTCTGCTTTGTGTTCTCTATTTGGTAATCTATCTAAGTCTGGTGAGTCGTGTGATCCATTGCACCATAGTTACCCTGGTAAAGGGTGAGGGCTAACTCTAACCCTTTTCCAGGAAAGAGATTACCCTTTACCAGGTTTACCATTTACCAGCTTAACCTATTACTAGGTTAGTTAACCCTTTAACCGGGTTAACCTGGAACAAGGTTTACCCTGTACCAGGTTAAACTAAACCCTTGACTAGGTTAGAGTCAATGCTTTACCAGGGTTAGTCTAGGAGTGCTCCCCTGCTGTGTGTGTGATGTTAACTGGTGTGTATGTGTGCGTATGTTAGACGGCTCCACCTCCACCAGCGCCACCCAGAGCAGAAGCAGCCATACTGCAAGCTGCCCGCCGTCTCGCTGCTCAAACCCCTGAAGGGAGTCGACCCCAACCTCATTAGTAACCTGGAAACCTTCTTCACCCTGGACTACCCCAAGGTACTACCTAACCCACTACCTAACACCAATGTACTACCTACCCCACTAGCTAACACAGGGGTACTAGCTAACACAGGGGTACTAGCTAACACAGGTGTACTAGCTAACACAGAGGTACTAGCTATCACTGAGGTACCAGCTATCACTGAGGTACTACCTAACACCATGCTACTACCTAACACCATGCTACTACCTAACACCAAGGTACTAGCTACCACACTTCCTAACACCAAGGTACTAGCTACCCACTACCTAACACCATGGTACTAGCTACCCACTACCTAACACCATGGTACTAGCTACCACACTTCCTAACACCATGGTACTAGCTACCACACTACCTAACACCATGGTACTAGCTACCACACTTCCTAACACCATGGTACTAGCTACCACACTTCCTAACACCATGGTACTAGCTACCACACTTCCTAACACCATGGTACTAGCTACCACACTTCCTAACACCATGGTACTAGCTACCACACTTCCTAACACCATGGTACTAGCTACCACACTTCCTAACACCATGGTACTAGCTACCACACTACCTAACACCATGGTACTAGCTACCACACTTCCTAACACCATGGTACTAGCTACCACACTTCCTAACACCATGGTACTAGCTACCACACTTCCTAACACCATGGTACTAGCTACCACACTTCCTAACACCATGGTACTAGCTACCACACTACCTAACACCATGGTACTAGCTACCACACTTCCTAACACCATGGTACTAGCTACCACACTTCCTAACACCATGGTACTAGCTACCACACTACCTAACACCAAGGTACTAGCTACCACACTACCTAACACCAAGGTACTACCTAACCCCATGCTACAGTCAACCCTTGACTACTATGCCGTACACCAGCTAAATTATACAATGTGTGTGTGTGTGTGTGTGTGTGTGTGTGTAGTATGAGATCCTACTGTGTGTCCAGGATAACGATGACCCTGCTGTTGACGTTTGCAAAAAGCTTCTGGGAAAGTACCCTGCGGTGGACGCCCGCCTCTTCATAGGTAGGACCTTATCGTTCAGTTCAACTGGTCTTATCAATACCACTTGTGGTATACGATCACTCCAACATGCATTCACAAGTGTCCAAAACCCCTACACTGTCTGACCAGATAACTACGTCATTAAACGCACCATGCTCATGCCACATAATAAGTGAATTAGATTCCAGACCAAAGTAAGTTCGGGGAATTTCTTTACTTTTGTAGGGAACAGCATTTTACTAGGTGTGTAGCTAGCCTAACCACAACAAAACCTTTTTGCAGTATATTCGATATACCTCAAAAGGATCCACCAGCATTCCCAGTCGTCGAATAAGTCTTATTTTTTCCACATCTCTGCGATTGGCTGACAACCACAAAAATATGTTTAAAACCCACACAAGAAAAACCACCACAGCTGAAGACGGTATTGGGAAACTCATAACAACTGGCAACAAACTTGTTGCGTCTATTTCCGTATATGCCGTAGTAGTCGACGACTACTTACGATGTAACTTGGTCTACAAGGGTTGTAGGGGAAGAATTCCCCATGGCCCTCTGTTTTAAGGGGCAAGTCGAAGCCACTTAAAAAACAGGGGTGAAGAGAATTGAGATTGGGCCTATATCTCAACTAATTATGACACTATCCCCACTATCATTCCAACTACCTAGACACTGCCTATCCCCATACTCCTTGTCTTCAAGTTCATGTTTTGGTTTCCTAGTCTGTGTGTCCTTGTCTCCTAGGGGGTAAGAAAGTGGGCATCAACCCCAAGATCAACAACCTGATGCCTGCCTATGAGGGTGCCAAGTACGGCCTGGTTTGGATATGTGACAGCGGCATCAAAGGTAAGTACACGCCCATTTCCTATGTTACACTAGATTTCATCTGAGCTTTTTAGCTCTTAGGACACGCCCACCTTCCTGTATGTTTTATCTGTTAGGACACGCCCACATCCCTGTATGCTTGTTAGAAGTTAGGACACGCCCACCTCCCTGTATGCTTGTTAGCTGTTAGGACACGCCCACCTCTCTGTATGCTTGTTAGCGGTTAGGACACGCCCACCTCCCTGTATGCTTGTTAGCGGTTAGGACACGCCCACCTCCCTGTATGCTTGTTAGCGGTTAGGACACGCCCACCTTCCTGTATGTTTTATCTGTTAGGACACGCCCACATCCCTGTATGCTTGTTAGAAGTTAGGACACGCCCACCTCCCTGTATGCTTGTTAGCGGTTAAGACACACCCACCTCCCTGTATGCTTGTTAGCGGTTAGGACACACCCACCTCCCTGTATGCTTGTTAGCTGTTAGGACACACCCACCTCCCTGTATGCTTGTTAGCGGTTAGGACACACCCACCTCCCTGTATGCTTGTTAGCTGTTAGGACACACCCACCTCCCTGTATGCTTGTTAGCTGTTAGGACACACCCACCTCCCTGTATGCTTGTTAGCGGTTAGGACACGCCCACCTCCCTGTATGCTTGTTCCTGATCAAGTGGCGGGCAGGACCATATCTCCCCAGATTAATCAAATGAAGCGGAGCTCACGTCAGCATATTCCTCGAAATTCCACAAACCTACCTTAATTTGTGATTATGTGTCACGTGATTTTATTAATTATTTGTCTCCTTTCTTAAAACAAAAGAAAAAAGTGACGAGCTGGATTTGATCACACTCTCCGATACAAAAATATAATGTTCATGGTGTAGGACCACAGGTGGTCCTACACCACCGAGCAGCCTTTATACACGGCTGAGATGGGTGTAGCGCTGTGATAGGCTAAGATGTGACAGGCTGAGATGTGTGTTCCAGTTAAAGCAGACACCCTGACGGACCTGGCCAATCAGATGACGGAGAAGGTGGGGTTGGTCCACGGCCTGCCGTACGTCGCTGACAGACAGGGCTTTGCCGCTACGCTGGAGCAGGTGAGTGCTCACAACTAGCTGCTAGCACAAGGAACCAATAGCATAACTAGTTATTGGTAGTACTAGCATCACTAGCTACTAGTACAACTGGTTACAAGCACAGCTAGCAATTAAACAAGGCTGAATATGAGCATAACTAACTAGTAGCATAGCTAGCTGCTAGCACAGTACTGACACAACCAGCAATTTAGCTAGTAAAACTAATATTATTAACTAGCTGCCGGAACACCTAAATATTGTCACACCGTCTATGGATGTGCACAACCAACATGTTCATGGCTGAATAATGGGTTATTATATAATAATAATTGGATAATCAATATATCTATCAATAGTTCATGGCGCACTTCTTCGATTTGTCTAGAAATGCTTTTCTCAGATAGGAGACTTCTGTGATGTATTTATATGTTTATCATGTGTACAGGTGTACTTTGGGACATCCCATCCTCGCTCCTACCTGTCTGCTAATGTGATGGGCATCAAGTGTGTGACTGGGATGTCCTGTTTAATGAGGAGGGATGTGCTGGACCAGGCTGGGGGCCTTGGGGCCTTCGCTCAGTACATCGCTGAGGATTACTTTATGGCTAAAGCAATTGCCGACAGGTATGCTCACATCTATTTTACTTGATATCTGGGTCTACTGGACCTCTGGGGTCTACTGGGTGTACTGGACCTCTGGGTCTACTGGACCTCTGGGATCTACTGGGTCTACTGGACCTCTGGGATCTACTGGGCCTCTGGGGTCTACTGGGTGCACTGGACCTCTGGGGTCTACTGGGTGTACTGGACCTCTGGGTCTACTGGGTCTACTGGACCTCTGGGTCTACTGGGTCTACTGGACCTCTGGGGTCTACTGGAGCTACTGGACCTCTATGTCTACTGTGTCTACTGGACCTCTGGGTCTACTGGATGTACTGGACCTCTGGGGTCTACTGGGTGTACTGGACCTCTGGGATCTACTGGGGCTACTGGACCTCTGGGTCTACTGGGTCTACTGGACCTCTGGGGTCTACTGGGGCTACTGGACCTCTGGGGTGTACTGGACCTCTGGGGTGTACTGGGCCTCTGGGGTCTACTGGGCCTCTGGGGTCTACTGGGTGTACTGGACCTCTGGGGTCTACTGGGTGTACTGGACCTCTGTGGTGTACTGGACCTCTGGGGTCTACTGGGGCTACTGGACCTCTGGGTCTACTGGGTGCACTGGACCTCTGGGGTCTACTGGGGCTACTGGACCTCTGGACCTCTGGGTCTACTGGGTGTACTGGACCACTGGGGCTACTGGACCTCTGGGGCTACTGGACCTCTGGAGTCTACTGGGGCTACTGGACCTCTGGGTCTACTGGGGCTACTGGACCTCTGGGTCTACTTGACCTCTCTGTATCAAAATGTACAAATTGATAGGCAACATGAAAGTTACAAGTGCATGAAAAAATGGGAATTAAGTCAACAAATGTTGGTTAATTTACTCTATTCAGAAATCAAGCTACTTGCTCTCTCTTTTGTTGAAACAATCTCTGTTTCCACCCTGTCTTTGATGATGGTGAAGTTGTCCACCGAAGTGTGCTTCAGCTTAAACCTTTGTGTGCCTACTTCTCCTCAAAGATATGTCAGGGTTCTTTACTTGATGGGCTTGGAGTGGTCCTTGTCCTCCTCCACAGCCAGGACCAGGCTGTGGAGGAACATGCTTGACAAATGAGACACACGCACACTGGATACTGCATCAGTGAATTCAATGAGGATGGAGAACATTCTTAATGGATTCCAGCACTTCTATGACTTGCCAAGAAAGTTTCTGGGAACAATGGACAGAGGACTGCAGCTATTCTATGCTGCTCCAGTACTCACTCAATCGTGAGCTCCCTTTATACCTATCTTGTAGCACATGAGGTCTTCATTTCGTGTTCTGGAAGTTTAGTCTTCCTCTGCATCTTGAACCAATCCTTTCCCGATTCCTGGAAAAGAAGGCACACATATTTTGGCAAACAGTATGGCCTGCGAACCAGAGATCCTAAAAATGCAAAAAACATTTAACGTTCAAAAAATAAAAATTAATGGGACTAAATTGTATTCATACAATGAAACAATTCAATTTTAAATTACATTTCAATAGCGACTTCAAGGCCTTATCCTGTTTTTTAAGTTGTCGGATCCACTTGAAGTCTGGACCCGCTTGACGTCCGGACCCACTTGACGTCCGGACCCACTTGACGTCTCAATCTGCTTGACATCTGGGCAACTGCAGCACATAAGCAACACAGCCATTGGTCTTTATCATCAATGCAACCTAGCAAAAATCTTGAAGGACCCCATCGCATACATAGGGATGCAATCAAAGAAGCGAAAGCCAGATGAAGTCGTCTATATTTTTGAGACCACCAAAGAATACAAAACAGGATGTGTTTTCACCACTTCCTGATTGAGAAAAGGGGCTTCCACAGATGTTGTTGAAGATGTCGTTATTGCGTGTGTGTAATAGATTCAGACAAACCATGGAGAGCATGTTAAGTTTTACACAGATGCACACATTTTCAGCCGCACGCACTGTACAAGGCATATAAGACATATTGGATGGTTAGCTCATTGCTGAAAATGCCAACAAACTTCCATTGTTTTCTATTATTGTTTTTATTATTATTTTAAAGAGGCTGGAGGTTTGCCATGGCAACTCAGGTGGCGATGCAGAACTCGGGCTCCTACTCCATTGGTCAATTCCAGTCACGAATGATCAGGTGAATATAAACAAGTTTCATCTTACAAACGCAGATTGTATACAATAACTGCAATCTAGGTTTGTCAGTGTGCTGAGCTATTACCTTTTCATCTGCGTGTATATGCCTTTAATTTATTGCCTTGACTTACTAGCTGTGTTGTTGTTTCAAAAAGGACCAAGCTAACTACCGGTATTGTTGTTTCTAGATTGGCCAAGATAACTGTTTGTGTTTCTAGATGAGCTAAGCTAACTGTATGTGTTGTTGTGTTTCTAGATGGGCTAATCTAACTGTATGTGTTGTTGTGTTTCTAGATGGGCTAAATTAACTGTCTGTGCTGTGTTTCTAGATTGGCTAATCTAACTGACTGTGTTGTGTTTCTAGATGGGCTAATCTAACTGTCTGTGCTGTGTTTCTAGATGGGCTAATCTAACTGTCTGTGTTGCGTTTCTAGATGGGCTAATCTAACTGTCTGTGTTGTGTTTCTAGATGGGCTAAACTACGTATCAACATGCTTCCGGGTACGGTGGTGGAGCCTATCTCGGAGTGCTTTGTGGCTAGCCTCCTCATCGGCTGGGCAGCGCACCACGTCTTCAGGTCTTTAACCCTTACCCTTCAGTTTTCTTTTTCCAGGTCTGAATTTTATCTTAACCACACGCTCACACCTATGTTAACCACACTTACCCTTTTCTGAAAGCTGTATGCCGTGATATCTGTTATATTGCGTTTACCTGTCTTACCCAGATTTAGTTCAATTCGTTTAATTCCATATTCATCATGTGCTTCCAGAAGGGGTATTCACCGGCTAGCCATTTTCTTTTGGTTAGCGTCTTCCACTGACTTGAAGAATGCAGCCTGGCTCCTGTTCATGTGCGGGGAAAACAAAATAAGAATTCCAACGTGTATTCAAATAGTGGCTTAATCAAAACGAGTGACAGTAACAATATAACAAGATTGTTGTTTGTCTGTCTGCAAACACATAGATAATTCCACTCTCTTTTCAGCGCTGTGATTGTAAGGCTATCTGATGTTAGGCTGCTGGCACAATGATACTATCAGCTGCTACTGGCTAGGTATTCTACGTCCAGGGTAACCGCTTAGCAGGGCCACTTCACAGATATCTCATTATTTTAAACCCATTAACATTTATCTGAACCACCCTAGCCCTTTACTTAACCACACTAACCTTAACTAAAGTAACCGTTATCCTAACTTCACTTGGCCGTTTCTTCACCAAACTAACCAATTTCTTAACCACACTTGACTTATCCGAACCATGCTGCTATCTTAACTAGCCCTTATCTTAACCATGCTAGCGTTAATTTTAACATGCTAACCCTTTTAAAGATTTTAAAAAATGCCAAGATCGGTTGGTTTGAACTAATGTTAATAGTTCAAAACCTTTCAAAACCGCTCACTTGTTCTAATAACTTGATGGTAAATCAATCTATATGATGATGATGTGTTCTTCTAGGTGTGACATCATGGTGTTCTTCTTCTGTCATTGCCTCGCCTGGTTCATCGCAGACTATGTCCAACTACGAGGAGTCCAGGTACTGGCCTCTCAAAGTTATAATCTTATCTAGTAGGGCTGGGTATTGCCAGGGACCTCACAATTCGATTCTTTAGGTCTTCATTCGATTTGATATTTATCCAATTGCTTCAATATTGATTCAATTATACGTGCAGATGACAAAAATACCTAAATATTATTTAGAATTAACCATTTCAAAATGAAAAACCATTTCGTTGTGCTTTAACTAGCAAAAAGGGAATACACCTTTGTATAGTATTGTTCCTGAGCTAAACTTGCAGCATAAAAGTAATAATCATAACATGGACAAATGTAAAAGGGCATGTACATTTAGGCATACTCGCATCTAGATTACAATGACTGAGTATGCTTCTTTTCTTTTTTTATGGAAATAATCGATTTCAAAATAATTCTGAATTGAAATTGAATCGAGAACAAATAAATTGCAGTGCATTGATGAATCGATATTTTTACCAAGCCCTATTATCTAGTTATCTAAAATTGTAATCATTGGTTATAAGGTGTATGCTGCATGCAGTGCTCAACTATTGTTCTTCTTTGGCTTTATTCTTTCTTTCTTTGTTTTTTCTTTCTTTGTTCCCTTTTCTATCTTTCTTTGTGTGTTTGTGTGTTTCTTTGTTTCTTTGTTTGTTTTCTTTCTTTCTTTCTTATTCTCTACAAATTTTTGGGACCCTACTCCTTCAACATTTGTTCACCTAGAGACTCCATTCCACTTTTAAAATGTTCATTTTAGTTGGAATTGCACGCTACCATTCAACATTTTACAATGGGAGGACTGCCTCGCCCCACCCTCCCTACTACTTTAGACTTTACAACTGGGTCAATTTCTAACCAAATCAACACACTTGTATCTTCAAATATATCTAATCACAGTTTAACTTTGTTTATTTTCCGTTGGTCTCAATGACTTGCATTGAGGCTAGAGCTTGAGCACGTTCTATTCACGCTCTAGCCCAAGGTGGATATCACAAAAGCTAACCATTTCAGACGTTGCGGAGCATAACAATGTCAATATTTAATACAATGCTAAGCTTAAAATGGTTATTTCTTGTAACACTGGCGCTACAATTATTAATCGATGAAAATATGATTGCTATATATCGGGTGTTTGTGTGTGGCTAAAGGCTTGCTGCTTCTTGCATATCCTTTGTATTTCAGGTAGAAGCGAAACGCTAACGTAAACTATATTTTTCATGTCACACAAACCATATGTCATATGAAAGCTGAGAATCTGAGGAATTTAAGATCAATTGAGCATCAGTCAAACCAACCAACAGAATGATTTCAATAGCAAATAATCGCATAATATAAAACCAAAGTCAGTTTTATTTTCCATCCCACAAAACAAACTAGCTTACTCAATTAATGTGATGGGGTAGGAGAAAAGGCAGCCAAACAGCAGTCGCATGCTCTCTTCTGCTGGATGAGAAGTCCCCCATCTCATCCACCAGACCTAGGTAAGATCCATATTCAGGATCTATAGGGCTTATCTAGGTTGAGCTATGATCAGGTATTCACAATGAAGCTCCTGATACCTATTTTGTATTTGTAGGGATTCTTATTCTAGTTTTAATACCCATACCTCAGCCTGTGACAGTTCAGCGATGAACTTTGGCCAGACACCCTTTTGGAGGAAGTCTGTGCCTTTCCACCGCAGGGAGGACGGTCACAATTATCTTCTGCTGACATTATTTAAAACCCCCAAAAGTATCTGCTCCAAGGGTAATACTTTCCAAAGTAAAGGCATGTTGGGGATCGGGCCAAATTTAAAGGGTAATTCCGGTGTAAAAAGGATTTGGGATATGTTTTGTATGATAACGAGTTGAAATGTTCGTTTTGGAGCACAAAAACCGCATATAGACGCATTCTTCAGTTGACTGTTTTTAGCCGATTCTATCAAAACGCTATAAACCTGGAACGATGGGGGCGCTGGTTATGGTAAAAACTAAATCGCTATTTTAAACCACTTAAAAGGCTAAAAGTAGCCCGACACTTCTTTGGTAGTATAATAAGGGTCTTAACATATAAAACGAGGCATTGAGAACTTTGTTAGTGTACAGATTGTCTATTAAAAAGGACATTTTATACACACAATACCATCAGTAGATCACCCGTCGACGCCATTTTGTTTTTAAGGCTCGATAAATAGATTGACGAACAGAGCTTGCGTGTTGCTGATAGATGTCATAATCTCTGTGTTCGTCAATCTACCTGTCAAGTCTTGAAACAAAATGGCGTCGACGTGTGATCTACTGATGGTATTGTGTGTATAAAATGTCCTTTATAATAAACAATCTGTACACTTACAAAGTTCTCAATGCCTCGTTTTATATGTTAAGACCCTTATTATACTACCAAAGAAGTGTCGGGCTACTTTTAGCCTTTTAAGTGGTTTAAAATAGCGATTTAGTTTTTACCATAACCAGTGCCCCCATCGTTCCAAGTTTATAGCGTTTTGATAAAATCTGCTAAAAACAGCCAACTGAAGAATGCGTCCATATGCGTTTTTTGTGCTCCAAAACGAACGTTTCAACTCGTTTTCATACAAAACATATCCCAAATCCATTTTACACCGGAATTACCCTTTAAACCACTGCAGCCGCAAACTGACTAGTTGTTTAGTTGACTACGACATGCACTAAATCACACACACACTCCCGTTGTACTTCCATATTGGTCAACTACATTCATAGACCTATAATTATCGCTTTCTTTGAAATGTATTGATCATAAATCTCGGTAGCAGTTTGCCCTACCAACCAATATTTACTTGCCCTGTATTTTTCGAATAAAGGTTGGTTTTTAAAACACTGTATGCTATGATATGCCATCACACAGCCTGTGATGGACTTATTTTAGTTATCAAACAGGGAACCTCAAAAGCGTTTGTCTCCGATAAATGGAGGAATTAGAGAATTCTCCAAATGCCCACAAGGCACCCACTTAATATAACCCCCTCCATCCCGACCACGTCAGATGCTATACAGCTTTACATTTGGATTAAAAAGTGAAACTCTATAATTATTTTGTGCACTTTAAATACATAGGATATTGAGGTGAAAGATCCCAGTTACCTATGTCTGGTACTGTGTGTTTTCAGGGCGGGGCGTTGAGCTACTCTAAGCTGGACTACTCGTTGGCCTGGTTGATCAGGGAGTCTTTGTCGCTACACATCTTCCTGTCGGCGTTGTTGGACCCCACGGTCAGCTGGAGGTCCAGCCGCTACCGCCTGCGCTGTGGTGGCACCGCCGACGAGATCATCGACGTGTAGCAAACCGTTGCCCTTGGACACCACCAAGACGAATATGTTTAATATATAGAGGACTTTTTCTCAAAGGTTGTTTTCTTTGAAAACACACAAACCAGGAAGTAAGAAAATGTGATTTTAGTTTAAGTTTTATATTGGTGTGTGTGTGTGTGTGTGTGTGTGTGTGTGTGTGTGTGTGTGTGTGTGTGTGTGTGTGTGTGTGTGTGTGGTAGGTACAAATTTGTATTATTAATATTTATGTTTTATTGGTGCTCTTAGAAACTTGGAAAAATGAAAGACTCAGAATCCGTTCAAATCTTTCACAAATGAAAACAATTTGAACTGTTTATTTTTTCATACATTTATAAACAGTTTGGTGTACAACTTTTACATGTGACAAGATTGAAGGTAATAACAAAATTGCAATTTTTCTTTTTTTCTTAAAATTGATTTTGATGTCATTGTTAACAATAAAAAAGTAATTAGGATAAATGTATCATTCCAAATAATACTTTGCTCAAAAAATAAATAAAATTGCCAATTTTAGACTTTGTTGTAGAAATATTTTAATTAGATTTCTGACATCCAAATTGGAGCTGGTTAGAACTTCTCAATGAAATGTATTTATTTATTTAAACATTTCCATTTTGTTGATTAAAAAAAGAATTGATTAAGAGATGTGCGCAAAATAGGAAATAATTTTAATTAATGAGTTTAAGTAGGTTGAATTCTTTGTACAAATTAGATTGTAAGAATGTTTTTTTTTTTATTGTAACATTTTGATTTTGGGTTAGTAGTTACTATGATTAAAAGAAAACATAGGAAATGCAAAAACACTTTTTACATTTGAACTAGTTGGATGTTTTCCTTATTTGTTTCTTTTATTATGGTGGGATTCTAATAATTCAAACATACGTTGAAAAATATATATTAAAAAATTGGTTTTCTGAATAAAATGCAGGATTGTTTTTGTAGTATTTTTGTTTTGTTTTCCAAGAAACATTTCCTCTGCCTGTGTTTCTACAGATGTGTTGTTGAAACTGTTGGGGCTGAATAAAAAAAAAAGCAAAGATGAAACCCATCATAAAACTGTTGTTCAAATATGTCTCCCTTTACATTTTATAATTTTGATTATACTTCAATGTTTGCGGATGCATCCTGGCCTTTTTCATAATCAACAGTAACTGGTTACTGGTAGCATTTTAAAATATGGGTACATTAATGGACCATAACTAAATGTTAATGAAGAATTAAGTAATTAGTATTAACAGTTATCTTTCAAGTAATCATTTACTTATTGTTAGTGCTAACAAGGGATATATTTCCTTTACCTGAGGAAGTCATTCATACATTATCCCTACCCCTAAGCTGATGCAATATAATAATGCTTATTTCTGCATTAACCAACGTTTATTAGTCAGAAAATTTGGCAAATTCACACAAATTCAACTCCACAAAAACAAATAGTGGGCAGCATGTTACCAGAAAGTTTTAATTTCCCCACCTGCTGTATTTGAACTGATCTGATGGCTATATCTGACCATCCTACTTATTAAGAATGAGCTACCTTTATATGCTATCACTACATAGTCAACGTTAGCCCTAACAGCTGTTATTAACGTTAACCATTAGCCTCATTTAGCTATGGTGGCATTAATAAAATATATCTGAAATGCTCCAATAATATTTTTATGGCACAGTAAAAATATTTAAGTCCTGCATACATTCTTTAGTGTTTGAATTCGATCTGAAACAAAGGGTTAACTTGTTGTTAACCTGACGTTTGTGAGCACAACGTATTTACAGTGACATCTGTTGAAGGTGGATTTTGTAAATTGTATATGATATTGGATAGTTATGAATAATAATAATAATGAATCATTTTTTATCTATTATATTTTGAGAAGATTCTTTCCATCTAGCATGCTAGTATGACACTCCTGTAGCATTGGCTTAGCTAAACTAACTAACCTGCTAACCTGTTAGCATTTAGCTAGCAGAACTCACTTAAGAGAACAGACATTTTCAACAAAAGGTGTATGTTAATATCACTGTAAACATAATACACTGGTTCCTGCCTTTATGTTGCATTGCTTTTGTATTATCCTTACCCTGACCCTAACCCCCTCACCTTAACGCTCCAACCTTAACCCTGGATGCGTTTCATAAGTAGTTCCACTTCCTCTTAGCCCTTGGTATTACATCGCAGCATACGCCGAATGGAGGCCACTTGGAGAGCAGAAGGAAAAACAGGCAGAAGATTTAAATCAAACGCACCTGCCCTTGTACACCTTCAGTCCAAAGTATCATGGGTGGGCTGCCCGTTATATGCTGGGAGCGTATCTATGTTCCCCGCTTTGTATGTGACTGGAGAACATAGGACACCTGTGAGCAAATCTACTAAGTAGCAACACTACTAAGGACTACAACAACGTGAATTTGAACCATTTATTAAAAGAAATATAAACAAAAAAATAAGTGTAAACAATGAAACTTATAGTTCTTCCTGAGCGTTGTCAGCTTCTTGGTGCTGTCACACCAAATTTGTACCGGGTACGTAATCCATACGTAATCCATTCCAAACCTGCCTGGCAACAGATGATCGCGGACGATCGTGTCGATTGACGTAGGAAGGTTCAAGAACATTCGCGAAGTCGTTCATTGAGTTCAAGAACATTCGCGAAGTCGTTCATTGAGCGCGACAAGACAAATAGCCCTAACTTTACAAATTACATTTATTAGCATTCCTAACTTTATATTTGTATTGCATTTAATGGTTTAATCGAATTTAGCTAGTAACCTCTGTGTTTAATGTGTAGTAAACCGAGTGTTTAACGTTCTCACGCTCTCGCAACTTCGCGAATGTTCTTGAACTCAATGAACGACTTCGCGAATGTTCTTGAACCTTCCTACGTCAATCGACGCGATCGTCCGCGATGATCTGTTGCCAGGCAGGTTTGGAATGGATTACGTATGGATTACGTACCCGGTACAAATTTGGCACCCGGTACAAATTTGGTGTGACACCCGCAGTACTGGCCGTCTGGAGCACGATATTTTAGTCGGATGGTCTGCACGACCCAAGTAGGTAAAACGACACAACAGCCTCTGCCCAATCTCTCGCCTTGCAGGACCCATTCCAGAAAGTGTCGGTAGGCTGTTAGGCGATATTGTCTAGACCAGGGGTTTTCAAAGTATGAGAGAGTGAGTCCCCCCTCAGAGAACAAATTTCAGCTGAGCCCCCCCCATCAATTTTTTTTTTCTAAATCCCTGTTTTGAAAGATCTTTTAATTATGTTACACATTTTAAACATCTCTGATGATATTTTAAACATCTCTGATCATATATTTTTAAAAAATGTTAAACATTTTTGAAACATTTTCGTGTTTTTAAACACATTTCTTAACACATTTTAACATCTTTATCTAAGCATGTTTTTGCTTAACGTTTTTTAAATACATTTGAGCATCTTAATCTGTAAACTGCCAGTTTAGCCCACCTCAACTTTAGTGCGAGCAATGAGGTTTGCGTAGCTGTGTTTGAAATCGTTCCCTATCACGGATATAGTGCACTATAGGGTGCTCGCCATTTTGTAATGGTGTTCGAATTCTCAGTGGTAAATTTCACGCACTATAAAGTGCGTGATAATACCCCAAATTTGAGTGAACATACGATGTTCCCTAAATGTTGATGGACGTCAATTCAACATCAATACAACCTCCAGCTTTCCTCGTGGGTGCCCGGTTTGTGTGTTTACATGATGTGGGCGCATCTGTCTGCATCACACAAATACCCGGCGCATTTACTGACGCAAATAACGTTTAGAAATGTTCAGCGTAGTGTCCGAATTCTCGTTTGTTCGTTCCCTATATAGTGCACTATTTCATAAACACTATATAGGGAATAGTGAGTGAGTGAATAGGGAACGATTTCGAATACAGCACGTCTTCTTCTTTGTGTTTTTTCTGTTACTTTTTCTGGTTTATTTTTTTCTCACGTCGCGTTCCCCCCCTGAAGAACTCTGGCGCCCCCCAGGGGAGGCGCGCCTCACAGTTTGAAAACCACTGGTCTAGACAAAACATTGAGCACACAGTTAGCGATAGATGGTCTTTATGCAGTTAACATGCCACAATAGTAACAGAACTTTACAGTCAGACGTCCGTTCGTCCCTGCAGGCTTTGGCTGACGTTTCCAGATCACCTTTGGGATTCTGAAATAGGTCTCCAGGACGCCGCTGTCCATATGCGGTGCGAAACTAGGATGCTCCACAACACATACGTTCGCGTCCTCGTCTGATTCAGAGATTTCGTCCAGAAGAAATCAACATCTTTGAAATTCTTTGCAGCAGACGGACTCTACCTCTGTGTCCATAGGCGCACAGTGAGAGCACAGGCACCACCAATCCGCCCCAGCTCGAGCCATTCCGGGCTCCTCGTCCGCGTCAGGCAGGTCTTCTGCCTCGGCTGTAGCAGCTACAGCAGCCGCCTCCTGTTCCTCTAACAGCTTCAGCTGCTCGGCTATATTGCGGCTCGTAAAGGTTGCCAAGAACATCTGATTCGAGCATCAGATCTTCGAAATCCCCATCTTCTATATCAGATCCAGTACCTTCCGCCATTGTCGTTAATTCAGTTTTCTCCACAGCGTCTGTTAGCTTAGCTTCAGACGCTGTGGATGTTAATTTCTGCTGGTGAAGTCCCACCCACTGGCACTGATCTAGTAGGTCTGTAGCGTCAGTGGATCCCACCGATAGACATATTAAAGTCCCACCCCCTATGGTGGGACTAGTGCTTGTAGTCTTACGAGAATCCTCCCCTCTTACACTTCCTGTTTTAAATGACACAAAAATCGTCATATTGTGTCATTTAAAACAAGAAGTGTTAAGAGATTGATAGGGATCCCTCCGGTCTCAGGTGGAAATAAGGAAATGATGCACGACCATTCAAAAATATGAGTGGGTTTCTAACGATACAAAGCTTAATGGAAATGGGGGAAGTTTCCCTTTAACATTCTGTGATTTCACAACTTCCATTTTGTAAGAATAATGCACCAAAAATAAAAGTGAAACGCAGTTCAAATGAATGGCAAATGAACCTTAAGTTGCTGCAGTTGCTCATATATGGTTCACTTTAATTGTCAAGGTTGCAAAAGTGCAGTTGTGTCACAAATAAATCCCTCCTGGCTAGCTCGCCAAGTTTTGTAACCATAGTGGGCAGTAGAGTATTCAGATATGGACTAGTCACTAGGTTCGTAAGGAGGGAAAGAATAAAATGACAACACAATGATTAACTGGAGCCACAGGTTAACTTTAAGATTAACTGTATTCAACCTTGTAGAAAAATAAAATAGATTTCAGTGCAATCAAGAATATTCAGGAATTCCACAATTTAGACCCTAACATTAGGTCTGAAACAATTATCTTTAAACACCATGAAATGGCTGAAAAATGTCCATAAGGAAAAAAAAATATATAAACAAAAATACATTCCTTGCAAATGTTCCTTTAATTTCCTTGGTTCGGCTGTTTTCAAGGTTTACTAATGCGCTCTGGGTTCTCTTCTTCTGTCTGTGAGAGAAAACCACAAGGGAGTAAGAGATCCCTATGGAGTGTTCTCAGAGGTCCAACCTCTTTTTCTGGTCTCACTGAGTATACAGGCAGTTCTCCCATTCGTTTGGTGACTATATATGTTGTCGACTCCCACCTGTCCCACCAAACTGGCAGGTTTGTAAACACAAACCTGCCAGTTTGTGTTTACGTCTGAGACGAAGATTGCGGACTAAGACTCGGTCTCCAACATCCAAGGTAGACTCACGAATGACTTTATCAAACCTCTCTTGTTTTTGTCAGCCACTTTGCGAGAGTTATTGATGGCTACTGGGTAGCTCTCCTCAAGATGGCTTTTCAACTTTTTCACATACTGTGAATGTGAGAGGGGCTGTTTGTCGGTTACTGGTAGTCCAAAACCAATATCAATGGGCAGACGGGGTTGCCTCCCAAACATAAGTTGATATGGGGAGAAGCCTGTGACGTTATTTCTGGTACAGTTGTAAGCATGAGTAAGCGGCTTAACGAAGTTATGCCAGTGGGTTTTCTTTGTGCCCTTCAATGTACCCAACATACTCAGTAAAGTCTGGTTGTAGCGCTCCACAGGATTACCCCTGGGGTGATACGGGCTGGTTAGTCTACTTTCTGGCTCTGCAGACTGCATTCTTATGATAATTAATGCTTTCTACCATGACAAATGTCAGTATGATTCTGATCTCTTCTACTGCGATCCTCAAGCAGAAGCTGATGGAGCAGGTAGGATGGAGGGCTGAACCGTACTCGCCTCAATTTCAAGGAAGTTTGTTGAAAATATTTCACCAAGTGTGAGGTTTATCAGACATAACAAGCAAAGATCTTTCTTCTAATGGCTTCCCAAATGGGCGTGTCCACTCATGTATTAGGGACAGATAAGCCTACCAGTAGAAAACCTTTAATATCCTCAGAAAGGCAATTTGTGGTACAGCTGCAGATCAATATCAAAAGCACAACAAAACAGTCCCAGATCATCCACAGCAGCCAAACAACTTAACATTCCACGCAGGCATTTAAAATACATGTCAATAACTGCACACCAACAACTGCAAGTATACTGCACATCCCTTATGCATTAATGTATATCACATCCCCAATTTATTAATGTATATTACCTCCCCAGCTCCCCTATGGATTGATGTTATCACCTTCCCTATGTACCATGTATATCACATCCCATATGTATTCATGTATATCACATCCCCTATGTATTCATGTATATCACATCCCTATGTATTAATGTATATCACATCCCCTATGTATACATGTATATCACATCCCCAATGTATTAATGTATATCACACCCCCTATGTGTTAATGTATATCACATTCCCTATGTATCCATGTATATCACAGCCCCTATGTATACATTTATATCACATCCCCAATGTATTAATGTATATCACATCCCCAATGTATTAATGTATATCACATTCCCTATGTATTCATGTATATTACATCCCCAATGTATTAATGTATATCACATCCCCAATGTATTAATGTATCAACTCTCAACTCTTTTTTGTCCCTCAAATTCTGTAAAAGTCATACTGCAGCCTATACAGTAAGTCGAAACTCTTGAAATTTTCAGGTATGGTTACCAATAACCCCCCACTACCCATAAACCCAAATTTGTGGTACTGCACCCAAAGGTGGTGCTATTGTAAAAAATCATGAATTAGGTTTATTGCTCCTCACCAGATTGACCTGGACTCAAAATTCATTCATAATATTAATCTCTAGAATCAGATGCCTCTATAATACCTGGGTCTTATGCCCTAAAAATGTTTACTTTTCCCACAATTTCATATTAAAGCCAAACATGATGAAAAGATTCACAGGCTACAAAAATAATCAAAAATTCACCAAAATTGCCATATAAAATCTTTAGACCAAGCGTCACAAAAATCATCAAACAGAATTTGTTTTATTTACTTCCATTTGAGAAATATTGGTCAATAAATTTGGAGCAGTTAGCCCATTTTTCTTATATGACCATTTTGTTATTGTATAAAAAACAAGACTATTATTAGGTGGATACCAATACCCCCAACTACCCATAAACCCAAATTGTGGTACTGCACCCAAAGGTGGCGCTATTTTAATAGCGCAACCAAATATGAACTAGCCTTATTTCTCCTTACTAGATTGGCCAGGACTCAAAATTCTTTCATCATATTAATCTCTAAAATCAGATGCATCTTTTTCACCCTTTTTCATTGCCACTCATTTAGGAAACACAACATTGAACAGCACCTGAAATACATCAGGCAATCAACATTCCGGCTCATTAGTTTCCAAGAATTGGACTGCCAAGACACAGTATGGCATTAAGGGGAACTTCTTCGTTAACCATTTTTCCTTTATAATTAACTCTGTCATATTTATATTTCTTCCATTAGTGTTCTTGACGACAAATGTTTAACTTCCCCAGAATTTCAAAGATTTTTCAGGTATATTTGAATTGACGGCTTTGAAGAAAGCCGTCAATTCACTTGAGAAATGTGTGCTTGGAGTTTTCTGGGTGTTATGTGCTTATCAATAGACATTTTGACCATGTGAATGAGGCTGCAGTACAGGTTTATAAGTGGAACATCTTTCCTTAAATATGACAATTATTTATTATATTTATATATCTTCCATTAGTGTGTTCTTGACTTTTAATTTTGCTCGGACCCCGTTAATCACCGCTTGCGGTTATATTTTTCTTTGTATTTGTACCACGTTGGTCATTTTAATGTTGATTTTAAATGCTCTTATACTCTTGATTACATTGCTACTTTATTCCGGTTACCAATTTATGCATTAAATAGGTAAAAGGGAGCATTCTTCTGTGAAATGCCGCAAGAAAGCTGGGAGTGAAAATGCCGCACTTGTAACCCGTGCGGGTGGTGTACATGGTCCTATTAAAGAATGAGGCATCTCGGACACAATGGCGGAGCTAAGGGGAGGCCAGAGGTGGCCGGGGCCACCATAGATTGAATCCAGGCCACCCCATTGGCTACCATTGTGGTATTTGTATTTATTTTATTTTGCTTTTTTGCAGAGACTTTATACATTTATGTCTGGCTCGTTTGTCCACATCTGGTGAACAGATGCCCTCTAATATTGTGGAACTCACAAAGATCATTGAACCATTCAAAGAGGTATTCCATGAGCTGTTCATGTTATGCAAAGGGCCCATTGCCGTGAGTACAGCTACCTCTGAACGAAGCATTTCCACACTCAAACTGGTCAAGAACTACCTTATATCTACCATGGATGATGTTCGACTTTTGCTCGTCAAGACGAGCAAAAGCCCTGGATTTTGGTGATTTTGTGAACCGCTTTTCTATAAACCACAATAGTCGCAGAATACGGCTGTTGTAGGATTAATCTATGCCAAGTTAATGTCTTTGGTATATGTTTGAGGCAGGGATTCAAAAGTTTAAAAAATTAATGTTTTTACAATTGTGTAATTTATTTTTTGATAAATGCACTGCATTTTAACTTTTTACTTTTACATTGTTAGATCAGAAGGTCAAGTTGGTGTTTTTTTTTAAACAGAACTGAAAAGCTGAGACCAACCTGCACTTGTTGTCTTAGAATCTGAGTTCAATCTGTACACACGAGGCCTTTAGAAATGTGACATTTAAAAATTAGTCAGAAATGAAATTCTTCTGATGATGTTTTTTGATCAGAAAAAAAATTAACTCATAGGTAACTGCAAGAAATTGATAAAGTAAAAGTGTATTTGACAATTACACCACTGTTTAAATTAATATTAGGATGTAGAGTTACAGCGTGTACATGCCCTAAATATTCCCTAAATTTCAAGATGAGTTAGACTATATCATATTTAGATTTATGTGCCACCCTAAAATGATCTCTGGTCTCACCCTGGCCACCTCACTGAAAATGTTATAGCTCCGCCACACACCATAGGCTAAGCATATGTATTGAACACGTGCAATGAACACGTGCAATAAAAAAAACTCATTACCCAGTTGGGTCAGAACAATCAATTCTGTAGTCATCTTTATGTGTAAAAGGAACAGAATTTAACAGTAACTGCAATAACAGCACAGAAACATAAAGCGGCCCTAAGAAAAGCCATTGGTGACCAAATCTTCTGATAAAATAGGCTACGTATTAACAAGGAAAATCTTACCACAAGAAAAATAAACCTGTTTAAAATGCCGTTGGATATTCAACACATTCGAAAAATCTATTTAGCACTGGCTACGATGGACGAATTTGTGTCAAACCAACTTTGATGTGTTAATACAGGGCCTGCCTATATAACACAATTATATAACACAAACCATATTTTGATTTTATACGATTTTTAATGTTGATAAATGCTTTAAATCTATTATGCAGCTTCACTTTCTGACTTACCCATTTCAAAATACATAGGGTGAACTTAGCTTACTGCCTTAAACATAACACAAAGCTTATTTTCTCCAAAAAAACACACTTTGATTTTATACAATTTTTAAATGTTAAATGCTATAAATCTATTATACGGCTTGACCTTTTGACCTACACATGTCAAAACACATGTGGTGAACTCAGCTAACTGTCCTACACATAGCAAAAAAGGTCAAAAGGTCAAGCCACATAATAGATTTATAGCATTTAACAATATAAAAAATGATGAATGTTTTATAAAATCAAAGGTTTTTTTTTGGAGAAAATAAGCTTTGTGTTAGATGTAGGGCAGTTAGATGAGTTCATCCGATGTGTTTTGACATGGTTAAGTCAAAAGGTGAAGCCGCTTAATAGATTTAAAGCATTTATCAACATTAAAAATTGTATAAAATCAAAAGATGTTTGTTTTTTTTACAAAATAACCTTTGTGTCATATAGGCAGGCCTTGTATTAACACATCAAAGTTGGTTTGACACAAATTCGTCCCTTGTAGCCAGTGCTAAATCGATTTTTCGAATGTGTCAAATATCCAACGTCCAATATAAAACTAACTTTACCACGCTTCGTAAACAGGAACCCTGACACTGCATGCGAAGTTCTAACCCGAGCCCTGATGGCTGCACGGTGTTGACCGGAAACTAGTGGGACTGGGGTAAAGGTTGCCTGACGTCACAACGCGGCAGGGTCTCCTTCACTCTTTACCTTTACCCGTGTTCAGAAACACTTGTTTGTAAGGAAAGGTTTTTGTCATTCGAATAGCAAAGAAAACACCAGTCCTCGTCATGTTGCAGAACACAGGGTGAGTACACCGCTTGTGCTTAGCTATTGCTGAATGACATCTAATATATATATATATATATATATATATATATATATATGTATATATATATATATGTATGTATATATATATATGTATATATATACATATATAGAGAGAGAGAGAGAGAGAGAGAGAGAGAGAGAGAGAGAGAGAGAGAGATATGTATATACATATGTAGATATAGATATATAGATAGATGGTTATATCTTATCAGATCTTATGCAATACTCCATTCATTCATTCATTTCCATGACTTACATATGAAGGAGGCTTGGGACGTCAAGTCACAATGGAAGCATAAGAGCATTGGAATATTGTTGCGTTGTAATAATGTTTTGTTGATCATTGTTTAGTAATTAATCGTAAAATGAATTGTTATAACTAAGTTTCCATTAGCCTAGGTTATGGTACAGAACTACTGCTCTCTTGAGTTCTCCCAAACTGGCTGCTTTCTGATGTACAAACGCTATAACAATGAACACTGTCAGTGTCGCTGCAAATGCAAAACCTCTAGTGGATTCTGCCGTAGCTACAGCTATAGCTATATAACCTCTAGTGGCTTGAGTTGTAGCTACAGTCATATAACCTCTAGGTCAGGGGTTCCCAAACTTTTCCATGCCAAGTCCCCCCAAATAGCAGTTCTGCCCGATGCAAGATGTGTTTAAAACCCATTGACTATACTAAGGCAAATGTAAAAAGCAAACAACTCCTCCACCAGTGGTGGTACATGCAGTGCAAGGAAACTGCATTCGGGGCTTTCTGCTTGATGAAAGCGCTGTCTCTCGTTTTGTAAAGATCAAGGGTTGTCTGGGCCTGTTGATGCTTTTGTTTAAGGAGACCCTGAGGTTGGACGCACTCATGTCAGAGGGTCTCGGGGCAGAGAACACATTGTGTTCACTCCTAGGCATTTTTACGTGCGGCTGTAAACCAATCCCTATACTAATCCAGGACGTATTCTTGGGGGATGTGTTTTGTAGTGAAGGGGGTGTGTCAGGCAGTAAAGCATCGTGGACTACAGAGATGGAGCCTTCTCGCAGGCGCAGCACAACACCATATTCATAACCCACAATAACGTCAGCAGCACTCAGCTGCACTTTATAGAAAGCGTGAATAAAACTCAACAGTTACTTCAAAATAGTTTTTTATTTCACAGGGTCTGATGAGCCCAATATGAAACATAACAGCCTAAAGAAAACATGAGATAGCCGAAAGAAGACATGAAATAGCCTAAATGAATGGCTGGTGGCACTGCGGTAATAAAACAAAATCAGACATTTTACACTTTTTGATCCTGGACAACTAACGACAAGAACTGTTTTTCTTTTTTTCTTTTTAAGATTACTTAACAATCTCAGATGAACGTAGTTAAATTAGCCATAGGCCTACGTTCCTAGCTAAACGCCAGTGGGTGGTTAGCAAAAAAAATAGTGCTTTAAGCCTCTAATGCCCTCACGTAACACAGAGACACGCTTGTCCACATTGGCAGGGAGATGGGCATGGCAGGTCTTGTTTACGATGTAGCCTGTCTCAGAAAATCTGCAACGAATATTGTGATTAGGGAGCAGCAAGGCAAAGGCCTGCTTGACAGCCAATACCCGTCCATGGTATAGTTTGCTTTCCAGCACACGAGTGGGCCAGACTCAGCTCTGGATGCTCCATCCTTAACGACTGTTCCCTTCACTGCAGACGTCTTCCACCTCATCATGGGATTCCGAGACACTCATTGTTTCCCCCGGTCTTATCCCCTTCTGCTCTCCACTGCTGCCTTAATGCAGGGTCTTTAGTGAAAGGGCCCGGCTCGTAGGAATACTGTTTTTAAACATAACATTTAATAACGTGGAATTTGGGACGGAATTTGTCCAATAGCCTATGATGCTACATTGCAAAGCATTTGTGGATATTGACGTGGGCTGTGTCGCATAATATTGAATCTAATCAAAAAAATAAATACAATTATTGAATACAAGATTTTAAATAGCCTATGTTAACTTCAGCTCTCTGGGGGACAGCAGTTCTACTAACCCAAACTGTTTATGTCCCTCATTGCAGGGCTGTCTTTTTGGTGCCACTTTGTTCAAGTGAACAGCAATATTAATTTCAATCAATAATTTATGTTTTGTCATAATAGTTGATGTAAAAGAAAATAACATGAATAGCCGCCAACCCTAGTTGATGCTTTTTAAACACATACAGATCCATAACTCATTAAGACACTAAACTAACACTAACTAAATTAGTTTATGAACATCAGATTATAAATAACATTAACTCTAAAATAAGAAACCAAAATTTATCAGTATGCTATTCCTTAACTCTCATATTGACATTGTTTTCAACGAGCATATATACTACAACCGCATAATAGAATCCCTGAAATTCAGTTCTGGCTTTTAGTTTTTAGAGTTTCAATGGCCCCATCTGGCCAACCAGTAGGGCTGTGTCAAAAAATCGATATGGCGATATATCGCGATATTTAGTTTGCCGGTATCAGTATCGATTTCCAGATCAAAATATTGATATTTTGAAGAAAATAAAACAACATTATTATTTTTTTTTTTAAGCGATGTGATACAGGACAATACAGGTGAAAGACATGACAGTAGGTGGGGGACATGACAATTTGTGTGTTCACATTTAAGACAGCACAGACGTAGGGACGAGACAAAAACATTTTTTAAAAGGGTTGTAAACGTGAACTACAAACTCCGCTCCAGTAGGTGTGGCTTGTGTGGCAGAGTGAGAACTGGAGGCTTGAATCCTTCTTCTCATGTTTATGGCTTAGCTACAAACAACATGGCTAACAGCGAGGATAGCATTAGAGCTGCCCCTTCCCAATACAAATCCGATGTGTGGGTTTTGAATGAAATTGTTTTGACTCAATTCGTGTATGTGGAATATCGCAACACATCGTGATAAATCACGATATGTGATCCTGAAACACTTCTGTAACGCCGATCGGGATCCTGAAACACTTCTGTAACACCGATTAGGATCCTGAAACACTTCTGTAACGCCGATCAGGATCCTGAAACACTTCTGTAACACCGATTAGGATCCTGAAACACTTCTGTAACGCTGATCAGGATCCTGTAACACATCTGTCACACTGGAATGAGGGTCCTGAAACCCTTCTGTCCAAGTCTACACCTGATGTTAACGTCCTTGGTTTGCGTATGCCGTCAGCATTGAGCTGTGTGTTCTCTTTACTGGCAGGGCCCTCGCAGGTCGGACGCTCTTCGTGACCGGCGCCAGCCGTGGTATCGGTCGAGCTATCGCTCTGAAGGCGGCGCGCGACGGAGCTAATGTGGTGGTGGCCGCAAAGACAGCTGAGGCCCACCCCAAGCTACCAGGAACCATTTACACTGCAGCAAGAGAGAGTGAGTTATACACATGTTAGCTATATATACTATACATATGCATAGTTAAAGACCGCTGAGGTCCACCCCAAGCTACCAGGAACCATTTACACAGCAGCAAGAGAGAGTGAGCTATACATGATATACATGTCAGCTATATATACCATACATATGCATAGTTATATAAACGATACCAATGTATTGAGTCAGATAATATACTTTCACATACACTACCGTTCAAAAGTTTGGAGTCACCCAGACAATTTCATGTTTTCCATGAAAACTCACACTTTTATTCATCCGTTTTTAACATAATTGCGGGTTTTCTAATCATCAATTAGCCTTTGAACACGATTAGGTAAACAATGTACCATTAGAACACAGGAGTGATTGTTGCTGAAATGGGCCTCTGTACACCTATGTGGATATTCCATAAAAAATCTGCCGTTTCCAGCTAGAATAGTCATTTACCAAATTAACAATGTCTAGCTGCATCCTAATCTCCCCTAGTGGGATAATTAAATTTGACTTGACTTGACTTGACTGTATTTCTGATTCATTTAATGTTACCTTCATTGAAAAAAAACAGTAATTTTCTTTAAAAATAAGGACATTTCTAAGTGACCCAAAACTTTTGAATGATAGTGTATATATAAATGGAGTAAATGGATAAATGGAGTCAGTTTTATTTATATATATACATGAAAGTTGATTGTCCGCTGCGTACTGTGTGCAGTCGAGGAGGCTGGAGGCAAGGCGCTGGCCTGTGTGGTGGACGTCCGGGATGAGGAGCAGATCCGCTCCGCTGTGGAGCAGGCGGTCGCCAAGTTCGGAGGTATAGAGATATATGAAGTAGAGGTATATGAAGTAGAGGTATATGAAGTAGAGATATATGAAGTAGAGATATATGAAGTAGAGGTATATGAAGTAGAGATATATGAAGTAGAGGTATTTTAAGTAGAGATATACTTGTCACAGATACATTACATCTGAGAGATGTGATCTAGAGATATACTTGCTAGAGAGAAATTTAGAGATACATTTTATATTATATCTATCTACGTATAAAAATATTTCCAACATGGAGGACATATTCACTGGTATGTATATTGATTGTATGTATTGCAGGTATTTATATATTGATGGTATCTTTGCAGGTATTGATTTATTGATGGTATACTATTGCAGGTATTGATCGCATATTGTTGCAGGTATTGATATATTGGTGAACAACGCCAGTGCTATTAATCTGACGGGAACTCTTGGGACGACCATGAAGAAGGTGGACCTGATGCTGGCCGTCAACCTGCGGGGAACTTACCTCACGTAACACAGAAAAATACATGCACACACACACCCCAGCACACACACTCTGACCAACTGCAGAGCAGAAAACTAATTCCTGTTAACACCAGCCCAAACGAGCCCAGTGTACATGGACGGTCACCTGATGTACCTTCCAGGCATGTAATATGGACAGACATTATTTCTGCCACAGTGCTACGACTCTCGTCTGGATGGAGATTGTTTTTTTTTTAGAACGCTGTTTGAAAAAACGAGGCTAACTTTGTCCCTCTCTATCTCCTGTCTAACTCTATGTCTCTCTGTCATAGCTCTAAGCTGTGCATTCCTCACCTGTTGAAAAGCTCTAACCCTCACATCCTGAACCTGTCTCCGCCTCTCAACCTCAACCCCATGTGGTTCAAGAACCATACAGGTAACCATGAAGAACACCTTCCCAGCACCAAACCTTCACTTCAGAATAATATTAACAAGAGGCTGATTGGGAAAATTGCTTGGCTCTCTCCCTTCTGAAATGTCTCTGTCTCTCGCCCTAGCCTACACCATGGCTAAGTATGGGATGTCGATGTGTGTCCTTGGGATGGCTGAGGAGTTCAGAGGGCAGATCAGCGTCAACGCCCTCTGGCCCAAGACTGGTAAGCTAATGCTGCTATGCTCACCTAGCTAACGCTTCTAAAGTGTTCAGCTGATTGTTACCAATTCAGTGCTAATTTAATCATCTCAATTGATCGAGAAGCGTTCTCTGGTACCAACCACCCAGACGGCTGCTATGTCTGGGTGGGTTGTATGTTAGCCCTCCAGATGGCTGTTAACAAAGATTCTGTGCAACACATTTCTGAATCGTCACTGGTCTCATTTCAGTCTATGGAAAATTGATCTAGACCTCATTCCTTAGACCACCCAAAAAACAAACTCTTCAGATCGTTATCAGGCGGATGTCATATTTTGAAATCAAATCGACAAATTTCCCCAGACCCCCTACTGTGGTTGGTTTTCCAACAATGGCACCTTTTTCACCCCTTTCACCTCTTATGAGTTTCCAGGTCTGGTAAAGGTAATGTATTGAGTTTTCCATTAGCCAGTTATGCTATGCTAATGCTAATGTCCGAGTTATCCTTTAGCCATCCAGACGGCGGCTATGGATATGCTAGGTGGTGAAGGTATTGAGCGGCAGTGCCGTAAGGCTGACATCATGGCGGACGCAGCCTATTCTGTGTTTTCCCGCCCCCTGGCTGGCCCCGCCCACACCACGGGTCATTTCCTGATTGACGAGGATATCCTGCGAGAGGCGGGGCTTGGTGACATGGAGGTCTATGCTGTGGAGCCAGGTCATTATGAGTCCATCATTGATTAGTAATATTTACGTATTCTTTTTTATTTATTGATTGCATCATTATGATTGACAGGTCACCCCCTCATGCCTGACTTCTTCCTCGATGTGGAGACTGATGGTAAGTCCTGTGTCCTGGTGTCCTTCTGTGTCTCCTAGTCTCCTAGTGTCATTTTAATTTAAATTGTTGATGTCGTTTTTCCAGGAGACACGCCCACCTCCCAAGCCTCACCCTCTTCCACGAAGACCAGCAACCCTATTGAAGAAACGTTTGCTTTGATCCGGACAGTCCTCAGCCAGGACCTGGTCCAATCAACCAAGGGCGTCTATCAGTTCGACCTATCAGGTTCATGATTTCTCCTGGACTTCTACCTCCCAGCAGTATCTCCTCCTAACATGTTTCCTCTTGTTACCACTTGCCTCGTGTAAAAAGCTCTAATTTGAAATGTTAACAATACTTTCCTTGATGCGGTTCTTATACAAAATAAATGTTGATGATTTCGATTATTAGTGTTTAATGTCAATCTCCCCTGACAGGCGAGCACTCTGGCAGCTGGTTCGTGGATCTGAAGCAGGGGGCGGGGCTAGCGGGGCAGGGCCTCCCCCCCTCCCCTCCTGATGTTGTAATGAGCATGGACTCCACCCTCTTCAGTCGAATGTTCCGCGGTAACCATGGCAACCATGTTTACTATTGGATGTTAAATACAAGATTATTACCGGTGATCCTGCTATTATGGGATGTTATTATGGGTCGGCTAACATTTATTCTGGGATATCTCTTTAGGGGAGCTGAAGCCCACCATGGCCTTCATGACCGGGAAGCTGCGTATCCATGGCGACATGACGCTTGCTATCAAGCTGGAGAAGATGATGGCGGCCATGAGCAAATCCAAGCTGTAGACCACGTTGCCATGGACACCAGTTTGTCTGCAGATGATCTGCAAGATTTAATTTGAATTATATAACAAACTTAATTTTGCTGCAGTTACCATGTTGCCTAAAAAGTCATGTTAGCTATGGGAGAATCTTCCTTTAGGGTTTACACCCAAGGTCTTTGAGTTGGAAGGTTGAACAGCTAAAATACATTACATGGAAGTACTGTAATCTGCTAGACTAATGCTGATACCGAGCATTGAAATATGTTGATGTTTGGAATGTATTGAAGATGTATTATAGATGTATTTGAGACTATGTTAAAGCCTTACCCTTATTGTGAGGGTTTGGCGCTAGTACAACTGCAGAAACATTTTCTACATTTTGATATTTAATAGCAGAAAGAGTGAACCTGTGAACCTAAAATGGCTGATTTATCATTGTAACATTTTTTTGAATAAAATATCAGAGATTACATCAGTTGACTGTTCTTTCTCCACTAGCCCAACCAGATGTCTGTTTGAAGGAGATTTTTGGAAATTAAATGGTCCATTAGTCCAATGAGTCAATAATTCTATTTAAAAAGTGAAACTCATATTATACGATTCATTACACCCATAGTAAAATATTTCAAGCATTTATTTGTTTTAATGTTCTTTATGGCTTCCAGCTCATGAAAAACCAAAATTCAGTTTCTCAGAAACAAAGCATAAATGACAGCCTAGAACGACTTGTGGATGTCTAGACCAGCCACTTCAGCCTATTCTAGACCAGCCACTTCAGCTGTTTCCAGACCAGCCACATTCAGGATTTTCCTTCCACTTCGATTCTTCAGATTCATAAACTTCCTGAAAAAAAGAATACAATTTAATCCATCTTGCTTATTGCTCATTTATATCTTATTATTGACATATCCCAGTTTTTAAAGCTTCTGACAAATATTCAAAATCATGTAAGAGTTAAGTGCCTTATTGTGAATATACAACATATTTTAGTATGAATAAGCGTTCTTCAAATCAGAATTGATTTATAAAACTATTTTGCTGATCAGTGCCAGGAGGAAAGGGCGTAAATATTGCATGCCCAATAATAAAACTGATAGTGATGTAGCCCGATAGTTGGGTTTTGGCAATAATAATTTTCTTATCCTTCGATTTGTTTTATTCCAAATTAAACAGGTAATAATTTGAACTAGGTTTTAAAAGAATACTTTTTAATAAGGACTATGGGATACATTGAAATAAAAACATACATTTAGGAAGCCTGTTCATTTTGATTATGCCAGCCAATGTAATGGGAAGCTGTGACCACCTATCACAGGCAGCCATGGTGTCCTCAAGGAGGGGCTTTACATTTAATTTAAATAAGTCAGACATTTTCCTTGCAAGAGTCATACCAAGTATTTCAAATAACTTGATTTTGATGTACAAAGTTGACAAAGTTTTGGAGCAATATATATCATTAAAACATAAAAAGTTTCAACAACCCGCCCTATTGGTCCCACGTGTCTCACAGCACCCCGTCCTATTGGTCCCACGTGTCTCACAGCACCCCGCCCTATTGGTCCCACGTGTCTCACAGCACCCCGTCCTATTGGTCCCACGTGTCTCACAGCACCCCGTCCTATTGGTCCCACGTGTCTCACAGCACCCCGCCCTATTGGTCCCACGTGTCTCACAGCACCCCATCCTATTGGTCCCACGTGTCTCACAGCACCCCGTCCTATTGGTCCCACGTGTCTCTGTTTATGAGCCAAGTAGCTGCTGCCATTTCCCTCATGCTCCTATCAAAATGTATCTGATATTTCTGATCCAAGTTGTTCGAAATAAAAAAAAAAATTGTACTTTTCATCATGATTTTGTAAATTTTTGGGATTCAATTAATGAGAAACTTCAGATCTGTGGATTTTGGCCAGCACCAGTCCCCTCTATAGAGTCATTGGCCAGCACCAGTCCCCTCTATAGAGCCATTGGCCAGCACCAGTCCCCTCTATAGAGTCATTGGCCAGCACCAGTCCCCTCTATAGAGTCATTGGCCAGCACCAGTCCCCTCTATAGAGTCATTGGCCAGCACCAGTCCCCTCTATAGAGCCGTTGGCCAGCACCAGTCCCCTCTATAGAGCCATTGGCCAGCACCAGTCCCCTCTATAGAGCCATTGATCTGTCAATATCTCCATCCAACCAGCCAATTACAAAGTACCCTACCCTGCCCTAAACAATAGCCTCACTAAAACTCCATTCACCAGCGTGACCAGCGGGGATCTGGTGTGGCTGGAACACAAATGGATTTACTAAGTGAAAACAGATTGTATGAAACCAGGTATTGGTATAAAGGACCCCAAATTAATCAAAAATATCAATTTGCTTTGTCAGGGGCTTCATAATAAGCATTTAAAAGAGGCAATCTTCAAAGTCTCAGTTTAATTTTCTATTGTGAAAAAAAACTATACGTTGCTACACACACAAGTGAGTTGAAGAGTCTGTTGCAATAGCTTAACCACAGCTGGGTTTTAGAAAACCTCCTCACCAATTGCTCCGCTTGTTATTTGAATGCATGGCGGGAATGTCGCCACACACACCCCACACACCATACACCACACACACTTTTTATTACCTTCTTCCAGATTGGGGCGCTGGCCTTGAGAGCATTGATGCAGTAGCCCACAGCCTCTTGGGCCTCACCGCGATGTGGCGAGGAGATCGCTATGGCAACGCTCGCCTCAGCAACCGTAACCAGCCTCCAGTAGCAACAACAAACGAAAGTCAAATACTCCAAATACTTAAAAGTATAAGAACTTTAAGAACTTTTCCACACTATGTTTACATTTACAGTACCACTTTATTTTCTTATTTAAATAAGTAGGTAATACTTCAGTAGAAGGTAAATTACATTACCCCTCCCCCCCGCCAGTATGCAAGATACCCTTAAGTCTGTTTACCCCTCAAGTCAATTCACCCCTCAAGTACCGTTTCCCGTCAAGGTGTGTTGAACATAAAGCCTGGGTTCTAGTCTCTTTCTTCAGTGCATCAGGGCTGTATGTGTGTCAGGCTTGTATTGGGTTGAGGTTAGCTCTATTGAATTACGGTTGGGTTCGGGTTATTGAGATGAAACGAGGGATAGGTTAGGGTTAGTTTGATTGAACAGGCAAGAAAGTTCTACAAAACATTTCTTTGTTTCATAGCTGTCACTGCAGTTAGACATTCACCAGCAATGATGACCCGTTTTGGCCCCAGTCACGTTCCATGTTAAATAATAATATAAGAAAGATTTTTTTAATTCATAGGGTTAGCGCACTGCACTACAAGTTTTGGCATTGATTTGTAGTTTATACCTCCATCTGTAGAAGATAATAACAGAAAATAAGGTGGCAGTATACAAATAATGTGTGGCTTGCTTTGCAAACACTCATAATAATAATAATTAATCCCAAGAAGCAAGATTGTTGAGCGCTGCCTTGAAGCAGTCACCTAATAGTAGGACATTATCATAGAATAAGGGCATGTTTCACCCTACAGACCCAAGACGGTGCTGGATGCAGATGTGCTTCACCATTGGCCAGCGAGCTCTGATGTCACGACACACTGCAGACAGTTCCGATTGGACCATGGGGTCATAGGCTTCGTACTCCAAACGAATCACCCGTCTGCCTTCAAAGTGCTCCCGAGTTGTTCCTAAGGAACACACACACACACACACACACACACACACACACACACACACACACACACACACACACACACACACACACACACACACACACACACACACACACACACACACACACACACACACACACGGGGGGGTGAGGGGGTTAGGCATTTCAAAGAGCCAGTGAACCCACTTTATTATACTTTTTTAGTAGTAGTTGTTGTCTAACTGTTATGAGTGTGATAATAATTCTATATGAAATCCAACACACTGTAGTGTTATACTATAGGAAGCCTTACCCTCGGACGCAGGTATTAAATACATCGCTGCTCAGACGGAGCTTCACAATCTACACACACCGTGGCGTTAAACAATAAATCCACAAAAAGCCCAGCTTTCTCGCGGACACCGCAGTCCACCACTGCCCAGACAGAGCTCCACCCATCCACACACAGCGCCCAGACAGAGCTCCACACACAGCGCCCAGACAGAGCTCCACACACAGCGCCCAGACAGAGCTCCACACACAGCGCCCAGACAGAGCTCCACACACAGCGCCCAGACAGAGCTCCACACACAGCGCCCAGACAGAGCTCCACACACAGCGCCCAGGCAGAGCTCCACACACAGCGCCCAGGCAGAGCTCCACACACAGCGCCCAGACAGAGCTCCACACACAGCGCCCAGACAGAGCTCCACACACAGCGCCCAGACAGAGCTCCACACACAGCGCCCAGACATGTCCACACACAGCACCCAGACAGAGCTCCACACACAGCGCCCAGACAGAGCTCCACACACAGCACCCAGACAGAGCTCCACACACAGCGCCCAGACATGTCCACACACAGCGCCCAGACATGTCCACACAGGGAGAATGTCAGAAACATAGGACTTTACCTTTTTCCTCTAAATTCAAGACTTATTTCATTAACAGTGATAAAATGGCACAGATTACTATGTTGATGATCTTTTAAAACCAATGACCACGTTTCGTAAGGGTTATGGTTAGTACGTTTAGGGTAGAACTATACACCTAGAGAGGGTGAGGATTAGTAGGGTCAGGGTAACACTTACCACCTCTATTGAGGATTGGGGTAATAAGGTTGGCAGGGTGAGGGATACCAGAGTCAGGGTAACACTTCTAGAGGGGTAGGGTTTTTAGGGTGGACACTAAGGTTAACGCTACACACCTATAAAGAGGGCCACTGCCCCACAGGAGGGGCTGACGGCTGAGCTGTAGACCCTCTCAATTGACAGTGGCTCTGAGGACAGACCAATCAGGTCCCTGCTCGGTTCCACGGCCTCGCTCCTTTCCTCCATAGACCCGCCCACTTCTTCCCTTGAGGACATTGAGCTGTGAGGGAGAAGGAGGAGGATATAAAATAGTACGGCAGTGTGAGCCACTTGGCCCCAGTGTAGCGTTGTTGACCATGTTAGCAATAGCACAGAAATGTCGTTTATGTTGGCAATACAACCACCTTGTTGACCGTGTGTAGCATCGTACCTTTAGCCTCCACTGAGCGGCGGCACCACAGCGACCTCGTCACCGTCCGCAAGGAGGAGGGCCTGGTCACCTAGGGCAACGTACTGCTGACGGACAGCCAGGACCACCTGGTCCTGCAGAGCAGCGAGGCTGAGAGGGAGACAGAGTTACTGAGGGGACCACGGTTGCTAGGGTAACAATGGTTGCTAAGGTAGTAGTGGTAATACCTGGGGTGGAGCTCCAGGAGGAGGGCCCAGAGCTGACAGCTACTGGTTGCCACCGGCAATGGAACGACCTCTGACCTGTGACCCGTTAACTCGGCACTCTTAGCAAAGTACAGAACAGTCACCTGGAAACACACACACACGTAAGGGTTACACAAGTGTGTATACACACACCCACAACCACAACCACACACAACTTGTCCAACCAAAATATTGCATGTCTTCCGTTGGATTTTCTCACACCCGTTCATCTGACGGATGGTGAACTGGGTGGCTGTGTTGCTGAAGATCCCGGTTTGTGCAGGGCCCT
Organism: Pollachius pollachius; assembly: GCF_949987615.1. Lineage (NCBI taxonomy): Eukaryota > Metazoa > Chordata > Actinopteri > Gadiformes > Gadidae > Pollachius > Pollachius pollachius. Next base: position 3,557,186 of record NC_136951.1, on the reverse strand, counting down.
CTAAGCTAATGTTTGTCTCCTAGAGCTAACTTTGATTTGTTAGCAAACTTCAATAAGTTAATTTGTTGATTCAGAATTTAGCCAGCTTGTACAGGCTTAAGGTTATTTCTTGCAGGTCACTTAACAGGGCCGGTCATACTCTCAGTCTAAGACAGCGGTCGGAGGCAGTCTTTTGTTTCTTATATAGAGGTACTGAATATTGTTGTTAGAGACTTTACACATAATAGAACTGTATCTAAGGCCTGAGTTAATCCGAACATGGCCAGAATACAATAGCTGGTGTACAGTTGCCCCTTCTATTGCTACTGTACATAATAATCAGCTTTACTTATAATTCGTAATGAAGTTGCTTAGTTATGAATGAGGGGCTGAGTGGGCGGTGGGCCCAGTGCGTCCATGCTGTCACATGTGGTTATGGTTAATATATTATATTAATATAATATATTAAAATAATTGAAGGCAACAAAAGGCATTCAAAGCTTTTTTTTTAATATATATATACTTTATTTAATTCAAAGCTTATTTGCTGTAACAAACCATAACCATGCATGACAGAGTCAGTGATCTCAAAATAGTTGTTCTGCTCTAAACATGGTAATTTGTCATATATGATCGTCAACATAGTAATATGCCATTTTATCACTAACAATGAAATAAAAATAAGCATTATGAAATAAACTACACACCGTTCAGTGTTAGTATTATTTGAGTTTAGTTAAGATTAGTTGGCATTATTTGTAGATATTTGAGGGCACTAAGTAATAAGTATTAATTTGTGGTATGAAGCAGTGGTAGTCTTCAAAAGTTAGAGGTTATATAGTTGAAGAGGTTAAACTCACCCTCGCCGTCATGGAGGCACTTTAATCCTCTCGCCCTCCGGAGGAGTTTTTACATATATAACACAAACAACCTTTTGTCTGAATAAACCAGAAATTACTATATAGTGGTACCAACGCTTATGTTTAGATATAATAAGTTTTACACGGTCGCCTTCCGTGTGCTCGTGTCACATGACAATGGTCACGTGAGTGATGAGGTCCTCAGTTATGGCGCGTTCACCTCGCTGGAAAATATCATGGAAATTATGGGGACATTTTCGCCACGTCGGAAAGTTCTCGTGAACGACACCTCATGACGCGCTTATTTCGATTCTACGTTAGGCAACGTAACCTATTGGGCTCTTTGGGTCCGTTAGGCAACTGGGGCCAGATTTTGATAATAGAGTTGCCCAGTTGGTGAACTATGGTTTACTAGTGACGCGCATGGACATGGCGGAACATGACAGTTTTACTCAGTATTAAAGAATCAACCATTATTTCACATACTTTACTATTGATTGACGTTGTAACCGTCTGTTGGCATCGACTTTGCTCAGTTGTAAACGTTGTGTACTGGTAAACCATCTCTAGATAAGGGCAAGTGTAGCCTTCCATAAAGTGGCAATACAATGTGCTTCTCATAAATAAAAGTAAAAGGATAGTAGGTGATAGGCTACAAGGAAATAAAGGCGTTCGAACTTGAAACTGATCCTACTAAGTTCTGACTGTTTTTTATCGGATAAAAAAAACCTGCTGTGAAGAACTTCTAGATAACCAACGCAGTGCACATGAACGGTCGCTGTCGGGAACACGCATATATTGAGCGTCATCACTGGACCTGGTTGATGACACTGGTGCGTCATCAACGCACCTTTAGGTGGACACCACGTGATATCAGCATGTGAAGAACTCACTGAAACTCACTGGAAGCTTATCGGGCTCTTGCAGGAAATGTCCCTTTTTAGCCCAACTTAACTATTGGTGCTTGCTTGGGTATAGGTTTTGGCAGGAGCGTCGCTAGCAATTGAAAACATCCGGGGCTGTAGCCCAGAAGTTAGAGCCCCTTTTAAACGGGGGGTTGGGGCAATGGCGGTTCTACACGGGGGCCCACGGGGGCCCGTGCCCCTGTGGACATGTCCCTGCCCCCCCCCTATGGCCCCACCGTGCTGACCAAATAAAACAATTATGAATTGATTATGATTTTACACGCGAGTGCCAAAAGCGGAACTAATGCGACGCAACGTTCTACACGGGTAAATTAGAGCGGCGCACCCAAACGGCGCACCCAAACATTGTTGCTGCACGTTCTACACGGGTAAATTAGAGCGGCGCACCCAAACGGCGCACCCAAACACTGTGTTGCTGCTGCTCGGTGAATGCGAGCTCAGCAAATACTCCTGGAGAAAGAAAGGAGCTACGATTTCTCCTGTTGCAAAAGTCGAAGGTAAGCAAAACGATTTCATCTTTTATGTGACTTGTTGTTCTTGTTGATCTTCCCGTGTTAAGTAGGGAGAGATGGTTATGCAACGAAGTGTAATGCATGCCCCTACGATTTTTTCTTCTAATAGCAGCTATCATGAAACGAGGAAAGAATATAGCATCCTTTTTTGCCCCAGTAAACAAAAAAGTGAAAGAAACAGCAGTGAGAGAAACAAGTCAAGGTATTGAGAGAGCTGAGGAGCAGGGAGAGTCGGAGGAGGTTGGAGAGAGGGCATGTGATGAACGTGAGGGCTCTGACACAGAGAGGGAAATTTCAGAGAGTGAGAAGATGAAGAAGAGGGTGAGGAGGAAGAAAACATACAGAGACAGAGAGAGAAACAGCCAGAGGTACAGCAAGTAAATCCATGTGGATCAAGTACTGCAGGTTTGTGATGAAGAAGGTTATTTCTGTTTGCAAAGTAGTGCAATTACAATTTCATTGTAGGTCTACTGTGTATCCTTAAAATTATGCTTTCTGCTGTAAATTCAATTTGTGCCAATATGGCACAAACTTGAACTACATGCAGATATACATGCGTAAGTAAATAAATGTTGTAGTTGTGCTCTATGTTTACTGTACATCTTTCTACAGATATCAGCAAGTCCAAGAATGATGCACCAGTACAGCCAAACTTGAATATATTCCCAACCACTTTGATGGGGGACAGAAGACGGTGCTTCAGGCAAAACTGGTATACTCTTCATCCATGGCTTGAGTATTCTGTCATAATGGAGTCTACATATTGCTATGCATGTAGACATTTTAGCACACCAAAGGCCCCTGACACTGTTTTTGTTTCAACCCCTGGGTTTAGAAACTGGAAAAATGCAACTATGAGAAAGGCAGGGTTTTCAGTTCATGCAAAGTCTGAGCGACACAAGTGTGCGATGATAGTATGGCGGGATTATCAAAGTGCTGTTAAAAATGATGCAACACTAGCAGATATCCTTAACAAAGAACACACTAAACAAGTACAAGAAAATCGGGCATACATTAAAACAATTGGAAGTGCTGTTACTTACAGCTACACAAAACATAGCACAAAGAGGGCATGATGAATCTGAAGAGTCCAATAACAAAGGAAACTTTAGGGAAATTCTTAGCACAGTTGCTATCCACGACCCACTTGTTAAGAGAAGATTAACTTCTATTAACAATGCAAAGTACACAAGCAAGATCATCCAGAATGAGGTTTTGGGTTGTTTGGCAGAAATGGTTTGTTCTGAAATCATAGAAGAAGTGAAGAACAGTGAGGTTTTCAGCATCATGGCAGATGAAACAAAGGATGTTTCAAAAAGTGAACAGATTTCTTTCACACTCAGGTACTATTACAATGGGGCCATTAAGGAGAGTTTTCTCCATTTTGAATCTGCAGAGAGGTTAGATGCAGCAAGCCTAACTGGAAAAATAGTGAACTTACTGGAAAGTTACGGCCTGAACTACAAAAATAACCTTGTAGGCCAAGCATACGATGGCGCTGCCGTTATGAGCGGTAAACATTCAGGGGTTCAGGCAAGGATCAAAGAACAGGCTAAATTTGCCTTCTACATTCATTGTAGTGCACTCTCAATTTAGTGTTAGTTGATGTAGTCAAAAATGTCCCAGAAACAGAGGAGTTTTTTTCTTTGTTACAGAGCCTTTATATTTTTACCTCTGGCTCATATGTGCACCCAAAATGGCTGTCTCTCCAAAAAGAAATGTATGGCAAAACAAGAGAGTTGCAACGTTTAAGCGACACACGTTGGGCATACCGATTTCTAGCACTACGCAACATAATTGACACTCTACCTGCCCTTAAACGACTACTGCAACAGATTGTTCAAGAACGCCACGGTGAAAGAACTGTTGAGGCCCGAGGTCTTCTGCCTCAAATTGACCTACAATTTGTTGTGCACCTTGTCACTCTTAGTAAGTTGTTTTGGGAGACAAAACTACTGTCTGACATGTTACAGTCACAAACTGTTGATCTGGCTAGAGCTGTTGACTTGGTAAATGCTTTAGTCCAGACATTGAAAGACCACAGGCAGGAGTCTTTCTTTGATAAGTTGTGGGATGAAGCATTGACTATTTGTGAGCACTGTGATTCTGCACCATCAGTGGCAAAATGTCAGACAATGCTGAGCACTAGGCTCAGTGGCTACTGCACACTAAGCACTGTTGGTCAGAGGGAGGTAGAACGTGACAAAGCTATGTTTTGCACATCATTTTTCTATCCTGTAATTGACAGCATGCTCAAGGAGTTGAACAGACGTTTCTCCAATACCAACTGTGAGCTCATGACAAGCATACAGTCTCTCAACCCCCAGAGTGATGCCTTTTTAAAGGAGACAAATGTTTTTTCATTTGGCCGTTTGTACAATGCAGACATTGATGATTTAGGGCATGAGCTCCATCAATTTAAGAGAGTTTTGGACAGAAAAGTACAGAGTGGTGAAATTACAAAGCCATGCAATACAGTTGAGCTTGTTTGTTTTATTGAGCCATACAGGGAAGTTTTCTTTGAATTCTTTAGACTGTGCAAGATTGCCGTAACCCTTCCTGTAAGCTCAGCCTCTTGCGAACGCAGTTTCTCCACACTGAAACTGATCAAAACCTTCCTGCGGTCCACCACTACTGACATGAGACTCAGTGATCTTGGTGTCCTGAGCATAGAGTCCAGAAGGGCCAAGGCTCTTGATCTGGATGCATTTGTGGACCGTTTTGCCAGACAGCACAACCGCCGTATCCTGTTGTTGTAGTGTAGTGTTTACATTAATAGGTAATGTCACATTTTTATACCCTTTGTTGTACCCTGGAGGTTTGTTCACATTGAATTAAAACACTGTATTTGTACCCTGTACTGTATTTTTCATTTTTCTACGGCCCTACCTCCTTTAGCTTCAGGATTTAGGGCATGAGCTCCATAAATTGAGTGGTTAAGTTAAAAAGCCATGCAGTACAGTTGAGCTGGTTTGTTTTATTGGGCCATACAGGGAAGTTTTCTTTGTATTTTACTGATTTGAAAATAAAATAAATAAATCTTTAAATATCATTTTGTGCCTTTTTTTTGTGCCCCTCTGGTTGAACACCGGCCCCTCTTTGGCCCCCCTAGTAAAATTTGTCTAGAACCGCCACTGACGGTACCACTGTCATGCACCTACCCAATGTCAAGTGGACCGGGTTGAATTCACTGCGGGTCTCTCTTCTTATATCCATCTTACCAAAGATATTTTATTATTGTCCTTCTCAACACACTGATCTCACTACAAGGCTAGCAGCACGAAACAGCAATATCGACGAGATGCGCTATGCATAAAGAAGAAAGAATACCGACGTTGAATTTGCAACATTTTGCAACAAATTATTCTAAATCTGCCCATATATGGACATCTCAGAATTTAGCGGTTTTCACTCGCTACAATATTGCATCTTTGACGGCACAGCGATCCGGGACTATAGCCTCGAATGCCCAGGTCTAACGACGCGCCTGGGTTTTGGTATGAATATGTCTTCTAATTATCCCTGCACAGATAGGGTCGGTATATCCAGAGCTCGTCGAGACGGCTCTTGAAGGCGTTCAGGCTGGGTGCAGAGACTACTTCTTATGTGAGGGAGTTCCATGGGTTTGCAAGATATCGGTATTATCCGGAACCTTCCTTTTCACCGTTTTTTGTATTAAGTTTTTTTCATGATGTGACAGGAAATTAATTGTATATTAAATGTAAAAAACTATATAAAAAACTATATTGAATACTAAAGTAATTCACTCTATAAATTATCCCCGTATGTTTACTCTCTTGCAATCCACCATTTCCTTGGGAAAAATAAATCATGCTTTTGTTTATTTTTCCTAGCATGGGGGAGAAGTAGGATGTCTCGTCCTCAAACAGTGGATAAGTAGTTCCGACAGTGCTCACTATTATAACGGGCCCCAGTTCTCACTATTATAACGGGCCCTGGTGCTCACTATATACCGGGCCCCAGTGCTCACTGTAATGAATCTATATAATATATGAGTTTCACTTTTTTAATTGAATTATTGAAATTAATCGACTTTTCCACAATATTCAAATTGATTGATTGAGATGCACCTATATATATATATATATATCTATATATATTTACACACACACACACACACACACATAAACGTCACTTTACCATAGCAGCTAACCTAGATGCTAACCCTTAACCTGTGTGTTTCCATACCATAGCAGCTAACCCTGCACTTTGTGCAGCAGTAAGACTGGAGTTGATTAACATCAGGAAATAGTTCACTAAAATTATGTTCCATCACAAAAACATATCACAATATATATTTTTCCCAATGTACCATTTATTTAATGAAGATGAAGTATAAATAACAACAACAATACAACAAGAAAGAAATCTCTCCAATGTTTAATTTAATTAATAAAGATTAGGCCTAAGTATAAATAACAACAATTCAACAAGAAAATACTATCCAATGTTTAATTTATTAGATTAAATAAATTATGATTAGTTAAAAATATATAAATTAGTATAAATAACAATAACTCTTCGATCTCTCTTTAAAACGTTGACAGTCCTCTCTCCAGATTGGTCGACACCAAGGCGAACCAGCAGCCAATGAAAGAGCAGTGGTTGCGTGAGGCTTTGGCTTTGGCCATGGTTGCTGTGGTGGATGGCCTGATGCCCTGACACTGTGAGGACTTGATGGATGAAATACAAGTCTGATCAAACACGCACATACACAACCACTCTGTAACACAATAACACTCCAATTCAACAACAGCAACTCACCATTTGGTAGACAGTAGTCAGGTTTCCGAGAAGGCACGGGATGAACTGATGCCATGAAGCGTTGCCGTGGTCTGAGCTGAAGTTGCTGGGGCTTGGTTGCCATGCCCACCTGAAGATGCAGCTCGGCTGATGAGGAAATGGGTTGGAGTCTTTAAAAGTACATTTTAAATGTTGGGATACCACATTATAAAATGTACAACCATTAATAGTAAATAGAACTGCTAGCAGTCACGAAATCTGTTCACAGTCCAGGCACCGCCGACCCAATGACCAGCCTTTTCAAGCGATTCATGGGGGCACGTCATTACTCCAACCGGAACTGCCTTTGACAGGGGCCACAAGGTTCATCACAAGATATATTTTTACTTCCGAAAACACAGGCACACACAGACATGCACACAGAGAGAGACACAGACAGACAGACACACACAAAAATACATACACACACAAAGACACACGCACATAGACACACACATACAAACACAGAAACTGGTTTGGTAAAAAATGGCGTTTATGTGTGATTCTGGGCCACCTGCAGGCGAAGTGGTGCATTCCTTTCAAAAACACTGGAATGTGCTGCTCTAACCAACTGTCCTATCTCTCACAAAACAATCTGCTTGACCCTCATCGGTCAGGCTTCAATACTGCACACTCCACTGAGACAGCTCTTCTTGTGGTGACTGAGTCACTCCATGCTGCAAGAGCCTCGTTCCTCTCAGAGACGAGATCGTGAACCACCAGATCCTACTGGCCACTCTGGCTGAACTCTGCATCGCTGACTCTGCGCTATCCTGGTTCACATCCTACATGATGAATCGCACCTATCAGGTCACATGGAATGGCTCCAAACCCAGCATTCTTGACACTGGTGTCCCTCAAGGCTCTGTACTGGGACCCCTTCTGTTCTCCCCTATAATACTAGATCATTGGGCTCTGTAATCAAATCACACGTTTTTTCCCATCATTGCTACGCTGACTACACTCTATTCCTCTCTTTCCCCTCTTACGACAGCACGCTGATTGCAACACTCATCACAGAATTTCTGGCAGACATCAGCACTTGGACGACTGCCCATCACCTAAAGATTTACCTTGACAAGACTGAGCTCCTCCTAGTACCAAGGAAAGATTGCCCATACATGGACCTACTGGTCACTGTCGAGAACATCGCTGTATCTCCATCACCAACCGCGAGAAACCTCAGTGTGGTACTGGACAGTTCAGATCAGTTATGCTGCAATGCGAACATCACGGCGATGACCCGATCCTCCACTGGCTCCCTGTAGCAGCTTGTTTCAGTTTCAAGATGATGGTACTGGCCTACAAGACGGCTAATGGAACAGCCTCTGCCTACCCCCAAGCATTGACCACCGTTGCAGACCACACATCCCAGCTTGAGTATCATCTTATCCTAGCTACCTTTGTTGTATTTGGGGAATGGGTTAACCTAACGATTGTCAGTGCTTTGCACTTGGTTCTATAAACATCCTTACTGTACAGACAGCCATGTATTGTTTCTCCTTTTACTGACAAATGTACTTTTGTAAGTCGCTTTGGATAAAAGCGTCTGCTAAATGCCCTAAATGTAAATGGTGCATTACGCTTAATAGCAATTACTGTTATTTACACTGTGACGTCATGGAAGGCGATATATACAAAAAAAACTTTGAACACATGTTAAAGAGCCAGTACACCGACTGTTTCAGATAGAATTCAAACATTGTGATAAAAAAATGCATTTAGTTGAATTTTAACATTTTAAACGTGGTGATTGGTCTTATATCATCGTCAACATACTATGCCATTTTATTAAATGACATAGATTTTTATGCTTTAGATTTTTAATGGCATTCATTTTATTTAATTGGTTACATATTTCAGTAACAGTGATAAAATGGCATAGATTACTATGTTGACGATGACATAAGACCAATGACCTTGTTTAAAACGAAAGAAAAGTGGTTTTGGGTTCACTGGCCCAAATTTCTAGTTCTGAGCATTCATTCAATTGACACTGTGACCTTCTAAGCCAAACCTTCACACATCTCTTAAGGGGTTGGGGACCTATGTTGCCCATCTAGTTTCCAGGCCCTGACCATTTCTTAAGTGTCATTGTAATTTTTTTAATATTGAAAGATTTTGTTTCCGTATAAGTCTTGCATTTGTTACAGAATCATGACAAACAACTTGTTTGACTGACTAGTCTTTTGTGCCTAAAAAAGCATTACCAATACGGAATACTACTTAACTCTATAATAACAATAGGTACTGAATACCTAATTACAACAAAATAATTATTGTATTACTTGTGATTACACCGTTCAGTTTCAAGTATGATCACTGATTAGGTTATAGTTCTACTACCTTATACTCCTTTTCTTGCCACTTTTTACATTCTTCATCAGCTCTGGACAACTCCTACAAATGGAAATGATACACAGACAGCTTTATATTATAGTCGTACCATTCGAAGAACTGTATACAGCACTACTAGTCGTAGTACCAGAGGATGTGGTAGTACTAATATTAGGACTCTGTCCCCACTTTCTGGTAGAGGACCGACAGCAGGTTGAAGGCGTCGCCTTGAAGCTTCCGCAGACAGCTCAGTCTCCCTGACGTCATCGAAGTAGAATTGGATAATGGAGAGATTGGGAGCCGCAGTAGTGTGAGGCTTTCTGTGAAATGTAGGATAAAGATACTGAATATGTAAAAGTGAATATTGAATATGAATTGTAATTATAATGATCCATTTTACATTTAACAAAAAGCGATTCTTAAAAGTAACTACTGCATAAATAACACATACAATTATTATAAATAAATACTTACCTGCTATTAAAACTTTGTACAGTAGGCCTAGTCCCATTTTTGACATTATGAATACAAATGTAGTAAGCCGTTTATAAGTTAATAAAAAAAAGTATACAATTATTTGTACAAAACTAAAGTACTCATGGATAAAAATGCTAATTGTAATACTTTAAATACCAAGTAGAAATTTAAATATCAAAAATGATAAAATATTAGGAAAATTAGACAAAATATGTCACGTTAAACATAATAAAAAAATGAACACTGGTACTTCAAAATAAAAGCAGTAAATGAAGCTGCTACAGGGGAGAGTATCTTATAGAAGCAGATTATCCACGTCACGGAATTCTTCGTAAGCCTCTTGACTCATTTTACCAACAAACAGAAATAAAGTAAACATAGTTTGTTTAGTATTTGTGCTTACATGCATCTTTTAATGTAGTTATAAGTGTTCCGTTTAAATTAGTTTTACCATTTCCCGGATGGTGACAAGGTTTTAGGATAAGGTTCCAAGGTGCTAGGGTGGGGGCTATATGCTGAGTAGAGGCTATGTGTTGGTGTTCACCCTACACCCCAAAATGGTACTCCTCTCACCTTTAATGCTTGGTAAACCTATACTAGTTGGCCCTTTAAAATAATAAATACTCCACTAGTTATAACTTATACCAAACCTAGGCAGCGACAGAGAAAGAGTGAGTATTCTATGTTGACTCTAATATATGAATAGGATTGCTTTCAAAACACAACATGAAACCTTGAAATATTCACATTACTTTTAATTGTCACCATGGCTACCTTGTTATAATCAGAGGAAAAATGTTGATAGATATCAACATTTACTTTCATTCAACATAATATATTCTTCACATCACATTTCTATTCATCATTTTTATTTTTTATATGCTGATTCATGCAATTGTATTGTCTCTTTAAAATAAACCGCCCTATTAAGTGCACCTTGAGTCATTTTCTCTCAAGTTAGAAATGCTGTTGTGGGACCGGGAAGCGATGAGACCTGGTCGACCGGGAGGTTAAAGGGGTTTGATGATGAAGGTCTTGTGTCTTAAATTGTTTGGTACATTGTGTTCATAATTAGATTGTGTTTTCAACAAGAGAGAAGCTAGTGTTAGCGGCGTGCGGCTACGGCGGTGTAGGCAGTGCGCGCGGCCCACAGCGCGGCCGCCTGCAGGCCGTACTGCAGAAGGACCGCCCCCACCCCCCGATACAGACAGGCCCCGCCCACCGCTGTGACCGCGGGCTCCGGGGCTCCGCGGCCCCCGGTTAGCACGCCAGCGCTAGCGCCGGTCAGCGCGTCGTGCAGGCCGTCGTATTGAGTGTTGATGGGAAGCACCACCCCGCCCCCCGCTGCCAAATAGGCCACACCCCCAGCAAGGGAGGCCACGCCCCCGTCGGTGTCGTCCACGATGGTGCGTGTGCCCTGCACCAGGAGGCGGTGCAGGGCGGTCTCCAGGGGATACAGGGCCACGTCCGCCGCCAGCGACGCCACCAGCGACGCCGCCAGCTCCGCAAAGTGGCCGTCCACTGCTGTCTCTGCGCTGCTAGCGCTAATGATGCTTCCCTGATCGTCATGGAGACCAGTGTTCTCCATCGCAGCCTTCTTCCTGGCAGCGGTCCGGGACAGGAAGTACCGTATCAGGGCAGTGATGGCGGTCTGTAAAGCGGTAAGCAGCGCGTAGCGCAGGAGGGAATGGAGCAGCGCAGGCGCTAGCAGGCGGCGGAAGGGGAGGAGCCTGCGTTGAGGGAGGAGCCTAGGACCCAGCAGCCGAGCCACGCCCTCTCGTAGACACTCCAGAGGCCCGGGTGGCTCACGCACCACCTCACTCTTTAGATAAAACACATCGCAGGCTCTTTAGAAATAAAACTATAGACACTCATACATTAAATCTCTTAAATAAAAACACCCTTTATATCAGTAGTAGCTTCGGGGGCCCACATTTTCCAATCGTAGATAAGTAGTCACCCACCTTTATACAAAAAACTTGGTTTAGTGGTCAAACCAAGCAAATCAATTTCTCAAAAATGGGCCAGTAAACACGAATACACAATGACATCATGACCTTTTGTAAGCATAAATAAACAAAGATTTGAATCCCCGCCTTCAAAGCACATTACTCTAGCACTAGAACTATTTGGGGATTCTTCTCGTCTTATATAGAAGTATAGATTTTTTTGGAGCACACACTCCACGACACATTCAGAACAAGTCCACAACCCACTTTTGGGTCGCGACCCATCAGTTGAGAAACACTGCTTTATATTATACTTTACATACATCTTCAAAATAGTACAAATTCAGTGAGTCATATTTTGAAATACCAAATAATACCACACAATGAACAAAGGTCTTTATATTATAATACATTATAGTAAGTGTTAAGTGTGTGCATACGTAATAGCATGTGTGTTAACCAACCTGCACAGTTTCCACAAGGCTGGCTGCGTAGAACGGCAGCGCGACCATGACTGTCAAACTGAGAGAAAGAGCAGTTCATAATATTATACCAAAATATACTTATATTACCAATGCTTACCTGAGAGATGACGATACTTGGATAAGGATACTTATAATAACCATAATGATAATAATAATATAGTAGTCTATATCATAATAATAGACTACTACTCATATTATAATAAGAAGAAACTACTACTAACAATACTACTGCTAATAATACTAACCATGATAATAGTCTACTTCTACTACAAATTATAATATACTAAATCTAATAATACTAGTATAGTCTATGAATCAATAATTGTAATAATACTTTTCTTAATATAGTAAATATAATAAAATATATAATATAATACTAAAATAATAAACTCATATTAATTCTAAGAAAACTCAAAATAACATGAAAAATAATACTATTCATAATACTCTTACACTAACAATACTTATACCTAATAATATATACTACTACCCATAATAAAATATTACAATATATATTAGGACTACTAGTAATACTACTACTAATACGCTAATGTTACCTATCATAATATAATATATATATATAATGATATATAATATAAGAAAAAAAAAATACTTTTTATAATATAGTAATTATAATATTACTCATACTAATAATACAAATACTAATCATAATATACTAATAATACTAATATCACTCACTAACTACTATTACTAATAACTATGAATACACTAACACTAATAATAATATACAAAAATAATATAATTACAATGAATCATAAAAATAATATACATCATAATTATATACTAATATAAATCATAATTAGACATACAACTAGACTTATAATGAAGAATTATATATATATATCAGCGGCGGCTGGTGGTTTTTAAAGTGAGGGAGGAAGGACTGCGCGCTTGGTTGCCATTTGACCTGCTTGCAGTGTTGGTGGTGTATGATGGCATAGGTATGTGAGACTCAAGTTGCTTCAGGGTGTTTTGATGAACTACAAAATAGCAGGAGGGATAACTTTGAAATGGACTACAAGGGCAGAAGGAAAGGATGCAAAGCCAATTAGTCAAATGAGGCCTACTCTTGATTTGTAAAACTAAATGAAAAAATCTTGGCCTATCATTGGGCCTATTTTTGCCCTCAAGGACTGAAGCTATTAGTTATCATTTGGCTGTTTGTTTTCAGCTACAATTGTTTGACAAAAATGAAGACTAAAAGTGATTCCATTTAAAATGCATCATGCTCTGAATCATTCACTAACATCCTTTCCACAATATCAAACACAACGGTCAGAGTAACAAAAAAAAAAAGAAAGTTGTATGTGTTGCAAAGATATCAGCGACCTGGTCATACCAAACTGGATCTTTGAAGTGATTTCAGAATTACGTTGTGTGTAGCTCCACGTTTCTGCACCCTTTCAGACGTCTTGGTAACCCAATGGAGGAGTGCCAAAAATTGGTAGGCTCAGCGCGGCTATTTCTGGACCTTGCCCAACTTTTGGCGGTGGAAACGCCAATATAATCGAACCAAGCCGCACCGAACCGCAACGCTGGATGCAAACACCAATATAAGCGAACAGAGCCGCAACGAACAGTAGCGAAGCACTCGGTCGAAACGAGGCATACGACTGAGCACAGGGTTCGTTCGTTCTCGTAGCTTAGACATGGGATAACATAACACCTCCCTACGGACTGCTCCACAGCCAGGGCTCCTTTCTTATTGGTTCATAGCGCAGCCAGGGCTACAGCCTATTTGTGAATATATTTTGGAGCGATTCAGTCCCCTTAGCTAGTCACACCTAGCCTGGGTTTACCCATGCTGCCTTGCGCGCAATTTCATTTCGCGCTGCTAGGCAGCCTGGATTCCATGGATCCGATTTTCGCCAGAGATAGGGAACCAATCACAGAATAGGGAGGGACAGCAAGACGATGACGACATCTATGCGACACACCAATCGTCTTCTTCCTCATCGAATTTCTGTCGCTCTACATACGTCATCTGGTATAATTGATACGATTGGCTATGAGCTACGTACAGACCAGTGGAGGCTTCTCCAGTGAGGAGAGGGAGGAAGATTCTCCTTAACATTGTTGAGAATAAAAAAATGTAGTTTGCCCAGACTACTAATGAATTAATGCCCTTAAGTATGACTACTTTAATGCCTTTGTATGTTCGATTCCCTCGGTAAAAGGACATTAGCACCCCCTATCGCCTATTGACAATTACTTCAGGGAGGACGTTCCTCTCTCAGCCTTCATTGACTCCCATTCATTTCCCCGAAAGTGTTGGCGGCCGGTGAATAACATGGGGTTCAATGGGAGAGACTTTCCTCCTCTCTCCCATTGAACCCCATGTTATTCACCGGCCGCCAACCCTGCCGGGGAAATTAATGGGAGTCAATGAAGGCTGAGGGAGGAACGTCCTCCCTGAAGTAATTGTCAATAGCGGGTGCTAATGTCTCTTTACCCAGGGAGATGAACATTACATATACAAAGGCATTAAAGTAGTCAAATTTAAGGCCATTAATTCATAACATTAGTCTGGGCAATCTACATTTTTTATTCTCAACAATGTTAAGGAGGATCTTCCTCCCTCACCTAACTGGAGAAGCCTCCACTGAAATAAAAATTATTATATATATATACACACTTTTTATAATAATATTAGTCACAGTGATATAGCAATGATAACCATAATAACAATATTATTTTAGAACATTGTTAATATTTATAAAGTAAATAAACTCCTATTGTTCTAATTCAACGTAACAGTGGCCGCCCATTTTTGAACAGCTCTGGTTCTGGAAGTAAATTTCCTATTCATTTTCTCCATTGACCTACCATGGTGTGGATGTGTGTACGTATAGTGTTTCATATAGTGTATATAAATTATACACTACAGATATGTCACTGCTGGACTGCTTCAATTTTCAACACATACAGGGCCCCATACATGACAAAGGGCCTGGACCTGCTGTGCTGTGCTAGAATTACCCCCGCCCACCTGCAGTGCACTGACCTGGCTGTCTCTGACCACCATGCCTTTTTTTCTTGGTCCCTTGGCCTCTCCCCCAGCAGTGCACCAGACGGCCCATCACGTTCAGAAACATCAAACGGGTGTGTATATCTATTCTATCTGACTCCCTAGCGACCAACCTCGCCACCCACCGCCCTACCAAACAGTTGATGGCATGGTGGAACACTAGAACCAGGCACTCTCTCTCAGCCTGGACTTTGTAGCTCCTCTCACCACACGCTACGTGTCATTCTCTCGTCCTGCCCCCTGGTTCACCCCTGAGCTCCGCAGGATGAAGACCACAGGACTTAGGTTTGAGAGATGATACAGAAGATCTGGCCTCATTGTCTATCGTGAAGCCTTTGAAGAACACATCACAAACTACAAAGAAGCCCTTTCCCAGGCAAAAACAAGGTATTACTCCACACTCATCAGTAACCAACAAAAACACCCCAAATTCTCATCTCCACCATCAACTATCTTCTTCATTCTCCACTAAACCCTCAGATGCTCCTGACCTGGAATTCTTCCAGCAGAAAGTGGCAGCCATCCACAGGCAGCTCCGGTCTCCTGGGTTCTCCCCAAGCCCCACACTGCCACAACAAGATTCTCACCCCTCAGCTGCCTGTTCACCTCAGTGCTGCCTATCTAACTTCTCTCCCCTGGATGCCGACCAGGTGAAAAATCTGCCAGGACTTCAGCCATCAGTCTGGATCTGATGCCCACCAGCCTGGTTAAGGCCTGTCTTCCCATCTTCTGCAAACAAGTGGAAAACATCATAAATGCATCTCTGGCTTCTGGTGGAGTACCATCCAGCTTTAAAATGGTGGCAGTCATTCCCACTCTCAAAAGGCCAGGCTCATACCCGGACGAACCAACAACTATCATCCAATCTCCAACCTCACTTTCCTCAGCAAAATACTGGAAAGAGCAGTGGCTGTCCAGCTCCTACACCACATGTCCCACCATGTGCTCTTCCAACCCTTCCAATCTGGTTTCAGAACCCACCACAGTAATGAGACCGCCCTCATCAAAATCACCAATGACCTGTTACTTGGTGCCGACAAGGGCCATCTTTCTGCAGCCTTTGACACACTCTCTCACACCATCCTACTCCTTCGCCTCTCTGAGCTCATCGGCACAGCACTGTCCTGATTCAGGTCCTACCTCACAGACCGGAAACAATTCTTCACCTTCAATGGCTCCTCCTCTGATCCAGCACCTGCCCATCAGGGCATGCCCCAGGGCTCGGTGCTTGGTACCCTGCTGTTTACCATCTACATGCTGCCCCTAGGTCATATCATCCGGAAATGGACTCAACATCCACTGTTAAGCCAACGTCACTCAACTCTATATCAGCACAAACCCCTCCTCCCAGATCCCACCCACACAACTAGTCAACTGCCTACAGGAACTCAAATCATGGATGACCACAAACCTTTTCAAACTAAAATGTAACAGGACAGAGCTCATGGTGGTGGCCCCTGCATCACTGCTCAGCACGGTTGGAGACCTGGCCCTGGTTGTGGACGGCTGCTCCATTTCCCCACCTCCTGAGGTGCGCATCGTGGGCGCCATCCTGGACTCGACTCTCTCCTACCGGCCCCACATCAAGAACATCACCGAATCCGCCTTTGATCACCTAAGAAACATCTCACGACTCCGGCCTTCACTCACACATTCAGTAACTGAGACACTCATCCATGCCTTCATCACCTCCCGTCTGGACTACTCCAACGTTCTCCTGCCCACCAAGGCCCTTAGCAGGCTCCAATACGCCCACAACTCTGCTGCCAGGGTTCTAACCAACACAAAGCCCTGGCAGCATGTCACTCCCAACTTCCAACAGATCCACTGGTTACCAGTCACGTCACACATCACCTACAAAATCCTCCTGCTCACCTACAAATCTCTCCATGGACTCTCACCCCAATACATCACAGATTTCCTTCCCCCCTACACTCAGTCACGCTCCCTGCAGTCCTCTGACAAGGGCCGGCTGGCAATCCCCCTTACAGATTGCGGACCTTTGGGGACAGGGCGTTCTCTGCCAATGCCCCAAACCTCTGGGAAAGCCTACCGATCCACATCTGCTCTGCCCCATCCCTGCCCCAGTGAAAAAGCACCCCAAAACATCTCTTCACCAAATCAGGCGCTATATAAATTATTATTATTATCATTATTATTATTATTTAGTGTTGTCAGCAACATTGTACGTTCCTTTGTTCCGGACTGCAGTCACAGCATCATAACGTTACTCATTTTTCATACATGTACATCTCATTTCCTCTACAGCTCTTAGAACTACTCTCTAACATTCCATTAATCTAAGGGAAATCCTGGATGCTGTGGTAAGCGATCGAGTTCAGTGGCATCAGTCAACGACGACTTGACCTTTGCGGGTGTAGGTAAACATTTCCATGGTAACAGCGAGCTCCACCAATCAAAGACGTTGTGTTACACTTTAGGATTATGGGTAGTGAACTGTTTTCAAATGACAACGCGAATAAAACGTGTTTTTCTAAAAACTAGATCATAACGTCTTTAACTTATGGTTTCTACAGGAGCACATACCATCGATTCACAATATAACGGCACGTTGTAAGTATACTTTGGATGGTTATGACATTATGGCTTTTAATCAAAACCTATATGGAGTAAATGAATGGGATTTTTACTTCCGGAACCACAATGTTGCGCTCTATACAGATACCGGTACTAAGTTTACTACTACTGAACAAATTATTTTTACCCTTTGAGAAGGAAGTGTCCAGCGACTTGCTTGAAGGTCCATCGATGAGGAAGCTCTCTTTAACAAACAATACAGTAATGAATAATGAACCATTACAGTTAGTACAATTATGAATTACTATTAATTAAATAAATAAGTAATCAATTATTAATGAACTATATTAAAGACAGCATAATAACTATTAAGGACAGTACATAAATAAATAATAAACTATTTATTAAAACTCTGCCAATAAGAAAGGAGGGTTATTGACAGTTAACTATTAATTAAATCTATTTAAAGTGTTATTGTTAGTAACTATGAGATTATAAAATGATTTTACTTCTGTTTTCTCTAAATTAAATGTGACAAAATGTCTGATTACTATGTTGATGATCATATAAGACATATTACCACATTCAAACAATTATTCACTATCTTTTTATAATTACTATTAATTAACTATTACAGTAAATACACAAAAAACAGTAATTAATAATGAACTATTAATAGACTATAAGGACAGTTCAGTAATGAATGATTAACTCTTGGAGATTTGATAATGAACTATATGAGAGGCAGTACAGTAATTAAGTTGATAAATTAATCCTATAGTATTCCCATAATACTGTAGTGTATAGTTTATATTGTATACTTATATATATATTTTCGTTTATATTCTAGTATTACTGGAGTTGATATTGTAGTTAATATCGCTGTATTGTTTTATAGATTATTGTGTAGTTCATATAGTAGTATTACTGTATAGATAATTTTCTGTCCTTTTCGTATTGCAATATTACTGTATTGTTCAAATGTATATTCTAGATTTACTACATAGTTTTTATGCCCTATATTGCAGTATTTCTGTATAGCTTATGTTGTGTTCTTTATATATTGCACTGTAATAAAATACTGCAATATTACCCCCAGGGCTCCCTTGTAAAAGAGATTTAAAAATCTCAATGGGACTTTACCTGGTTAAATACAGGAAAAATAAAATAAAGTAAAATGACTGCGGTGCTACTCACCGCGGCAGCCCGCAACACTCACTGAGGAGCCCCTCGGCTCCCAGAGAGATGCCCTGCACTAGGAAGGTACTGCCCATCCCCTTCCACAGCGCCTTAGGACCCTGTAACCATGACGACAACATCACAATGACATCACCCTGGAGGAGGGAGGTACTGCCCATCCTCTTCCACAGCGCCTTAGGACCCTGTAACCATGACGACAACATCACAATGACATCACCCTGGAGGAGGGAGGTTCTGCCCATCCCCTTCCACAGCGCCTTAGGACCCTGTAACCATGACGACAACATCACAATGACATCACCCTGCACTAGGAAGGTACTGCCCATCCCCTTCCACAGCGCCTTAGGACCCTGTAACCATGACGACAACATCACCATGACATCACCCTGGAGGAGGGAGGTACTGCCCATCCTCTTCCACAGCGCCTTAGGACCCTGTAACCATGACGACAACATCATAATGACATCACCCTGGAGGAGGGAGGTACTGCCCATCCCCTTCCACAGTGCCTTAGGACCCTGTAACCATGACGACAACATCAGAATGACATCACCCTGGAGGAGGGAGGTACTGCCCATCCCCTTCCACAGCGCCTTAGGACCCTGTAACCATGACGACAACATCATAATGACATCACCCTGGAGGAGGGAGGTACTGCCCATCCCCTTCCACAGCGTCTTAGGACCATGTTACCATGACGACTACAACATCATTACCTTGGGCAGTAACATTACTTTCACCCTCCGAGTAATAAATACAATAACATAAACGACCATAGGGTTAATAAATACAATAACATGAATGATTTAGCGTTAAGGGTTATATATATAGCGATATACACATGTGTATGTGTAGTCAGTATACGTGAATGTGTATTTAGTCTGTCATTCTTTAATTTTTCTATTGAGTATGTGTGTATTCAGTATGTGTGTATTCAGTGTGTTTCTATTCAATGTGAATCAAAGCCCACAATTGTTGCCAATTGGTGGAAATTCCATTTGTTTGATTAGCCAAACCTAACCAATCTCAATAAAGAAATTATGGATCATGTATTGCTTACCTGGGTCTTGCCCACATGGTACATCACCGTGACAACGGTGAATGGAGACAGGTGCTGGCAGCGAGCATGGTAGTTAATCTACAAAATGAAAAAGAAATGCACTGAGGTATGTCGTTTAATATAGAAATGCAATTTGTATAATTTCCTACAGAAAGAAAGAAGTTACCATGAATAAAAAAAAACTTAATTTTTATCTTAAAGCAAAGTGAACTTACCTGACACTGTCGTCGAATCACAACGCAGGGATGAGCTAGCACGTTTTCTGTGAACAGACTATAGAAAGACAGAATACATGAGTGTGTGTATGTATATAAGGTGTGTGTATAGAGAGAGACACACACACAGACAGACAGACAGACAGACCGAATGTACCTGACAAGGCCGATACCGAACCCAGCGAAGCGATCCAGCTGATCTGAGAAATAAGAATTCTTATCAGCTGTTGGATATTATTCATATAAAGTGATGGACAACAGGCATCTGAAATGTACTTCTAATTATGTTATTGAGGGTTATAAAATGAATCCATTGAAAGCTCACGTCCTTTCAGTCTGACAATTTCCTTCTATTCCATAAGGCTGATTTAACGGTGGAGTCTTATTATCCTCCTGGCTACCGAATCAAGTTGGTGACCTCTTACTTACACACATGGCCCAAAATTGTATAATGGCATTATGCAGTGTGCCGATCAATCAGTGTGTGTGACTACCGATGGATTGTGTTTCGGACAATTGAACCACAGCACTATAATAAGAGTCTTTTCAATAGTTGAGAGGTATATAAATGTACTATTTCAAATTTTCATAGCAAGATTTTTGGTAAGTCCAAATGTAACTAGAAAATGCATTTCCTACAAAAAATGCGGTGAGTGCTGTAGTACAAAGTGAGGTTGAAAATATTTCTTAATAAAGCCACATAGATTAAGAAATAAAGAAACGTTAAATGGCTTAACTCAAGTAAAAGGATTTGAACAAAAGTTCAAAAGTCTAAATGGAGTTAACAATGTAAACATGCACACCATTTAAGAAAAAGTAAATGGTTGGAAACAAATAAAGTGACCGCTGAATGAAAAGCGCAAAGCATTGAATCTGAAATGTCAAATGTATTGCCCTGCACTGTGTGTGTGTGAAGCCCTTAGATAATATCCAGTCGTTATTCACAATTATTTTTTTTTATAATCTTATTTATGTTCATCAACACACAGTACTCTTACTTCATCCATAGTGGTAACCAACAAGGAAGGGGTCATGTTATCCCGGTGGTTATGACCAGTTGTAACTTCATGATTATTTTTTAGTACTGTTGTTGTGTTTGAAAATTATAATGAATATTTGTACATGAAATGCACCCCACACCATGGAGTTATAAAACCAGTGCTGGAGAAGCATTAACCTCTTGCTGTTCACTTTTGTTTTCTTTTTGCAAATCAAAGTCAATGAATGGGTAATTGTTCATGTAGAGCAATGTAGAGGATTTTTGGATGTTACCTACATTTATTATTATTCATTGATGTTAAAGCATAAAGGTGTCTCTTTTCATATACTACATTTCGTTAATGTTTGTGACCCCAAGATGTCAAGTTATAAAATACCAGTATATTTTCTTGAGGATAGCTGATCACAGCGACTTTTGAGTATCTGAAGAATCTTTTTATGATAGCTGAAAATATTAGTTTGACCATATCGCCAACCCTAACTACTGAAAGTGATAGGGTACTAAACTATTGCTATGCCTACAATGCACAAGGGTAATGTACTGTAGAGCTAAACCTCCTGTATACCAAACAATATGCCTATAATCTAATATAACTATAACGTAGTTAGGTTCAGTAGTACTATACCTACTAGGTACTATACCTACAATATACTAGGGCTACATGTAACAACTACTCAGACCTCCTCCAGGCTGCTAGGTTACCTACCCGGACCTACTCCAGTCCTCGAGCTAGGCTAAGCTAGGCTAGGCTACGCTACGCTAATCACCCGGAGCTCCTCTAGTCCTCAGGCTAGGCCAGCCCAGGCTAACCATCTGGTCCTCCTCCGGTCCTCAGGCTAGGCTAGGCTAGGTCAATCAACAGGACCTCCTATCGTACTCAGGCTAGGCTAAGCTATGCTAATCACTTGGACCTCCTCCGGTCCACAGGCTAGGCTAGGCTAACCCACGGCACCTCCGCTAGTTCGCAGGTTATGCTAGGTGTCCCCCTTAGGCTAGGCTAACCTGCCAGACCTCCCCCCAGTACTCACCGGTCGACCCGCCCGCAGGCTGCGGCTCCTCTCCGCCGTCCCCGCAGTGAGTCGGTGTCCGCTCCCCGGTGTGCAGGTTCCGGCTACCCGGGATGTCTGGTGGCGTGGTCACCCAGTGCTGGAGGTCGGAAGAGCTGCTGCCGCCAAATGACCTTCCGCCGTAGAGCGGCTCGTCCCGGCCCCGGTAACCGGCCAGGCCGTCGAAGCTGTCCGGCCGACGGGACGACATGGCCCGCTCGAGGTCCAATAAACCAACCGCTCCGACACTATCACGACCCCTCGGTATCTCCGCACAATTTGCTACACAAAAATAACGTTAGACGATAAGTATCGAAAACGATGTCATACTAATCAGTTTAACTTCAATAGTCTTAACGTTTCTCTTGTTTTCTAAAAACAAACCGAGCTGTCAAATGTACCGGAAACGGAAACTATGTCAGAGAGTCGGAGCCGGCGGAGAAGATGTTTTCAAATATTAAAATGCTCATATGATATATGTTAAGATTTTTTATTATGATAGACCATTTTTTTAATAAAATGTATTCCTTTTATAATGATTTTGAGCTTCTTGAAAAGTACTTTATTAAGGAAATGTATTATTATTTTAATATTTTCCTTATCCTTGGTTTATTACTATTATTATTATCTTATTTTTTTCATTATTATGATGATGATGATGATGATGATGATGATGATGATGATGATGATGATGATGATGGTGATAGAAGGCTCGTGTGAACGGGAACGCATTGTATGCGGAACTTCCATAGCTAAGGAGAGGGGACCGTGTTTGGTGTAACACATCTAACTATAAACACGCGGAGCGTGCAGTTCACGTCATCTCAAATCGATACCAGTTTTATTAATCCAAGCTCTGGAATTATCATTTCTTACACTTATATATATTAAGGCCATTGGACTCGGTACGTGTGGGTTGCGGAGATGCTGGCTCACGAGGTGACCGGGAGCTCGCTGTTCTCCGGGTTCCGTGCGCTCGGGCTGTACTCTAACCACCTCCCGCACGTGCTGCGGTACCACGCGAGGCACCGGGAGTTCTACGTGACCACGGCGGTGGGAAACCGTTTCCACACCTATAATGTAAGTCCTAATGTGCTATACTATGTCTTTAGTTTGATATGAGTTAGGTTAAATATGTTTCATTACAACAATACTGACCCTGGAATGTGATGATATAGGGTTGTGATGGTGATAAGAACAACATGTATAACGATAAAGACATGACTTAATTATGGTTGTTGACATGCTGGCGCTGCAGCCTCAGTGGCTCCCTGCTGGCCCGAGGCTGTACCTCCTGCTGCGGCAGATGTGCTGCTGAAAATACACGCAACAAGTTAGGTCAATTCTCAAATTAAAAATCACCTGCAAATGAACGTTGTCCATAAGGCTGCACCCGAATGAAAGTGGTCTGCAGTGTCAACATTGGCGTAAAGCACCACACTTTTTTATCTCCTGCAAGAATTGTCCGTCAACAGTGGCAATTTGTCGGTTAGAATGTCCAGGGCTTTAAGTCGGGCAGGGCGTACTCATCACTCCTTTAGTCGCTGAACGGCAAGACATTTTTATTTTCTAATGGTCTTGTGGGTTTGCAGCAGGTGCTTTAGACCAAACCTGTCGATGCGTGGCAATGATGGAGTGACTTCAACACTCCCAGCCTGAGAGCATGCTTTCTCCCACGTTTGTATGTAGAATTATCTTGTTGGTTCCTAAGCACTGTCACCAGATCCCTAGCCCTCTGAGCAGCCGCCGGTAAAGTTCTGGTTCTGTAAGCCGATGAATTCAAACTACTCCATAGCTCGAGTGAGCGAGGATGCTGTTCAACTGCATTCGCTGTCTGTCAGTTTTCAGCTGAACCAAGGACATTAACACGTCGTCATAGTTATCAATTACGGTAGACTAGACAGGCACTTATGATGCTTCGACCAGCGGGTATCATAAC
Source organism: Pollachius pollachius (assembly GCF_949987615.1). Classification (NCBI taxonomy): domain Eukaryota; kingdom Metazoa; phylum Chordata; class Actinopteri; order Gadiformes; family Gadidae; genus Pollachius; species Pollachius pollachius. The sequence goes on along the minus strand of NC_136951.1, from coordinate 3,532,811 downwards.
TTTTGGTTTTGTTTCTCACTGCTACGGTTGCTCATTCAGCATTCCCCAAAGTTCTTCGCGGAGGCTGTAATGAAGCTCATATCTCTTGAAAAGTGTTCAGGGTGTTGCGGATGACAGTGATTTCTTCAGTGCGGTAGAAGGCTGTACTCTGATGCACGCCTGACACCTCTTACCTTTCCACCTTCATGCCCATCACCATCATACCCCTGTCCAACTATATGAGCAGGATCTAAATTCATATTTCAATCTGTACAACAAATGTTTTACATGTATACTCGCCTATAGTGTCAGCTTTAGAAAAAAATCCTGAAAACTCCTCTCGCACTGAGTAGCTGCCTGAACAGTCCATGAGCCGAACTTACTATGGTATCCCTGCATTTGCAGAGAATTTATTCTTGGATCGGTTTTCAACATGTCTCCATTAGCTCGTTCTGAATTTGACGGGATCGATGATATGTAGGATCAATGACCGCTTGAGTCTATATTTGTTGCGCTCTGTTGCTTGTTGGTGTGAGAAATTTCACTTGGAATATATAGACTGGCCCTTTCGCAAGGCAACATTAATAAATTCCAAGTCTAGTGATGCACAGTCATTATCAGCTCATATACACCCTTAACACGTGACACAAATACATTTATAAATAATCTCACATTACATTTCCAAACTTCAACCTCAACGACCCTCAATTGGTTTGTTTAGGATGGCATTCTGTCTTAAGCATATGCTGACCAAATGTCCTGTCTAGGATCAATATCTAGGTAAGATATTTGGAACTAGAAAGAAGTACTTATGTAAAAAGTACTTTTAAGAAAAAAGTACTTAAAAATGTAAGTCATTTCTGCTTAATAATGCATTATTCTGTCAAATGTTATTCTGATTGTAGTAAATTGTTTAAAGTCATATAATGTATATTTATAATATATATTTTTTGATTTTATTTGAACACAGGTTAAGAAGCTGGGCATCGTTGCTGTCAGTAAGTTTACAACTCCTAGTTTCCTCTTCAATGACATGTCTTATTTTGTTATCTTGTTGACAGCAAGTTGTCTTGTCAACACATGATTTTAATCATGTGTTGACATGTCTCATTTCATTAATTTGTTGACATTGCGTCTTATTTGGTAATTTGAGCCAATGTCCATTTAATAATCTTAGTTTAACTATGTAAAACGTTTTTAATATATTTACTCATGTGATCAGATTTTTTTTATGTTGATGTTTTGCAAACCTGAACAAACCTTTTCCCTCCCCAAGGTAATGCTCTTCCAGGGGAAATTTCCTGTCTTGCGGCCGACAGGATGTTGGTGTTTGCTGCTGTTGGTCGGGATGTCTACGCCTTTGCCCGCAACAAGGAGGTCAGCACGGTTTCATACTCTATTATATAGACTATTATATTATCATTCTCTATCATTACAAGGGGCGTTCATTATGAGTTGACAAGTTGTTGCTACACTTGCAGATAAAACTAGAAATACTGGTCGGTTAAACACTTATTTCTATTTTCTGAGAGATGCATTGCTTCCCAGACATGAATCAGGGAACCTGCCATACATTGAATAACAATATTATTTTTTATTATATAATTAACTTATTAATAAACTATAATAATGACTCTAATTAGGTCAGTCAGGCACTACCCTTCGTCATCAGTTGGCCTTTCCTGGTTGAATTTGAATTTGGGCTTCAATTAATCGCATATTATTGGTGAGTTAACTCGCAATTAATCACACTTTTAAAATTGTATTTTAAATATTACTGGATTTAAATTAAATGAGAATATCAAATGGAATGACACGTTATCATTCATACCAAATGTACTTAATAAGCAAAAACTAGACCAAGTGATCTTGAGGGAGTTTTATTGACTCACTCAGTGTGGGTTGAATATGAAACTTACGGAACACCACAGATTTGGAAATTGTTAACAGGCAGTTAATTAGTACAATTGTAAACCAACAGTTACTACAAGTGTATTTAAATTCAAATAAGTAGCACCACAGATTTGGGAATTGGAAACAGGCTGTCACTTACTGCAAGTGTAATTTAATGTAAAGCAAGTGGAACTAAGAACAAAAAATATTTCTGATATTAATGTTGACATTCTGTGGGCAAAACTTTTTATAATCACAAAAAATATATAGAAAAAAAAGAAAAGAACGTGCGTTAGTTCTTTTTTTACTCGCGTTGAAATAAGATTGTGTTAATAACGCGCTCATTTTGAAAGCCCTCATTTAAATACATTTTTATAATGATTTAGGCATATAGAATAACTTGATAACAATGGATTTCTTGGGGTGCCAAAAATGAAAAGTGTCACAAGTCCGACCAGTCGTAAACGTTAATCCTGTGATCCTTTACATGCAAACAGTCTAATGGACTTCAAACATCTTCCCGAGTCGACCCATCCTTAATCATCATACTCAATTATCACACTAAATCTCTCTCTCTTCCTCTCTCCCATCCAGATAGTCCACCACTACTCGCATGCACATGCCTCAGACGTCCACCTCTTATTGGTTCTGGGAGACACGCTGGTGTCGGCTGACCGTGACGGACTCCTGCTGGTCTGGGACGTCCCCACTCAGGGTAAACCCTTTACATTACATTTACATTAAGGCGATTTTGCTGACACTATTATCAAAAGTGAATTCCAACCATTCAATCACACATTCACACACCGACGGCGGAGTCAACCACGCAGGGCAACAGCCAGCTCGTTGGGAGTAGTTAGGGTTAAGTATCTTGCTCAGGGACTCCTCGGCTACTGCCGCCCATAAACCCTTTAACCTCTAACCTCATATCTCCTCACCCCAAGAGGAGTCTCCCTTTAAGTTGTGCAGATATACTCTATTCTCTCTGTTCCCCACGTCAGATCGCTGTTATTCAGGAGCATGAATATCTGTTTTTTTATAGATATAGATGGATGGATATGCATTGTTTCTATTGTATATTAGTACCTCTACTGACCTCAGTTTGTTTCTATGTATATTAGTACCTCAGGTTGTTTCTATTGTATATTAGTACCTCTAGTGACCTCAGTTTGTTTCTATGTATATTAGTACCTGAGGTTGTTTCTATTGTATATTAGTACCTCTAGTGACCTCAGGTTGTTTCTATTGTATATTAGTACCTCTAGTGACCTCAGGTTGTAGTTGCGCTATCAGCCAGGTTGACTAAATTGTGTGAATTATTGTAAATGTCGAGTCGTACTGCAGTTGTGTCCAAAAGGGTGTTCAAGTTTTATTACCTTAAACTTTTTGTAATACAGGACAATAAGTGAGATGACGATCTATAACCAGACATTTCGCCACATGTGAATTTTAGGAGAAAAGCTTCCTGTCTAACATCCTTATATTCCACCCCCAACCTCATTCCTGTTCCCTCACCTTGAATTAACCAGAGGAGTACCTGCGCCTGACCTTTGACCCAGCCACCTTTGACCTCTCTGCCTTGGCCCACCCTAGCACCTACCTGAACAAGGTGGTGTTGGGGAGTTCCCAGGGTGCTTTGCAACTCTGGAACCTCAAGACCAAGTAAGTCAATTTTAGATATACTTAATTTTTTTTGCAGATTGCAGGGGCCGATCACATGACTCATAAACTAGTGTGCACAAGATGCACCATCATTAGGTTCAGTCACTGAGACAGTAACGTTATCTTGCTTTAACGTATTTCATCTGGGCTCATAATGCAGCCAGCCTGCATTTCACAGGCTTCATTGTCCTCGTGTTTTTCGTTTAGTTATTTAGGTTTGCAGTAAAATAAGTAACCCTAGACTTCGCACATCCCCATGTTAGTTGAAACTACTGAAGTATCTATAACCTGATGGGACAACTTAATTCCTTTGGCTTCATGTGAAACTAACTTGCTGCTCCGCCACTTTGAGAAAAAAAAAAGCTCATGAGAGAAGCCATAGACTGCACTCCCTTCATGGGCTCACTGGCAAATACAGAATATGCTTCTTTTTGCTGGTTATTAATGTTTTGTATTTTAATTGTAGTTTCGGCTCATTTTAATCATTCTAATCATACATTTCCAACTTGTTAACGCATGTGCAAAAGTGAAGTCCCTTATTAAATCCCAATAATTCTTGAATGTAACTTCTCGCCATCGCGGCTTACTTAGAACCATAATACCAGACCTGCCCCCTTACGTCTAAACTTATAGAAACAGTCAGAACTGCGTGGTTCCACTCTTAACTAGTCAAGACTAAACTCCATAGTGCTCTTTGTGGTTCCACTCTTGACTAGTCAAGACTAAACTCCATAGTGCTCTTTGTGGTTCCACTCTTGACTAGTCCAAATTAAACTCACTAGTGCTGTGTGTGATTCCTCTCTTAAAGATCCTGTATTCATTATTATGTTATGTGATATTATCGAGAAATCAAAGCGTGGCGTGGTAAGTTGTTTTCTGCATCTACTGCTCTCAATGGAATGTCACGTGACTGTAGGTTAGCATACCAAACGCCCACGTGGCCCAGTGTGGCCGATTCTGACTGATTGCTTGGATTGCGTAACATTAAAACAAGCACTTTATTTTTTTTAAACGCAGACTTCTATTACATTACGGATAGGTTTGAAATCGATTAATCGTTCAGCCCTAGTATCAATGTATTTATTTTATGAAAATGTAGGCATGTACTTTTAATATTCATAAATCATAAACTTTCTTTTTTTAGTAAATTGCTGTACACCTTCCAAGGCTGGTCGTCAGGGGTTACAGCTCTTCAGCAGGTCAGGCCACTCCCTTTCACATTTTACATGGTGCACATCCACAGACGGGAATACAGAGATTACACTCACGTATTACATGGTGCATACTAGCGGTGTAACGTTACACAAAAGTCACGGTTCGGTACGTACCTCGGTTTTTAAGTCACGGTACGGTTCATAGTTAAGCGGAAAATTTAAAAAAAAACAGCTTGTTTATCAACAATGGAGGCTGGCCGTATATCAGCAGCAATGAAAACACCAATAAACTTGGTTATGGCATTTGCATTTCTGAATTCCCAGACAGGGGTTGTTGAAATAGTGTCGTGAGCTGGGTTTGCACAGCTCGTTTTCTTTTCCACAGCAACAGTCATAGTAACACCTGGATGGTGCCTTTTCAAATGCGTGTGCTAGGAATGTGCATTTCTGGCAAAAATACTATTCGCAATAGTAGTAATAGTCCGCAAAAGACGTTGACGTCGCTTAGCAACCGAGGACGCTATTCACCACTGGAAGTTGTGAAGGCCCATGCAAGTCAACGGAGCGTTCAACAGCATTGAGAAGAGCCGTGTAATAAATAACGATAGTCACATTAATTATTTGATATTCTACGTGACTCAGATTATTCGACTATTCGACGATCGTTGCCCATCCCTAGCGTATGCATGTTAAAGTGCTGTACGTAGACACGGAGAGCCCTCTCCATAGCCAGAGAGCGTCCAATATTTTTTCACTATCCGTCGACGCCATGGGCCTATTGATCGACGCAACGGAGGCGGCAAGGGCTGTGATTGGTCCTCTAACAAATTAATTTCCGCAATCACTTCTCCGGTTTGACTTTGCACCTTAATTACTTTGTACATTGTTTACTTTGCACCTTAAGGAACAATAAAACACCAAATAAGATTTGAAAAGCTTTGGAAGTTTACTTACAACACTGCTTACATGGTTTGAAGTCAACATATAAGATAGATCGGGCGGCGAATTGCATTGCGTATCCGACATCCCAACGGAGAGCTGCTGAGGGGTCTCCGTCTGAGTCGGATTACAGAGTCAGAGTAGTATACTTTGGCTAAACAGTCCGGGTGGAACTCCGACTTCAAGTTTTAAATTCCATATCGCAAAACAAGCCTTTACATTCGCCCTATTAACGCCATGTACGCCACATTTACGTACCGCGGTACACCTCTGTAACTGCTCCGAAGTGCCTGTACCGTGACGGTTAGGTACAAATACATGTACCGTTACACCCCTAGTGCAAACCCACAGACGGGAATACACAGGTTACACTCACGTATTACATGGTGCACATCCACAGACAGGAATACAGAGATTACACTCACGTATTACATGGTGCACACCCACAGACAGGAATACAGAGATTACACTCACGTATGTCGTTTCTATAAAAAACTATTTTCTGCCCAGAGTCCTGCAGTGGACGTGATGGGCGTCGGCTTATCCTCTGGACGCATCCTCCTTCATGACATCAGAGCTGACAAGACGCTGATGTCCTTCAGTCAAGACTGGGGACCTGTCACCACACTCAGCTTCCGCACTGGTAAGACCCAGTTTGCTCAAGACCCTGTAAACCAGTTCAAACTAGAACCTCTCAAAACAAGCTTAAGTCAGAACCTGTAAAAAGCTGTTTAATACAGAACTTCTAAAGCCAGTTTAAACCAGAATCTTTAAAAAAAAGTTTTAACTGGGACATGTAAAAAACTATTTAGAACAAAACCACCACCACTAAACTGCTTATATTCCATATTTGGACTTGAAATAACTCGCTGCATGCAAAAAATACAATGATTACATATTTGGAGTCAGACAGACATGGAGAAAATAATAGAGCCCACGATTGTGACAATTTGTCACATTTCAATCTCTGGATATTGAATGCAGTTCTCTGCAGATGTTTTAGGGATTTAAGGTTTAGCTTTTTCAAGTATCAACTCACTATTGAGGTGGGGGAACTAGTGAAATAATCCTAAAACATTGCTAAATTCATAACGTCACCCTCTTAAAGTAATGGCCTAAGTCACTTTTTTGCCAAAATGATTTCCTTGCCTAAATCAGCTCTTTGTGATGCTGGCCACCTCTGGTAAAATCCCCAACATCCTCAGTTGAACAGATCATGTGATCCTACCCCTTTAGTGTAATGGCCTATGTCAAAAGTTTGAATTAGGCCAATTTAAAATTGCCTAAGTCACTAGACAGAGTGACTTAGGCAATTTTAGCATCATTATTTGTATGTCAATAGTCATCTATTGTCATAACCTTTTTGTTTGAAATGATTCATAAATATCATATACTCTATATATGGTTCAGTTTTTTCTGTTTTCTGAACTTGAACTTGAACTTGAAAATATGACTTAGGCCATTACTTTAAGAGGGTGATGATAAGATGTGCAAAACTGGCAACCAGCTATATATGTTAAAGAAAATACTTCCTGAATGTTTTGAATGGCTGGGTTTGTTATTTCCGCCGTAGTAGTCTCTCATTGGTGTGCCTGACTAATGTAGCGTAGTAGTGCATCCTGCCACCCACAATCCTCCACACAGGAGAAGTGCAATTTTCTGCTCCTCCTCCTTCACTTCATGTGAACACTGACGTCCTTTGTTGACCTGCTGTTCCAGACGGCCCTCCCATCATGGCGGCCGGCGGGCCTGGTGGTCACATGGCCTTCTGGGACCTGGAGAGCCGTCGCTTGTTAACGCAGCTGAGACACGCCCACCGCTCTGCTGTTGCCGGAGCAACCTTCCTACCCAGCCAGCAGCTGCTACTCACCAATGGAGCGGACAACGCCCTCAAGGTAAGATTCATTGGATAATCTTTATAATTTATAGCTAGCGTAGGCAGTTTGGATAAACCAGCCACAGCGTGCTAAATTTTGAAAATAATCCCACCCCTCACTTCAGGCCTCCCTCCAAAGCACATGACTAGCTAGCTAGCTTTCTAAATAGGCCAGCCCAGCCTTGTGGAAGATTCTGGCCATTCAATCATGATTGAACAGGCTGATTACAGGTGATAGAACAGATGGTTGTTTTTTTTACCTTTTTGATGTGTGGTCTTTTGGCAGGAAGGGGCGTGGCTGATGGTATGGTGGGTGTGGTTTTGTGGCAGGAAGGGCAGTGGCTAATGCAAATTCTCTCTGGTAGATGTGGGTGTTTGAGCAGGAAGGGGGTGTTGCCCGATTGCTACGGAGTCGTCAGGGCCACAGTGCTCCTCCCACCACTATACGTCACCACGGCAACGCTGGCCGGGACATCCTGAGTGCTGGTACGAACAATAAGGCTTCAATACCACATCAATAATATTACAATACATAACCAACTATAATACAATACCACACAAATAATACTACTATATCACACCAATGATACTACCATACCACACCAATAATACTACAATACATCCCCAACTATACTACAATACCACACAAATAATACTACAATTCCACACCATTGATACTTCCATTCCACACCAATAATACTACAAAATATGAAACTTGACAAAGTATGATATTTCAATATTTCTCATGGATGTTGCTCAATATTGTAATATTAATTCAGATATTGGGTTGGGTCTGGGGTATTTGTTTCAACAACTTATTCTCAGACTTGGGAGGGCAACTTACGACTTGATATGAAAACATTTTTTAAACTGTATTGAGGCAAACTGGTGTGACCTAAGGTGGGTGTGTGTGTGTGTGTGTGTGGTTGTGTGTGTGTGTGTGTGTGTGTGCTTGTGTGTGTGTGTGTGTGTAGGTCAGGATGGGACACTACAGTCTTTCTCCAGCGTCCACGAGCGCTTCAACAAGAGCCTGGGACACGGTCAGTGGTATAATTATATTAATAATAATATTTTGCATGAATAATATTCATTACTACATTATTATATACGGTGCATTGTGTAGATCTTGGTGCCATCTAGCAGTGAGGCTGCCCACCCCAACCCACTCAATGCCCCCCAACCGCTTTGGAAGGCCCAGGCCCTTGAAAGTCGGTCTGCACATAGAGGACTCCCCCTAGTTTTGTGTCGATAGCTCAATAAGGACGTCACAGTGTCGATGTGAATAGATGCCAAGGGAAGCATCTTCGCAAAGAAACACATTTTGCACTTGACCCATGACGCTGGCTCAGTCCAAATCAATCGGGGAAACTATCCAAATTCCCCCAAATATATTTTCTTCACAAAACGCAGGAAAAGGCGGTCGCTGGTGAAGCAGTTGCTGTAGCCAACAGTGCGTTTTGTGAGCAGCCCCTGAGGCTCGGCAGCAGTAATGATGTCTTTGTTCTTATTACTACAGGCTCTGCCAACAAGAAGATGACCAAGAGGAAAGGGTTGAAGTTTGAAGAGATTCTGCTTCCACCAATCACCTGCTTTTCTTCAGGTAAAATATATTCACACACGCACGCACGAGAGCTGTTAATCCTCCTCTAATAAGCAGCATGCAACAAGAGTAATGTATTTCATAACAATAATCAAGAGCGTTCTTTTTCACATCATTTGATCTACACAAAGCATCTGAAAGATGAGACATGTTAAACAGTATATTGACTATTGATCGTGTTAAACCTTGTATTTAGTATTGATCGTGTTAAACAGTGTATTGACTATTGATAATGTTAAACAGTGTATTGAATATTGATCATGTTAAAGTGTGTTTTGGGTTTCGATCTTGGGAAGTGTATTGACTATTGATCATGTTAAACCTTGTATTGACTATGGATCATTTTAAACCTTATTTTGACTATTGATCTTGTTAAACCTTGTATTGGCTATTGTTCGTGTTAAACCTTGTATTGATTATGGGTCGTGTTAAACCTTGTATTGACTATGGATCGTGTTAAACCTCCTATTGATTAAGGGTCGTGTTAAACCTTGTATTGACTATGGATCGTGTTTAACCTTGTATTGGCTGTTGATCGTGTTAAACCTTACATTGAATATTGATTGTGTTGAACAGAGAGTGCACGTGAGGGCGACTGGGACGGTGTGGTGGCACTGCACCGCGGTGAGGCGGCCGCGCGCACCTGGAACTACCAGCGGTGCACCATGGGAAAACACCGCCTGGCCCCGCCCGCTGACCGCCTGGACAACGCCCGCCTCAGCAACGTGCACACAACGGTAACACACACCTCAGCAACGTGCACAAAACGGTAGCACACACCTCAGCAACGTGCACACAACGGTAACACAAAGCTAAGGGGAAACACTCGGGGCACACAGGAATCACATCAAACCTTAGCTAGAGTCTAACCCTATCTGTAGCGTTGTCTTTCCAGTTTTCTTTGCAATGTTCACAACACTGGGTAAGCCTAAAGAAGCAATGAGCTTGACTTAAAAAATGACATGTCTCCTGATTTAGTTTGATCTTTTACTTGTAAAAAGGGAACAATACAAACAAAGGCCTGAAAACCAAATATGAAAAAAAACCCTAACCCGCGTATGAGGTCACTACTTTTGACCTCATTACTCTACGGAAGCCTTATGGGTCCATGCTAATATGCAGTCTAAATAATAATCATCATATAATACAAAACATAACTTCAAATATGCAAACTAGATATTGACTAAATATGTCTTTTACAACATCATATCAATGAATAAGCACTACCTGCCCGGTAGATGGGTAAGGGTGTGGTTGTGTTTGTGTGTGTCTCAGGTGTTTCCTGTCTTTGGCTCCCACAGTTAAAACACAGAGGTGCACATTATATAAAATATTTCCCTGTTGCAATTTATCTGGAAACTTGACATTTATTGTTTTTATTTTGTTCTCTCACATCCAGGCGGTTGACATTACTTCCTGTGGGAACTTTGTTCTGATTGGTTGGTCATCGGGTCACCTGGACGTTTATAACCTGCAGTCTGGCATCCACCGCGGTCAATACGGCAACCCCACTGGTAAAATAATAACACCATTAAATCAGATCTGTATCAATGCAACAATACATATCACTGATCATGAAGTTCCAATATTAGCTCTACCATGTAGATCTATCGTATAGATAAAATCCAGGAGCGCATACAGGTCAAGCATTTATCAATATGCTGAAATCCCAAATCATGGCAATTAAAAGGATGATTGATGACTTGAAGGCCTGCTGCTGGCTAATCCCTTCTTTCTATTTCCATAAAGCTCACAAATGTGCTTCAGTTTGACATCTCCAGCCCATGCAGCTTTAAAACAACGCTTACATATTCTGTCCATTCTTTATCGATCGATTTATGGTGCTTTGACTCGGACACAAGTTGATCAATGCATCATTTGGACAAAATAATTGAGCCAAAAAGATAACATAAATAACCAGTTTCCAAAGGGAGTGTATGCATGGAGGTGCAGTGACGGCAGACAGTGCTGTTATATCGTCTAGGGTTCTCCTTCCCATTGATCTATGTTGACCTGTAAGTAATATCACTGCAATCCGTTGGCTGCGTCACACTTGTGTTCTGCCGGTTAGAGACATTATTATTCTGGTATTATTCTGTCCCTCATCTTCCATTAAAGTGGCGAGCCGGTTAGTTTCACATAGAGCTGGACGCACTTTGAAACCTGTCTCATGCTGGGTAAGACAGACAAGCAGACTTATCTACAGATACCTTATTCCTGAGGAAGCTGAACGCCCTGGGCATGCTGTAATGGGACAATTCTGTTTTCACACTCCGTATACCTAACTCCCCTTGGTTGGTATGAGCCTTTGACCCTTGACCCCCTTGGGAAGGTCGAGGAGAAGGGGCTCCAACTGATAAGGCACCGCTACGTCTCCCTCTGATACACACGAGGAGATCCATCTATTATTGAGTACAATCTGTTTAACCATACTATAGTTTTATTGGGGAGTACATCTGTTCTCAGCATCCTGAGACCTGTCTGCCGCTGTATGAGAAGTCCTTGCTTTGGCCGATGCATGGGACTTCTCCTTGCCGAGCTCTTAGAGCAGGGGTCTCAAACTGAAATTACCTGGGGGCCGCTGGAGGTAGAGTTTGGGTCAGGCTGGGCCGCATCAAGTATTCCACAGAAAAAGGAGCACAACTGACCCAATCTAAGTTAACGATCGGGCTATAATTAGGTAACGTTGGCTATGTAATCGCTGACAACAGGAGACAATTCATAGTCGTTGTTGGAAACCAGGACATTTTAGCGTCCTTTGGCTTTTGTCGGGACTCAGGACACGCAACTCAAAATTGGGACTGTCCCGGCAAAACTGGGACATCTGGTCACCCTACCACAAGTGATAAAAAAGCATGGCAAGCGACTCAGCAGAAATGTACGTTCGACAACAACGTGCGGGCCGCACTCACGCTAAATTTTGATGTCAAGTAGAGGGCCACAAAATCCCGCAGGCCTCAATTGGCCCCCAGGCCGCGAGTTTGAGACCCCTGTCTTAGAGAGACGCAGGGCAAACTCCTCGGATGATTGTATGTTTGTTGTATATTTTATGCTTATTACTTAGCCTAATTGTTTATAGTTTCGATGACCCATTATTCTTCAATCGTTAGCCAGCAATGATTGCAGAATTCCATCACAGCGCCCTTCTGGGTTAAACAGCGGTTGGTTTCTCTAGAGGGAAACTACAGTTTGATTGATCCTCCTGTGTGAACACTTAAGCAGATCGACTCTGTAACGATGTTCAATGGTGTTGTAGCACACGTGGGAGCCGTGCGTGGCGTGTGCGTGGACGGTCTGAACCAGCGTGTGTTCAGTGTCGGAGCCGACCACCTCCTCAGGGCCTGGCGCTTTAAGACCCGTAGCCATGACGACCCCGCCCACCCCCCTCAGCTTGACAGCGCCCCCTCCCTGCTGCGCCTCCACCGAGACAGGTAATATACACTATATATAAGTGTGTGTGTGTGTGTGTGCCACAATTATTTCACAGTCCACCAAAACAAAATCTCAACTACCCAAGAGTCTTATTTTAAAATCATCTCAGATTGAATTGATCTTGGCTGCAATCTGGCCTTTGGCCTGCAGATGGCGGTATGTTGTAGACCTACTAGTGGACAAACAAGTGCTGATTGTAAATATACTATAAATATAAACAGTAAATATATACTAATTTTCATAATCTTCATTCAGGTGAGGATAAATATAGGTTATTATTATTATAGAATGTTAAATGAGTAAGTTAATGCAGCGTTTGAGATGGTGATTGATATGGATGCTGCTACCCCTGACACCACGCAGCTTGCTAGTGTTTGAATCAGATGTCATGTGTTATTTTAACTGTTGGCCCAGGGATGACGTTAAATCCAGCCTCTTTGGGACGGACTCGGGCAATGTGTTTTTGTGGGGGAATTGCAGAAAATTAGCTTCACTTTGCTTCTGCTGAAAAAACTATTCCAACTGATTGTATTTTATAAATACATTTAGTTAAAAAAGGTTATCGGATCATTAAACAGCAGTATTCATTTGTCATGATTATTTTGTGAAGCGATTGTATGTATTGATACTTTATTTCGTTGGAAGAAAAGCGAACACAAGGCTCTGGGTGGACGTCATCCCCTGGGTCATTTGAAAAAGTTTTTATTTAAGAACATCATTAGTTATTCTAAAATAATACTTAAATAACGGCTTGGATGACGACACGAGACAAATATTCAGACCTCATGCAAAGCGTGGTTTCAGGGGATGCATTGTAAGTGTAACGTTTTTCATCGTTGCATGGCGATTGATACTAACAAACTACACATCATGTACACACGCTGAACGAAGACAATGACAAAAAAAAAGAAGAACTTCTAGCTAGAAATGTTATCAAAACGTCATTAAATGACAAACGACATATTCTGGCTGTGCCATTATTTGATCGGTCAGCTCCAAACTATCATTCAAGGGCCCATGGCATGCTACTTTATGGATGCTTTAATATAGATATTAGTGGGCCCCTAACACAGTATTTGAAGCCGTTCCCGAAATTCAGCAGTTTTGCAGAATTACAGCCAATACGAGCCAGTCGCACATTGAGCTTTCCCCAAACGCACTGTTTCGGTGTCTGTAGCTTTAATGCAAATGAGGAGGAGAGAGGCGGGTCAAGGAGGAGGGTGGGGGTGTGGCCCTGAGCAGCTTGCGGCCACGGTACCATGCGCTCTGTTTACAGTGGATGTATCGCAATGGCGAGGCGCACACAGCCTTTGGCCATGTTCTGTAAATACTCTAGAACACTCCGGGTGCTCCGGCGGGAGTCCTGGAGCTCTATATGTAAATAATATCATATTATACATAGATATCTATATCATATAATATATATTATCACGGCCAAAAGCTGTGTGCGCCTCCAGACGATATTATGAATCTCAAACGACTGCGTTGGGTTCTCCGATGTCTCTGGTTCTTCCACTTCCACATCAATCTGAAGTAGACTCTCCTTCATATGTATGCCATGCAGGCTAGAATTGCGAAACACTATTGGATAATTCTTATAATTGACATTTCTCTGGGCCAATTGGAATCTTAGCACTTGTTTCAGAATCTTGAAGCACACAGCGCTAACTGAGCTCGCCTTTGGATGAGAGACGCCTGGCTACCGCGCGAGTCTGATGGAAACTCTTAACGTCAATTTGAAATAGGGGTGCACGGTATAAACGGTATAGAAAGTACACCAGTGTGAATTTGCGCTACGATATGGATTTTGACGTTACCGTGTGACCGGTAGACAGTGTTGTGTGTGTAACAAAATAAGTAACGCATAGTACAGTAACCTAACTACTTTTTCATGTAAAAAGTAAAGTGACGCGCAACTACTGAAAATATGGTAACGAAACATAGTTCCTTTTTCAATTCGGCGAGACGTTACTTTTCCCAGGGACAGATTTGACAGCGATACTGCCTTCTCAGGCAGTATGCTATTGCGCAAGCACGCAGGTGTGCAGAATAGATAGAAAGGGCTTTAAAGAGATGGTCAAAACACTCGATCCGAGGTACACGTTACCTGCCCGCACACACTTCAGCCAAATTAAGATGCCAAAACTATACGGCAAGGTCCGCAAGCAAGTGGAGAAACAAATCCATACTATTAAACCAAAAAAAAAAATTATGCAGTTTTGCTGCCTTACCAGTATGTTACCCCTTCAGAAGCATTTATATCGAAATTAGACAATACAATTAACATACCGTGATATAATACCGTTACCGTCTATGCCTCAAATCATACCGTGATATACATTTTAGTCCATACTGTACAGCCCTAATTTGAAGGAACTATCTTATGTTAAATTCAAGGTATTCAAGGCTTTTTGGAGCAAAAACAACAGCTATTTGTTTGCTTGATTCAACTAACGTTAGCTACCGCTTTTTTGATGTGATATAATTTACAATAATATTGTATTTTTAGGACCGAGTCAACGCAGAGTACTGCACAAATGTAGACCTTGCATAAAGTTAGTAAATTCTAACATTAGCTATTTAGATAAATAATCCGGCAAGGGTGTTGTCCTAGGCTAATACACCAATAGCAAATTTCTGTATAATAAAGGGCTACATTTTGCATCCAAGTCTGTCATTTGAAATCTTTCCATTGTATTGTGTGCTACATCCTCCGTAATGAATATTCACGCTAAATCCTGCCCAGGGTAGCTCAGAATTCGAGTAGCCGTATAATCCCGCCCGTGACACTGTCACCTTTTTTACTCTGAGAGTTTGCAGGTCTGTTTACACCGAACAAAAGTTTTAGCCACTGGGATACCATAGGCAGGCTAGGGGAACTCATATTATTGTCAGAAAGATTTTCATGCCATAGGACCTTTAAGGAATAGGGTTAGGGTTAGGTCTCGATGATGTGCCCACAAAGTGTTGACTACCTGGAAGGAACTGCCTGCTCTGACTGGTCATGTGATGGATTGAATATTTGTCATATTTAATCGTATTCACAAAAAGAAAATGCCTTTGGGCTGGCCCTTCTACGAAGCATGTGTGCAAACCTTGGAGTCATTTGTATTTATTGTTCATCAACATTTCAATGTTATCCAAAACTTTCTCTAATCTATAGAAAAATCTATCCTGATGGTGTGTGTGTGTGTGTGTGTGTGTGTGTGTGTGTGTGTGTGTGTGTGTGTGTGTGTGTGTGTGTGTAGTGGTATGCTAGCGTTAGCGCTGGACGATCTGACACTAGTCGTCATCGACACAGAAACCGGACGTGTTGTCCGGAGGTTCTTAGGGCACGGCGGGAAAATAAACGACCTTGTAAGTATTTTGTGTCTCTATCTATCTATCTATCTATCTATCTATCTATCTATCTATCTATCTATCTATCTATCTATCTATCTATCTATCTATCTATCTATCTATCTATCTATCTATCTATCTATCTATCTATCTATGCGCGTGGGTTTTATATTTTGGGTATATGTAAGTATACACAAAATATGAGCGGTTGTTGGGGTTGGATGTGTCACTGGTTGGATTTTATTGATGCTGGCCCAGTTAGTTTATTTGTTTAAATATTGAGATTTAAGATAAAAGATTCTGTTGTATCTTGACCGAACTATAGCTCTGTAGAGCAGAGTGCTGCCGCACGGCAGTTTGTATTGTCAGCTCAATCTCCTGGCTAGGTATATACAGCAAGACACACTGTGGCTCTTACGTGTGTGTGTGTGTGTGTGTGATCTATTTCTAGACCTTCAGTCCAGATGGCCGCTGGCTGATATCGGCATCGATGGACTGTAGCATCAGAACCTGGGATTTGCCTTCTGGCTGGTAAGTACACTACAACTCATTTACCTTTCATTGTTACCACAGCTGAAATGGTAATGGGGCCACCAATGACTACCAATTGCACTTTTTGGCTGCAGGAAGAGTTTTTTGAGCACAAGCGGTTTTCACATGAATAAAAAATAAAAAACACTTGGCAAAGATTCCTCCCCCAGTGTTGAGACATGAGGCAGACTACCGTATTTCCCGCACTATAACGCGCACCGGATTATAAGGCGCACCTTCAATGAATGACCTATTTTAGAACTTTTTTCATAAATAGGGCGCACCGGATTATAAGGCGCATAGCATAGAAGATACTGCAGTCAGACGTTTGACTGGGAATGCGTTATGCATCCACTAGATGGAGCTGTGCTAATTGTATAGCTCGTCACGCGCAACGCAACTGTGAGGACGAGTTGCTGCATTTAGCAGATATAAAACTGGAACCTTTATGACAAAAAATGTTCCCATGTTCCCATGTTCTACTGCGTGACTGACAGCCTTGAGCTTGAACTCTGCGTCGTAAGCGTGTCTCTTGGAAGGTGCCATTTTGGAGTCTTTATATGTGACGTGGTGTGGGACTGTGAGTAAGCGCAGTAAAATGCTGTGTGCACTGACTACGATAGCCGTAATGCTGCAAGCGGTGTGGCTTTATCGTAGTCGTAGTGAAACATTTTATTATTATTAAATTGTTTTTATTGGTTTTTCATACTGAAACATTTTGACAGAGCGCCGTTTACAACCAGTATGGATCAACCAATTAACCAATTGATCCATATATAAGGCGCTCCGGATTATAAGGCGCACTGTCGTTTTTTGAGAAAATTACCGGCTTTTAAGTGCGCCTTATAGTGCGGAAAATACGGTACATACTTCATGGCTTAATGAGATGTATACTTGATCATCCAACAACTTCCACTTATTAAGGTTATATTTACAAATATATATATGTATGTATGTATGTATGTATGTATGTATATATAAATGTATATATATATAAATGTACAAATAGAATAAAATATAAGTAGATAAATTAATTGTATAAATAATATCAAGAAGACATCCCTAGATATAATTCGTTCCATGACTAAAACAAATACATTTGTCTGATTACCTAACCAGTATCTCAACCAAACTGGGGGGTCTGGAAACCCGGACTGGGAATGTGGGTCTGATGTATTTTAGTGTTTCTTGCAAGCTTGAAGTAAAAATCATAGAACAAGTGACAAATTGGACATGGGAAAGTTGCACCAAATGATTCAAAAACTCTTTCCTACTACCCTATTGGGAGCCACAAGATGTAAAGTCGGTAAAGAGACCCTTTTGATCGTACCTACACCACTTTAATGTAACATAACTAATTCTAATTCAATACGTCATAGCCAGTCAACATACTCTCATTATACACTTGTACTTTATTTTGAAATGTCTTTCTGCAGTATGGTGGACTGCTTTCTGTGTGAGGCGGCTGCGGTCAGTGTCTCACTCTCTCCTAACGGAGACTTCCTCTCCTCGGCCCACGTGGACAGCCTCGGGATCTACCTCTGGTCAGTGCTCATGGATAACACTGCTGACACACGACGCTCTGCAGACGCTCTGCCGACACACTATCAAAACGCTATCAAAACACTGCTGGCGCACTATCAAAACACTGCTGACATACTGCTAACACCTGCGAAGGTACTGTGTACACACAGATACTACACATATAAAACACTGCTAACACACTGATGATACACTATTAAAACACTGCTAACACACTGATACTACACATATAAAACATTGCTAACACACTGATGATACACTATTAAAACACTGCTAACACACTGATACTACACATATAAAACATTGCTAACACACTGATGATACACTATTAAAACACTGCTAATACACTGATACTACACATATAAAACATTGCTAACACACTGATGATACACTATTAAAACACTGCTAACACACTGATACTACACATATAAAACATTGCTAACACACTGATGATACACTATTAAAACACTGCTAACACACATAAAACATTGCTAACACACTGATACACTGCTGATACACTACAGTATTTCCCTAGGATGGAGTTGCAGCAGCGGAGGTGAAATGTTGTTTTTTCCGCTCGCAAATATTTTGGTGTGCTCGCTAAGCGCACCCTGACGGGAGGTTTCTATGTCTGCCGGCACCAGAAGTGTGTACATACAGTACATTTGTGCACAGTAATGAGCAGGGGAAATATGGAGAGATTGAACATAATCCAAGTATAATCTTTAAAACAATTATTTACATTTATTTAACAAAAAATATATTGTATCAACAACCACCCTATACAGTAAAATCACATAACCCAAATAATACAACAATCGAAAAGGTCTGTGCCTCCAACCAATGCATCACCCCATTCCCTCCCCTCTCCCCATTCCAAAGGTTGTAGTAGGACCATAAAGAGGCCATGCCTCTATTGAACAAGTTTTGGGGCTCTAGAGTCAATAATGGCGACGCTACTGAAGTTGTTGCTAAAAAGAAATGTATATTGACATTTTTGCTAAAAAGAAATTCCTTAAAAATAAGTAGAGATATATGGAAAACGTTTTGGGGCTCTAGAGTCAATAATGGCGACGCTATTGAAATTGTTGCTAAATAAAAAATCCTCAAAGAAAAGAAGAGATATATTTTTCCAAACTAAAGGTTGTAGTAGGACCATAAAGAGGCCATACCTCTATGGAACAAGTTATGGGGCTCTAGGGTCAATAATGGAACGCTATTGAAATTGTTGCTAAATAGAAAAATCCTCATAAATAAGAAGAGATATATTTTTCAAAACAAAAGGTTGTAGTAGGACCATAAAGAGGACATGCCTCTATGGAACAAGTTTTGGGGCTCTAGAGTCATTAATGGCGACGCTATTGAAATTGTTGCTAAATAAAAAATCCTAAAAAATAAGAGATACATTTTTCCAAACTTAAGGTTGTAATAGGACCATAAAGAGGCCATACCTCTGGAACAAGTTGTTTTTTTTGTCGTTTTCAGTGTTGCACTTTGCAGACCCCTAAGTTCGCGGTTCGCTAAAGACGGCTCGTTTGGATGAAAACTAATTGTAGCTGGTTCTCTGATCTATTGAACCGCAAAATCAGAATCTGCCAATTTATTTCCAACTTTACGGAAGTTCCTCTCCGTTTATATGCTTTACTCACAGGTGTGTGAATTGACCTGGATATAAAGCGTCCGTAGTGCAAAATAATATTCTAAAGAGAAGACGGAGCTCTCCTCTCCTCTCCGTTTGTATGCTTTACTCAGGTGTGTGAATTGACCTTGATATGAAGTGTCCGTAGCGCAAAATAATATAACATTAGTTTTTTAAAGAGATAAGGCGGAGCTCTCCTCTTCTCTCCTCTCCGTTTATATGCTTTACTCACAAGTGTGTGAATTGACCTGGATATGAAGCGCATATCCAGCATCCGTAACGCCCGGAATGTTATATTATTTTGCGTAGCGCAAAATTTTTATTTTAAAGAGATAAGCTGAAGCTCTCGTCTCTTGTTAAAAAAAAGAAATTCAGCAGCGGTGGTCATATTTTCAATAAGTTTTAGGAGAAACACTGCACTATTAAAACACTGCGGTACTGTTAACACACTGCTAACACACTAGATGCTGTCGAGGTAGTGCTGTCAAGTGAATAAAATATTTAATCGCATTAATGTCATAGTTAACTCGCGATTAATCACACATTTGTTTCTATTCTAAATATCCCTAGATTTCTTGTTGCTAGTCTTTTAGTTAGATCAGAGAGTGTTGAGAAGGACAGTAATAAAATATTTTTGGTAAGATGGATATAAGATGAGAGACCCGCAGTGAATTCAACCCGGTCCACATAACATCGGGTAGGTGCATGACAGAGGATTAACCGTCTCGCGGCGTGCTTGTTGTTTTGTTTCCGGTGTAGCTAGATCCGGTATGGTGTTGTAGTTTTTCTAACGTGACTAGTTGTTGCTAGACAGCAGGTGAAAAAACGACGTTTGCCAAACCAAAAGAGCATTAATCGCGCTAAAAAAAAAAACGCTGTTAAAATTGGTTTGCGTTAACGCCGTTAATAACGCGTTAAACTGACAGCACTATGTCGAGGTAATATGTAATATTGCTAATAGTGATGCTAGATGCTCTAATGGTAATATTGGGTCATGCTAATGCTACAGATTTCTTTTCATGCTCCAGGTCCAATAAGAGCATCTATAGCCTGGTTTCACTCCGCCCTCTTCCTGCTGACTACAAGCCAGTGACGGTGAGCCTCCCTGGCTCCTCCCCCAGCCCTGGTAGACACCCCTTTCTTCAAACAACTCCACATCCAAAGGAATCAGCCGTAGCTTTATTTTTAAATGAGTAAACAGCGTACACTCAGTGTTGATCTGGTGTCCACGGTTTCAGACGAGGAGGGACACGGGGAGAGCTGTGTTACCCTGGGCGACGAGGACAAGATGGCGTCTGCCTGCTGGGACTCCCAGGAGCAGCTGGAGCGTCACCTGGTCACCATGACATCACTTCCTGAGTCCCGCTGGAGGAATCTGTTCAACCTAGATGTTGTTAAGGTAACCAGGTTCAGTGCACTGACCTGCTCAACCCCTACAAACGGAACCCTTACATACTCAACCCCTACCCACTGAGCACCTACAAACTGAACCCCTATACACTGAACACACTGAGCCCCTACACACTTAGCCCCTACAAACTGAACCCCTACAAACTGAACCCCTACAAACTGCCAAACTGGGCCCCTACCCACTGAACTCCTACAAACTGAACCCCTATACACTGAACACACTGAGCCCCTACAAACTGAACCCCTATACACTGAACACACTGAGCCCCTACAAACTGAACCCCTATACACTGAACACACTGAGCCCCTACACACTGAACCCCTACACACTGAACCCCTACAAACTGAACCCCTATACACTGAACACACTGAGCCCCTACACACTGAGCCCCTACACACTGAGCCCCTACACACTGAACCCCTACAAACTGAACCCCTATACACTGAGCCCCTATACACTGAACTAGAGATGGGCGATATGGCCTAATATCCATATTGCGATATACATTGCAGTCTCTTGCGATAACGATATATATCACGATATAAAATCATAAAATAACCGTTTCAGAACAGGTTACATAGACCCTAAGGAAAGCCAAACTGCTAAATGTATTTAAAAAAAAGAGAAATATAGTATGTCATTTCGAGAACATTTATTGTGAAACACTGTAATCATACAACATAATGTTGCAGATAAGTAAAATTAGTATTGGGTTTCTTTCCTTTAGTGCAAACCATTCTAAAAGGCACTACACTTAGTTTAAGTCCTTGGTTCTTAAATGCCACCCAAGATGCAGAGAACAGGAAAAACGGGTGTCTTTCTAGATAAGGAACAGACACTGTACTGACAATTAGGGATGGGCATGATTAATTGATGATCGATCATTGATTGTTAAGATTTTTGTAGATTACGTGATATTTTTAACCATCAAAAGGAGGTTGACCCAGCCGGAGAGGTGGTCTCGGAGACGTTGCTCAACATGGAGCAAAGAGGAGACGGAACGTCTTTTGGATATTTGGGTCCGATATCCAAAAGACATTCCGTCTCCTCTTTGCTCCATGTTGAGCCACCACCCGACGGTCCGACAAAACGCAAGTAAAAAGTATGCTGGAAAACATAACTTAAAAATGCCGATGCATTTAACACATTCCGAGTCAGGATGAGGGAGAAGGAGTTGGACCAGTCCGCAGATCAATGTATATCACGCTGGATATCCATGATTGTTTACTTTCACCGGTGCTTCCCCCCCCCCCTTTTTCTTTAACGCTTTACAACGCCCCAGACCTTTTTGTCCAATGATTTAACCCATTCAGACCGGATCACGCATCTGTGCGTGTTTACCTTTAAGACCGGATTGCGCATCAATGCGTGTTTACCATTAACCCATTTGTACCGGCTGCTGTGCGGCGCAACATTGTATCTAGTAGATACAATGCTGCTCCGCGCAGCAGCCGGTACAAATGGGTTAACGTTCTTTGCACACATGCAGGTTTGTTGACGAATTCTGGCACTGTTGCGAAAATTGCAATGTGAAAATGAATTGCACCAAACCAAAGATAAACATTGCATTTTGCGTCATCAACATGCATTATCGCGATAGAATTAAAATCTCTATCGTAGGCCATTTTTGTATCGTTTATATCGTATATCGTTTATATCGCGCATTACTACACTGAACACACTGAGCCCCTACACACTGAGCCCCTACACACTGAGCCCCTACACACTGAGCCCCTACACACTGAGCCCCTACACACTGAACACACTGAGCCCCTACACACTGAGCCCCTACACACTGAGCCCCTACACACTGAGCCCCTACACACTGAGCCCCTACACACTGAGCCCCTACACACTGAGCCCCTACACACTGAACACACTGAGCCCCTACACACTGAGCCCCTACACACTGAGCCCCTACACACTGAGCCCCTACACACTGAGCCCCTACACACTGAGCATGCTGAACCCCTATACACTGAACCCCTACATTCTGAACACACTGAACCCCTACATTCTGAACCCCTACATTCTGAACACACTGAACCCCTACTGTATTGCTCTGCATTCCAGAGGAGGAACCAGCCCCAGCAGCCCCCCCAGCGACCAGCCGCTGCCCCCTACTTCCTGCCCACCGTCTCGGGTCTTCAGCCCAGCTTCCAGACCCCCGAGGCCCCAGTAAACCAGGTACTGTCGTATTGTTAGCATTTATAGAGTATAGTTACAGCTTCCAGTAAACCAGGTACTGTCGTATTATTAGCATTTATAGAATATAGTTACAGCTTCCAGGCATCCAGGTGCTGTGATATTAGTTATGAGACCACACTGATCATAAGTTATTAGACCACACTGATAAATAAATTGTAATTATGAAAATTAGGTTTAACTTTTAGTTGTTTCCAGTCCAAGGTTTTGAGGCTCGGAGCTATGGCGCAAAAAACAGCATTCAGCATCGCCTTGGAAACCGCGCTGGATGATGGAGACTGTAGGTTCACTTCCTGTCTACAGATAATATATAATTGATGTAATTCATTTCAGAATAATAATTTCATAATTACATTTTCATATAGTATGTGTTTCAGTAAATGTGTGTAGAGTAAATATGTGTGTACAGTGTATATGTGTGTAAAGTATATATGCTTGAACAATTTGTGCATTATTATTCCTGTAACATCAGTGTTATTTCATCATTCAGTATCTATTCTTTCAGAATAGTAATTCTATGATGAGGATGATGGTGATGGTGATGATAATGATGATGATAATCATATCTATTATTAGAGTTAGTTATTATTAGTGTCCCTGTACGTCCGAACAGGAAGGTTTGAAATGGGCCCTGACTAGTATGATTATATTCATTCCCATCAGATGTCACTCCTTTGGCGTTGCTGAAGTCTCTGGGACCTTCTGCTGTGGACCTCGAGCTGCGCGGCCTCTCTCCTGACCTAGGCTCCTCCCCCCAGCCAAGCCCCGCCCCCCAGCTCCTAGTGGCCTTCCTCCAGATGCTAGAGGCCATGTTGGAAGAGAGGCGGGACTTCGACCTGGCCCAGGCCTACCTGGCCCTCCTTCTCAAGGTACCACCCTAATCTATGGCGGCCGTCTAATGGTCTCTTTTCCTTAGGAATGTTCTTAACTTTCTGAAACGATCTGGATGTATCAAAGTGGCAGTAGGAATGGATTCGGACAACTAATATTAAATGTATTTATAATATAGAATATTGAACTGGAAATAGCATCCTTCAACAAACGTAAGCTTCTGTTAACAACGAGGAAAGCTTTATTTATCTCTCGCGTTGACTTTCTGTAGCTCAACGTGGCCAGCCTACAAATCCTATGTGCCAACTGGTTTTCTGTATGTAGAACGTATGTAAATGAACAATGTGGTTTCTTTTTCCTAATATAGCTTTACCTGCGGCCGTTGTCGGCTGATCCTCGTGCCATTGCGACCTTGCAGCGCCTCCTCGGACGCCTGGAGACGATATGGGCGGAGCTCCGCGTCTCATTTGACCAATCGCTGTGCCTGCTGACCTACACCAAGACCGCACTGCTCTGAGGCTTTCATTTTGATACGCAGAAGACATGCCATTATAAAAGTGTATAGTGTGTGTGTGAGTCTTTGTCTCTCTGGCTATGAACACATCCAAACATCAGAGCAATAGTTAGGACCTATAACTCTATACAACCTATATATATCTGTTACTCTTAAATTGGTATATCTTGACGAATTGTAATATGTTTGTTTTTGTATTTTACCCATTGCTGTCCTGCCCTCCTGGTCTTGTTACCTTTGCCAAATGTAACAAGAGCCCCTCTTGTTACATTTACATAAATAAAGGATTAATAAAAAATGGACTTATAAACTCCATATAACAGTTCATCATTACAATTACCATTTTATGAAACATTCCAACCCGGGATGGACCTTTCAAAGGGGAACTAACTGACTAGCCTTTGTCAGAGACGCCAGTATTTATATTGGGCAGGTTTCCTTAATCTGATGAAATGTAAATGTATGATTTTAGTACAGTAAACGTTTTGCATATAGCTGCGGTCACAACTTATACAATTATTCAATAAATAGGTTCCTTATTCAGTGTTTAACTACCGGTAACTCATTAACTCACAGCCATCCATAAACTTTTGCTGTTGGGGGGGGGGGGGGGGGGGGGGGAGTGCTTCACTTGTTCCAATCTATCGAAATCCATACAAAAGATATGCAAATTCTCATACACATACTAATTTGTTCTGACTCCTAACCAGTCATATTTTGGGGCAGAATCACGTGCATTGGGCAGGAGACGCGCGCACGGACAGCAGTTCCCGATAGTGATGGATTTCATGACTCTTTCCATTGATTCAGTTCGCGTCGGTCAGATCGCCAAGAGGAATCGTTCAGAATCGTTTGTTCAGTCGCTTTTCCGGTAGCGGTGAACCGAATCATGGAATGTACGGTTCTCAGCTGAGTCAGTCAGACTCAGCCCCTCCCTCGTTCTCATTCTCAAACGATCACGGAAGTCAGTGATCAATCAACACAACATTACAACTTCAATCAAACGCAGCAGGACGGGAGGCTGTAGTTGATTATTGGATGTTTAACATATCAGCAAGATAATAGACCTGATTTAGCAATGATGGTGGGGGTCCCGGGTCGCGTGCATGAGAACGAACCATGAAAGAACAAGACAGATTAATGAGACATTTAATTATTTTATTAATCTGGCGTGACACAGAAAATACAAAGACAGCATGCATTTACAATTTCCCTGATATTGAATCGTATTATCTTACACTCGCTCACTAAGCCTCTTCCCTCTTCACTAGTCACAGTCAGTGAACGAACAGCTAGTCAGCGACTCAGTGACTTGTAGGTCTGGGAGGAGTCGAGTCTGAGTGAGTCAGTTCGGTCCGTTCTTGTTAAAGATTAGTTAATTCGAAGCGATTTGGTCGCAAACAACCAATCAGTCAGTGGCGGTTTTATGCACGGGCGAACCGGTCAGCCGCCCGGGGCTCCATATTTGTGGGGGGCGCAAAATTACAGGGGGGGGGGGGAACCAAGCAGTAAAAAAAATTAATAACGTAACTGGACGTAGAACCGCTACTGATCACAGTTCCCGATATTTTACATCTTACTCTTCAATCTTGAAGATTGGAGAATCTGCCCAAAATATACAACGTACGGTAACGGCAGCTCTGCAGGTCTGACCGACCGAGACTTATTCTCACGCTGCTATCGGTCTTCTTTTTTCTTAATTGCCTTCTTAAAAAGAAAATCATTAAAGATATTGTCCATTGCGGCTTTAAGCTTAAAACACCAACTGTCATCCATGTGTTATACATCAATTAAAAAATATGTGTTGAAAAAGTTGCAAACGTTGACATACATCATCGACTGACCCAAACCGTAGAAAAACTCGACTGGGGCAGTTAGGGGCCAACTGTCGCATAAAACGTCAAATAAACGAAAACCCGACTTGCCAAGCCAAAGGCAGTCCTGCAGCTGGAGGCTTTTGAAATCTTCCTTCTAAATTGGTGTGGGCGGGATTGTAAAGAAGCACACAGGGTGTGATTTACCTGGTAAAACCATAGTAATGGTGTGATCCAGATGCTCGGACACCAGCTGTCCGAGTTGCATTTCATTTCTGGTCTCGGAGCATTTATAGCGTTCCTGTTTGACTTTGCGATTTTGTCATGAAATGGGCTAGTCGTTATTTATTGTTAGCTACATTAGCCTCTTTAGCAAACCAGCTCGAAAACAAACAACTTTATATTGTATTGCACGCACAGCAAGACCGTACAATGCATAAATTGGTGACCGGAATAAAGTAACAATGTAATCAAATGTGTCAGAGCATTAAAAATCAACATTACAATAACCAACGTGGTACATATACAAAGAAAATAAATCTCTTCACGGGCGCAGCCACTTTTGTTGAGAGCGTCATCACTGCTCTCGGCCTGCTCTCAGAATTCCGAGAGATGAAGACAAAAAGGGGGTGGGCCTCCAAGAAATGCCGCGAGAAAGGTGGGAGATTTCCTGACTTCCGACTCAGAAGACTGGCGTCCGAAGAATCTGGAACACACCATATATCAGGGTGTGGGCGGGATGGTAAAGAAGCCACGCCCACAGTGTCTGATTTACCAGGTGAACCTTCAGTCTGTCGATGTGGGCGGGATGGTAAAGAAGCCACGCCCACAGGGTCTGATTTACCAGGTGAACCTTCAGTCTGTGTGGGTATGGGCAGGATGGTAAAGAAGCCACGTCCACAGGGTCTGATTTATCCAACCAATAAAACTTTATATGGTGTTATGGTGACTACTCTATGTGTAGAGGCAGAAACAAGTCATAACTGGTGTAAGCACTACCAAAATGTGGTCCAATGTGGACTGATAATCTACTAAACAAAACTGATAAACTAATATCTTGATTTGCATCACAGGTCGATTACATTCTTAAATATAATTCATGCATTTGAAATGAAGAAAGTATCCAGTGGCGTGGACGGTTGGCGGCTGGAGTGCTTGTGCGAAGATGTTGGCTGTTGCGGCGGTACTCCTTGTTTCCACTGTCCACAATATAGGATTGCGGAGCACTGTGCTGTCTGACTACAACCGCTGGGGACCATGTGCGGCTACCAGGAAGAGGCTGCATTCTGACCTCATCTCCAGGCTTGAGAGCGACACGAGGTTTGCCTGCTCTCTTGCGGTCATGATAGTACTTCTGATTGTCCTTAGTCTGATCTAACAGACGCTTGACTTTCAGTGGGTCATAGGCCGTCGGTGCAAGGAGCTCACGTGCCATAGGCAGCTTGTTGCGTGGCCTCCTTCCCATAAGCAGCTGAGCTGGTGAAAGGCCGACTGACTCAAGGGGAGTGGTCCTGTAATCCAGTAGTGCAAGATGTTTGTCTGGTGCCTTGTTCCAGAGCCTCTTCACAGTTTGCACGGCACGCTCCGCTCCACCGTTTGAGTGTGGCGTGTGCAGGGAAGACGTGACGCGTAGGATGCTGTAACTCTTGCAAAAGTCTTTAAACTCCTCTGAGGAGTACTGTGGGCCATTGTCGGTCCTCATGGTTGCAGGGATGCCGTGCCTGCCAAACTGCGCCTTAAGTGTGTCTATGACAGTGCGACTGTGCGTGTCTCTCAATCCGTCCACTTCAATGAATTTTGAGTAGTAGTCCACAAGCAGTATGTACTGTTTCCCTTCGAATTCGAAGAGGTCTGATGCTACTTTCTCAAAGGGAAGGTTGGGTGTTTCCATTGGTTTGAGCGGTTGTCTGGGCAGTTTATTTTGAAAATCTGCACACAAACTGCAGTTTCTGACTACTTCTTCAATTTGGGCACTCATAACTGGCCAGTAGAGGGCTTCACGAGCTCGCTGTTTGCTTTTCACTATTCCCAGGTGTGATTGGTGTATGAGCCTCAGCATGTGCTCACGCATTGTGGGGGGTACTACTATTCGGAGTCCCTTGAAGATGAGTCCATCGGACAACGCGAGCTGGCTTCTCGAGTCCCAATATGGCTGAATCTGAACAGGCACCTCACGCCTGTGCTCTGGGCAGCCACACTGAATAATCTGTTGGAGACAGCTGAGCTCTTCTTTTTTATGCGTACTTGTAGTTCTGTATATTTCTGATTACTGACAGAGACAAAGTTCAGCATGGAGATGCACTCTAAGCCATCCATCTCTGGTGTGTTCTCCGATAGCTGTGCTCTGGACAGTGTGTCCGGGAGCTCCATGTCTTTTCCTCTTCTATACTTTACAATGAGATCATACCACTGCAAGCGAAGACGCATTCTCTGAATCCGCATGGGTGTAGACAACAGGGATTTCTTGAAGATGTCTTCGAGAGGTTTGTGATCGTTGTACACTGTGACATGTGTTCCAAATATGTAATTGTGGAACTTAGTGCAGGCATGGACAATGGAGAGTGTCTCTTTTTCAATTTGCGCATAGCGCGTCTCTGCGTCAGTGAGTGACCTTGAGGAGAAAGCGATGGGCTGATCCTCTTGCAGCAGGACCGCTCCTAGTCCGCTGCTGCTGGCATCACAGAATATCACAACAGGCTTTGCAGGATCAAAATACTTCAGCACTGGGGGATGTGTGCACAGCTCTTTTAGTTTGTCAAACGCCTGTTGCTGAGCTGGCTGCCATGCAAACTCCACATCTCTCTTTAGGAGCTGGCGCAGCGGCGCATCCACTTCACTGAGGTTAGGGATGAACTTCGACAGGTAAGTAACGAAGCCCAACGGTGGCGACATACCCTGAACAGCTTCCACTTTCGCTGGGTCAGGCTTCAGACCATCAACTGTTATCAGGTGTCCCACGTATGGCACAGAAGGCTGGCGTATGTGGCATTTATTGAAGTTAAGCTTCAGGTTGTAGCTCGTAGCTTTCTCGACCACTCTGTGCAGAATTGCATCGTGTTCCTGCACTGTGGGGGCAGCTATAAGGATGTCGTCCATCACGCTTACAGCTCCTTCAATGCCCTCGAGCATCTGGTCCATGATGCGCTGGTAGATTTCAGGCGCGCATTTTATACCAAAGGGGAGTCTAAGCCATCTAAACCGACCTATTGGTGTATTGAAGGTTGTGAGGAAGGATGATGATTCATCCAACTCTATCTGCAGAAATCCTGATTTCGCATCTAGGACTGAGAAGACTTTAGCACCTGGTATCATTGAGACAACCTCCTCTACGGTTCGCATGGGGTGATGTTCTCTCTTTATGACTTTATTTAGGTCAGTGGTTCTCAACTGATCTGGCCTTGGGACCCACATTTTTCATGGTCATTATGTCGCGACCCATTTTTATTAAAACCAAGCAAATTTATTTCTCTAAAACACTATCACACATACACAATGTCATCATGTTTTTTTACTTAAAAACAAAACCTTTTTCATCCCAGCATACAGAGCTCTCTAGCAATGAGAAACTGGTCAATCAATACTGCGTGCTGCTGATTTAGGTGAATATGAAAAAGATGAACATCATAACTGATCACACAAATATAATCTTCAAGTAGGCTTAGTAAACAAATTGTTTTTACTCAACAAGCATTCAGTGAAGCTTATGAGATAGTTGGGGATGTGCTTTTTTCCTGATAAGAGTTTCAAAGTCTGGGGTGATGTTTGACAGAGTTACTCTCAGGTCATGTCCAGCGTCCAACCTTCCTCTGCTTGGACTTGAGCTGGACCAAAGTTGAGAAGCCACTTTCGCAGAGATAGGTAGTGCTGAACTTAGTAATTGAAGTGATATATAGGCCGACACATAGGAATCATATGTCAAAACGGGCTACATTTGGCTGAATTATAAAAGGTATAAGTGGTCATTTGAAGAGCTGTTTGGGAGCCGAAAGAGCCGGCTCTTGTTGGTGAGCTGATCCAAATTATCCGGCTCACTAAAAATAACCTAAAATCTCATCTCTTATCAGATGGCCTTATCACTGGAACTATTTTTAGCTATTTTATTTTTTCTCCTACACTCCGCGACCCATTCAAAATGAGTCTGCGACCCACTTTTGGGTCGCGACCCACCAGTTGAGAAACGCTGATTTAGGTCACTTGGGTCTATGCAGATTCTCACCTTGCCATTTTTTACTACGGCGACCATGGAACTCACCCACTCAGTAGGCTGCTCAACTTTGGTAATGTAGCCATCTTCTTCCATTTCATTCAGTTTCTCCAGTATCTTGCCTCTAAGGGCGGCTGGTTGCCTCCGTACAGGATGAACTACACCTTTAGCACCTGGTTCGAGCTTTATGGTATATTTACCTGGCATGGTTCCAGTGGTGCACGTCAGCTCTGGGAACTCAAGAAGTCCAACAGGAACACGCTGTGATTCAGTATTGTCAGGGTTTCGTGTGTAGCGCCTCTCTGCATCACTCTCCAGTAAGTCAAGGCACACAATCAACCCCAACGCTTCAGCTGAAGCACCAATGAGCACATTCTCTTGAGCAATGTCCACAATTTCAAACACTGTGGTCTCTTTACACTTTTTTGACTTGACTTGTAGATTAACAGCAGCTACAGGCTTCAGCCGGTGATTGGAGTATGAGCGGAGCACTGTCTCAGAGCGCTGCAGCTCACCTGTGTGGGCAAGCAACTGGTAGCTATTTAGAGTCAATGTGTTACACTTTGCGCCTGTATCAATTCTGAATTTCACTACATTAGACAGAATTTCCAATTTGACCACCCATTTATCAACAGTGGGGTCTTCGGGCTGCATCATATTTATGCTCAGCATTCCCTCATCATCTGGTGAGTCTTGGTCCGAGTCAATACTCACAGTGTTTACTGCACGCTTGTGGCACACTGCCACCCAGTGGTTCGGTTTGTGGCAGTAGGAACAAACAGAGCCTTTTGCTGGACACTTTCCTTGGTTCCACTTGTGCTGTGGGTCTTTTCCACACTTGGTGCAATTTTTTGACGAGCTGACCGATGCTTGTTTTCGATAAGTAGAATTTCCTTTGTAGGGCATTGCTTTACTTGACACGAATTGCTTCGGTTTAACAGACACCGCTGACATCTGTGAATCCTCTAACTATTATCTACTATCCTCTCTAACTATTTTCATTTGTTTTTGTGATAATTCGAATTGCTGAGGAAGTTCTATGGCTTTGTCTAACGTGAGGCTCTCGCCTCTTTCGAGCAGCCGCTCTTGGACCCGCTTCTCTCTCACTCCCGAGATTATGGCGTCAATGAGCATATCGTCAGGCTGAGGATACTCGCAGTCCATCAGAATTAGCCTTACATCCTTCAGGAAGTTATCAAAACTTTCCGTCGGCCCTTGCTTTCTCTGTTTGAAATGGTGCCTGGCTATCCTCTTATTTTTCCGAGGTCTGATATAATTGGCAAATTTGTCCAGTACCTTAGACGGATCTTGCTTTTCTCCGTCTTCCCAGGGCAGCGTCTTATAAACCTCCCTGCCTTGCTCCCCGATCCACGTGCCCGGCCAGCCTGCCTGTTGTTTGGGCGCCAAGTCGGAGAGGGGACCCTCAAAGACGAACGTTACGTGACTCCGGAATCTTGAAAACTCTTGATACAAATCCGAGGCGCCCCAATCTATTTTGGGATGTTCCAACTGCGACGAAGCCATTTCCCCACAGTTCCTGTTCTTGAAAAACTTCTGACACCATGTAAAATACTCTGGTCAACAGATACGCTTTAGTCTTGGAGTTAACGGTAGGTTTTATTGAACTGCGCATGCGTACAAGCGGCACTACGGGTAATCCAGGCGGGACAGAACAGACCGTAGTCATGGGAGTAAATCAAACAATACATAACACTAGCCTGGCTATTACCAGACCAAGTCTCTGGGGAAGCTGCTGTCATTTTCTTGAGGCGTGATTAACGGGCCTAGTTTAACCTGTTGAAGTTCTTAATAGGTCCATGAGTTCAACTGACTCTGTACGCGATTGGCTGCTTGGCGTCGCTTCCCTGTCATTATTGTGTTAAACCAGCCAATAGCGCGCCAAGGGGAAAACCCAGCTCGGTGATTGGCTCCCGCAAAAACGTATCGGAAGCAGATGGAAAATGTATTGCTCTTCTCCAGACCCTTGTGCAGGGCGAACTCAATTCGCCGGAAGAAAGGGCGGGGCTACCCAGGCTAAGCCAGTCCCACAATGAGCTCTCTACAAACGTGCCATTTCTGTGTCTGTAGCTTTAAATGCTAATGAGGAGAAGAGAGTCGGGTCAAGGTTATGGAAAGCCAAGAAGGCCATAATACGGCCCTAGAATGGCGCGGTACAAGGGAAAACCGGCCGGACGCCGGCCGGAATCCGTACGGAAACCGACCGGTTAAACGCTCTAAGCCGCGGCTACGATTAGCAGCTTTTGCATACCTAATAGCCGCGGCTATTAGGTATGCAAAACGAGCCCCTCCCTCTATTTTACTTGACCACTACTTTGAAAGCTTTCTAACCAATCAGTGAAGAGAAATGCCAGACTAAAGTAATGCATTGTCGAGAGCTGCAGTGCCTGCCATGTTACGCCGTAACATAAAGCTGTGTTGACTTTACTAGTTTCTCTACAGTATAATACACTACAATGTATTGACCACCACTAGCTAGTGGAAAATACATTTGCGACTAGTACAGTGTTATATTTTTACATGTTAGGCTATATATTGAGATGGCAGTGTGCGAAATACCCGTCAATATTCGGGTAATATTCACACAATCACTCCAACTACTCCAACTCCAAGGCTAGGCTGTTTCACTAAGACCACAACCAACTACAACTAACCCTGCAGTAGGCCTACCTACTCGGGGTAGGAACCATTTCCTGCTCTCCTCCTTAATGCAGGCCTCTCCTTAATGCAGGCCTCTCCTTTTTCATTTTTTTTTTTTTTTTTTACAAAACTTGAGCTTGGCGGTAATCATTTTAATTGGGAGGAAAGGATCAAATGACTTTCAATGGGAAATGCTTGTTCATGCCTGCTAGCCTTAAAGTGCCAACACCTGCAGTAGGTCACAGCTAAATATACCATGGAGCCTGTTCAATGTGCAATTCACATGGTTGATACACTGTTCTGACCCAGAACAAGACATGAATATTGAAACATATTGAATATACATTTGACATTTATTTTGAATAGTTTAATCTTAAAGACTGTAGGTGGGTTCTAATCACTTCTTACCCCCATTACCTGTCCCGTTTGGTGGGAGTAGAAAGGAGTAGGCTTACACACCACCAAAAGAACAGAGATTGAAACCATTGGGTCCCTTTTGCTCTAGACATGCCCTAAGGACATGGGCATGCTATTACACAGACATATGAGCACATGTGTACACACAAGGCATGCCCAAACTGCTTCAAAACCAGTTATAGTAAATTCCTACCTATTGCAATTTAGAGGTGGTGTCTTTTACCAACAGTAATGGATTCACAAAGAAAAATGGAACTCAAAATTCTATCACAGTGGAACTCTACAGTTCTTAACTGTTGGCCCACTTAAACAATTGCACTCTTAATTCTCATGTTTAGTCACTTCATTGGTAGAAATAATTCAAAGAAATCGTGGAATGGAGGTTTAAACATGGCAAAGAAAACAGTTAGGTGTTAAAATTGCTGGAATGACGCTCTCTGGCTCAGAGTTCGTGGACTTCAGATATATGGAGCCTTTTCTGCTATGTCTTTGCTATATACAGGTACTTAGAAGGTCAGATGGTTTTGTTTTGCTTTTACGTAACTTGGGCCTCCAAACAAACATTTGTGTGAGTTTTTTTCGGAACCAGTAGTAACAAATATCCTGTTGAAGAATTTGGGAAAGATAGGATCATTTGGTGTGGTCTGCAAGAGGGTAGTCCATTACCGGTGCCAAGCTCTGGATGCCTGGAGATTCTCACAATGAAGGCTCACACGCACAGGTTCATTAACAAACACACAGAATCACAGAAATTATGTAAGTATAACCACTGGGTTTTGTGAAAGTATATGTTATCAAAACAAAAGGAGAAAAGGATTTTGAGACTAAAAAACCAAATCAAATATCCACTTTCTTTCTGCTGCCTCCTCCCTGTTTCTCCATCACCGTATTGATTACGCACACCTGTGATGAACAGCCAAGACGAATTCTCCAAGCCAATCAGGGAAGAGATGCCCTTATTGGTTAGAAATTACCCAGGACTATAATCTAAATATGCTCAAACCAAGACAGGTGCAGTTAACTTGAAACAGATATTCTCAAAGCACATTTCATTCACTAAAAGCTGAATGATGGACAAGCCATCTGAGCAGATTGCGCTCAAGTAATAGCTCTTACATCTCACCTGCAGCACCTCTAACAGATTCTTGCTTCAGATTCTAACGTGATAATATGAATGGGAAGACTGCCCTGGTCTGCAGAGGATATGAGCAATACGGACTCAGTCCTGGACTGTTTAGTGGACCAGTGATGCCAGGTCTTACATAATAGGTCCAGGAATGCTGGACCCTCTGTGGGCCCACCAATCATCTCACGCACACACACATAAACACACTCACACACACACACATGGAAACAAAGGCCCATGCACACAGAAACACACATAGGCACACTTAATCAAAACCCCCACACTCACTTATGCAAACACACACAGAAAAACCGACCTGTGCATGCAGGAAAGCACGTAGGCTAGATCACACAAACACACATGCACACATTTAAAAAAACACCATACACGATCACAATGGTGCCTCCCTGCCTCAAAACCCACTGTCCACTGAACTGTGAAGAGAATGCTCAGTTCAATTTCCTAAAATGTTATCATTATTTAAAATGTTAAACAAATTAAATTAATGTGATAATTGTAATTCAAAACAAGGTAATATGCAAAATGGTGCAATGTGTAGGATTTGGCCAACTGTTGGATAAGTCCACAAAATAGGGGGCTGCATATTTGTCAAGTTGGGATTTCAAGGAAACACACAGTGCCTCCAAATATCTTTGGTCCCTCCTCCTCCCACCTTTCCTATGCCCCCTGCAACGCATCACTTGACTGAATAAAGAGTACAGCTTACTGTTAACAGTCATCTTTGCTCCTTCAACTGATTCGCTAATTTAGAGCCAGAATTATTTTTTTTGCAGGGTACTTTTGACTTGATTTACCAGAGGTCATATAAGCCCTTCCTTCATCCTCTCATGTTGGCCTGGGGGCCGACTAGACGCTGCAGTGATTCCCCTCTTGAGGTACACGTGATATCACCAGACAGTACTGGCGCCAGCGGTTACCTTCAGTAAATATCTCTGCAGCAAAATACATAGCGGTCTTTGAAATCACGTCAAAACTGTACATTCTTTACATTCTGTTGATACTGTAGTTCATCTTTGAATGTTTTTCAGCAACTTTTTTTTTGTAAATCTTTGAATGTTTTTAACAAATAATCTGACAGGTTGCAGCTTTACACTTTGTATGTTATTATGTCCAATATTAACAATGTCATTTCTAGAGACAGTTTGTTCAATTGTTACAGAGCGAGGCAGTGTTACAAAAATAAAGCGGCAGTTTCATACTTTCTTTAAAATAAGTTATGTGAGAAATTCTAAAATAATAATGTTGTGCTACCCATGCTGTAGAAAGACGGATAAACCCATAAACCTCATCAACCTCTGGGTTGCTTTGTTTAACAAACGTGATTGTAAGCGAGCGACTACAGTTAGCTAGGTTGGCTTGGGGCCAGATGGTTTAAGCCAGGACACTAGCAGACTGTCCACTCGTATCCATCCGGCCTCTAGTGAATGTGAATCAGACGTCAAAGATAGCATGGCCCCATCAGGACGTCCGGCATTCCAACATACAGCAGTGTGTCTGCTGCATGGAGGCCAAGGGAACACAGTGGATTCTGGTGCTCTAGCAGTGTCTGTGTGTGCGTGCTTTCTCTTTTCCTAACTCTGTGAGGTCATTTAATTGATGAAGAGAAGCTTCACGATAAAACTCAACCTTCATTTGCATTACAAAAACATATCAAATAAAATAAATGTACAGTACATGATTTGTCTTCACTTAACATATCCCGCAGGCAGTATCACATCTTGAATATTACGTTAACAAAATGACCAAAATGCAATACTGAGCAGTGAGAACTTCATAGCATCGACCATTGGTGTGAGCACACACACCAAATATTGCACTCTGACTGTTAATCCTGGTCTTGTAGTGTATTCTCTCTCCTTGTATCTCAGGTGTCCCTGTCCTCGCTGATGAGGGTGACCTGTGGGTCAGCGTCCAGCGGCCCTCACGAGGGGAGCAGATTGCATCAGGCGTACGGGACCACCGCCACCAGCACTTGCAGTGCCATGGACATGCAAGGCACCTGGCCCAGGACGTAAGCCACGGAGCGGGTGGGAGGGGTCAGCGCCAACAGGTAGGCCGCACTGTGCAGCACACGGCACAGCAGGAAGACCAGGAAGTGGAGTCGCGCCACAGGAAGTGACGGTCCGGTCAGGGAGTAGACAGCACCCAGGAAGAGGAAGGGGAGGATGTTTTCCAGGTCGTTGAGGTGAGCTCTAGAAGAAAAGTGGTTGATAAGATGTTAATTAGACGCTTCTTTCATTCTTCTCGTGTCACTGAACACCGCTGTATTAGATACAGAAATAAACGTTCATGACATCCACGTTTTCTTTGGACCAAGCCTCATGTACTGTCAAACACGTCCACACAAACAGCTGGTTTCATTCACACTGCCGTCATCATGGGAGACTAATCCCATACCCAGATGGTTTCTGACAGTGAAGTATGGGTGAAAGTATGAATGTGCGTAAGCATCAGTGAGGCTTTGTATTTCGCAACCCTGTAGTTTCATTTTATGTGGGGATTTCTTTGTGATTCATGGGATTGACATAATTTACTCTCTACTTCTGTACTCCCCAGAACCATTTCCTCAACAGAACTACCCCCTGATGTTGTGGGTTTGATTGATCAGACAGCAGTTGAACAAAGGACCAATAGGTGTGACACCAGATATCAAGTCCATCCATTTAACAAAGTTAGAATCAAACCAATGTTAGGAGATTTAAAGTGTTGGAAATGTAATAACATAATACAAATGCAATCTCCAATCGACAGACGTGCTGTACAAATCACTGTATGCCATATAAGAATAATGGTATTAAACATTGGACAAAGTAAAAGTAGTAGCCCAAATTTCTATCAACTAATTATATTATAACTTAATCAAGACTTGACCTAAAATATCCCTTCGGCAGAACTGTCAAACTTTATAGGGTTTTGCATTGTAATATTTTTAGGTATAACGATCTGTTCCCATCCATTCCAGAGGGTACTTGGGTAAGCCCATGTCACTGTAGGTGACAGTATAGCAGTCATTCAACTGGTCTGACAACAGACTCGAACCTCACCTTCTGCAGCGCTCCACGTCTGGGTCCTCTCTGAAGAACTCAAGACCACCATGTCTCACCGCGTCTTCTGGGTTCGCAAAAGCCTGGAATCCAAAAAAGTAGCTATTAATCTCTCATAAATACAGTCATCTCTGCTAGATAGGGTTGGTTTTCGCGCAGTTATTTGTGTTTCTTGGATTTATAAAGCGGTTGCAGTGGAACCCTGCTTACCTTTTTCCGGAGCCGGAGCTGTCCTGTCAGGATCGCTAAAAAGTACATCTTCAAAATGAGAAGCACAGCATAGAACACGAAACAGGAGAACACGTCACTCCTCAGCATGGTGGTGATGTGTGTGAAGTCCGACAGTTCGTGGAGAATGAGAAAAAGTGTCCGCAGCTCGAGAGTGAGCATGAGAGTGAGAGTGAGCTGAGGACCTCTGCGCTTTTTAGAAGGCGGAGTGACGCACAAGTGGCCTCCCCCATTATGAGACATACCTTTTAACTTGGTTGGTGACCACTGTCTGGAATTACGCTTTGACTTGAATCTTTTATATCACGTTTATTTTTATTAATTTGTTAAATTGTTAGGCTTTATGATAGAGTGAGATAGACAGGAAAGTATTGGAGAGAGAGGGGAGGACATGCATCAAAGGACCACAAGCAGGAATCGAACCAGGGTCGCTGCGATCAGGACTAAGCCATGGCCCTTATACCATGTTTATTGCCAAATGCTGTTGACCGTAATGCTGTTATTAAATAGGTTCAAAATGAAACACGCTTTGAGTCCTGGCTTAACATCAAAGAACTCTTTCTGCTGGGCGTACAAGCCTGAGGGAAATTTGAGGGCCTAGAGCTCACACACAGGCAGATAAAGATAAATATATATTGTGGAAAAGCACGCTTAATTAAAGGTGAATTGAGACGTAATTGTTGTTCAATGTTAGCTTATGTAAATTGTTTACCTATTGCTGGCAATTTCCATGACACATTATGGAAAATGCTGGGTGCTACAGAAATAGCTCTATAGCTGAACCCCTGAGGAATTGTAACTTGGTTAAATGACAAATGATCAAAATGTCATCCGCCAGATGCCTGCCAGAATCAACTGCAAAAATAAGGGTTTGTGGTTGGACACAAAACAAGACATATTTCCACAACAAGATACATTCTCACTGGTCTGTGCTGCCACAATGCTTACCTTTTGTTCAACCCTTGAAGGGATTTGTTTTACCTGGACTCTGTTTTCCCATAATTTCGGAGTGGATTGGGAGTAATGCGGACAACCATTTTTGAAATTGGTCCAGTATTTAGCAAAGACTTTAAAGGTGACATATTATACCACCAGGTGTGAGTGTGATTGGCCATCACAAGCCGTTTTGAAAAACGGCCTCTTCTGACATCACAAGTTGGCGTGTCCACCTAGATCTATGACGGATAGATGAGCACCGTTTGCTACTGTCCACTGGGTAGATTGGTAGACTGATCTATCTGGCGCACATCTAGATGGACAAGCCCACTTGTGATGTCAGAAGAGGCATATTTTCAAAACGGCTTGTAACGGCTAATAACACTCACACCTATATTTCACTGCTCAAGCTGTAACCTGCGAAACAAGCTGCAATGTTCCAGTTTCGAGCAACAGCGAGCCATCGATGTACATCCTCTAAAAGTTGTTGTTTTTGCCACTGACAGGCTCAGATTGTTTGTTGAGGAATGTATTCATCTTTAAAGATTGAAGTTAGATATGGTGTTGCGTCATGTTGTTCCCTCTGTTAGCTGAAGACACATTTTCCCTGGCGCCAGACATCTGACCCACACTTTTAGTTGATAAATATGTTTAGCCTTCATCACGTTATTTATCCACCTCGCCTGAATAAAGCATAAAACGAGAACTATAAATCACACTTGAAACTTGCACTACGATTTCTTCATTTTATTATTAGTGTCTGACAACATTAGGGAAAAGATCCCTCAGTGAAATATAACCTTGTGTCTCACCAAGAAACCTCTCACTCTGAAGAGTTGAGCGGGAGGAGGGAAATCTCAACCCTCCTTCACCCCAATTCTTAAGATAACATGAAGCTACGCTTTCTGCAGTACAATATAATTCAGAACTGAATCCTACAGCTGCTCAGTACCATCTGGAGACTTCTCCGTGAGCGTGACCTGGTTACACATGATTACAAACAGATCAGATCAGGCGAAAGGTAAAGGCTAAAGTGGAATTTCTCTGTAGAGATCATTTCCATAATTTTGTCAAACGCTTGTAATAACCATCTGAGCGGGTCAGTGGAAGAAACAAGCACTATCAGAGGACGTACATGAGGGGATGCCATTGCCCCAAAGGATCAGTGCAGCCTGATTCATGGACTGTGTCTGCAGCGTTCTCCCTCAACACTGCACCAATCTCACAGATGGTTGTTCACATTCGTATCTTAGACCCCTAGTGATGGGAAAACGACAGAGATCCATGAGATATCCTTTAATAAACCCATAATAATCAAGAACATTATTTAGGAGTTAACTGCATCTTAAACAAGACAAACTAAAATGTTTTGTGTTTAATATATACGGCTCATCTTTGTGGTAGGTCTGCCTCCAATTCTCAAGTTGTCAAGAAGAAAAGTACTGAAAAGAACATGAAAGGAGAAGATAGAATCACAAGAGAGAGAGGAAGAGAAGAGATGAGCAGAGAACAAGTAACAAGACAAGAGAAGAATTTAAGAGAAGAAAAGAGAATAGAACAATTAAGGAAAGTAGAAAGGAGAAGATTAGAGAGGAAAAAGGAGCAAATATAAAATAATAAAAGAGAAGTGAAGAAAAGAATAGAGACAAGAAGGAAGGGATAAGGAGATAATGGATAAGGAGGTAAGGGATAAGGAGATGAGGGGGGGGGGGAAAAGGACACAATAGAAACAACAAGATAAGAGAAGACCAGAGAAGAAAGTAGAAGACCGGAGATCATAAAGCAGAATGTATAGTCACCCTGCTGAGCTGTGGTGCAGTGTGCGTCCACTCGCGGACACGGCCTTAGAGCCGCCGTCCCACGGTCACGCTGGAGAGGGTTGAGCAGACAGAGGCGTCAGACAGGCTGCAGAGTAGAGAGTGAGAGCAGCATCAGAGACGCTAGTGAACGCTGAGGTGCAGGGCAATCGTCTGTCCTGTGGCTCCGTCTGTCCGGGGAACGGCCGCAGGTGTCCGAGAAGGAGGACGTGTAGTGGATGCCTGTGGTGCGATGGTGGGCCCCCCTCAGCGTCTGTGGGACCATCTACACGGGCCCTCTGGGGTCCATCCGGCCCCCAAACACGCTCAGCGGGTCCACAGGATGGGCACACGCGGTGCCGCTCATGGCAAAGCTACAGCAGTCCACCTGGGGTCAGGGAGGTCCTCCAGTAGGACGTCCCGTCGGGGTCCACGCCCCTCTGACCGGGGGGGGGGATAAGACCAGACCGGGCTGTACACTGGATAGAGATGTGACTCATGCCTCCTGGAAGAGGCCCTCTACACAGGGTAGTTTGGGTGTGCTGTGCTGATTTGTGTGATATGTGTGTAAGCGTGTCCTTCCAGGACAAATGTGTTTATACAACGTCCCATCCTGTCAGAGGTATTACTGCAGCACAGAAGGGGAGAGAGAGTGAGAGAGAGCAAGAGAGGAAGTGAGAGAGAGAGAGACAGAGACAGAGAGGGAGAGAGAGCGCTTGAGAGAGAGAGAGCGAGAGAGAGACTAGAGAGAAAGAGAGACACACACACACACACACACACACACACACACATACACATACACAAACAGGGAAAGTTCCTGTCACTGCGAAGTGAATATGGAGTAGCAGCCAGATAAAAAAGAGTGGAGTGGAGGGCTGTGACACAGACGCAGACGGAGGGCAGAGAGGGAGAGGACCGGCTGTGGTTGAGATTCCTCCTACAACAAACCCCAGGGCATACTGCCACACAGCCCCATCTCAACCCCGTCTAAACCCAGAGTAGCACAACGTAGACAGTTGATAGATCACAGTCATGACCAGGCCCCTTCACTCTGGAAACTGCCAGACGCAGAACGTAAATATTTACTGAGGGAAAATAACCCTGTGTTGAAAAGTTACCAGACGTAGAAGCATCGGATCAGTGCAACACTGGACGGACTCGAGTTGATAAACAAATGGATAGGGCCTAGCATCAGGCACAGTAAAAAGGAAGGATCTGCATCCTTAATGCGTATTAATCCATCATTGGTGTGTGCCTGTAGGCGTTGATTTTATCAGTGCATTTGTAGTCGGGCTAGATACAAAACACTGTCGCTCATACAGCACTCAGTAGAGAGGGCCGCTGCTCCTGGGTGTCACTGGCTGCAAAGAGGGCCCCACAATTATGACCATAATCATAATGATGAATTGATTACACCATTATATTGGCATTAGGCGATACTTTGATATCCGAATTTGCTCAAAACAATACAAATGTTTAATAATGGTGCACCCGAATCACTGCAAAGAAAAAATATGTATTTTAAATACTGTAAAATGCTTAAACCAAGTAAGTTAGGCATGCATATAACATTTATGGTAGGAAACATGTTGAGCCAAGGGTTGCTCTTCGGCTTCTGACCACCAGCCCCTCTTAAACACTGATTCCCGGTCATCCAGCCCCCTTTGTGACGACATGGCCAAGGCCCTCCACAATGATCTCCTTCCTTGACGTGCTCGCACGCCAGTCACCATCTCACCCTGAATAGCTACAGTTCTCTGTCCCCGGCGTTGAGTCGGTTCTGCCTGACAGCTGAGAGTCGTCCTCTACTCCAAACAGACGTGGAGGCGGTATAGCAGCTTGTGGCAACCCGGCCACAGGAATGTCTCGGTCAGGCAGGAATTACCACACATCACGGCTGGTTGAAAGCCCGGAAGGGCATTTATTCGTAGTGAAAACCACGTGAATGAGGATCCAACGCCGGGAAAACGATAATCATACTGTGGCTCCGTGAGCCATGAAAAAAGGGGTCAATGTTCTGGTCTCTCCGGAAGAGGGAGGTCCGTCTGGGGCTCCGATCTACGGCGGTCGGCCCTTGGCCGGCGTGCGTCCTCCTTTGGATTTGCCGGTAACGGCTCAGTTAAATCCTGTCGTCCTCTCGTCCTATTGTCCTCTCGTCCTCTCGTC
Source organism: Pollachius pollachius (assembly GCF_949987615.1). Lineage (NCBI taxonomy): Eukaryota > Metazoa > Chordata > Actinopteri > Gadiformes > Gadidae > Pollachius > Pollachius pollachius. The sequence goes on along the minus strand of NC_136951.1, from coordinate 3,489,854 downwards.
GGTACGGGGTTCTGGGGGTTCTCTGGTCCTCCCGTGTCTCCAACTCTCCTTAAGGACAGGAGACACAGCCTTTTAAAGGGTACCACTTCCTCCTCGTTCCCTGCCGCTGGTGTTCTCTATCTGGCCGATTAGGGTGACGTAATGGACGCCCTCTGGCTCCGTCTGCTAGATATCGGCGGTACACGCCCTCCACCACCTCTCCCCTGGGCCCCCGAAGGGTTGGGGACAGGTTGCCACAAGCTCCCCTCCAGCCCCGCCCAAATCGCCTAACTTCTGGGAATGACAGCCTACTACCTATGCTAGCTTCCCCATACTCCACGACCGCGCCCACTGCATGGGTTGTTGAAGAAGGACCTGTTGTGGACATGGACCAGTGGGCTTGGGAAAATGTGAGAGCACAGGCGGTGGGATGAACTTGGCCTTCAGTTGCTGGACTGCCTCACAGTATGTGAGGCAGTGGATCATCACCACTGGTCCAGTACAGCCCTAGGGGCGGTACCGTCTCAGCTCTACCACAGCTCATCGCTTTCACCTCTGGGGCCCTTAGCTCGGCCCAACAGAAGGACTCCGTCCGAGCGGGAGTGGGAGGCCCTAGCATGTGTATGGGCATGTGAGCAGTAGCCCATGAATGTTTTAGGGCAGGCATTCACACTAGAAATGAACCATCAGACCCTCACAGAAGGCTCTGCTCCCCACATCGACAGGGAAATCGAGACCCTGGTGGAAGACTGTACAGCCCGCCCTGTGTGTGGGAAAACCGGTCCTCCTGTGCCACCACCGATACAGCCGCTGTGATGGCCAGCAGAGCTCTAGGAGCATCTTCAGCTGGTCATTTACGGGGAGGGCTCCATGGTGTCCCACACAATCACTGCTTCCTTATGGGGGTCTACAACCTTCAGTGTAGGTGGTCAGAGGTGGCTCTGTCCGTCACCACCTGCTAGGGCATAAACTTCTTGGGTTAATTTTTCGCCTGGTGGGGGACCCCTACAGCAGTGAGGGACCCCTACATCCATCACAAAGACATCAGTCCGCAAATCATCTCTGGGGAGCCTTTTTTTGTCTGGGGCATCAAGCACGGCCTTATATCACCCTGAGACAAACAAGGGTGTCGAGAGACTCAACCGGTCTCTATTGATCAGCACTCCACTACAGACGGCTTGCCCAGGACATCTTTCCCAGTCCTGGACCGGGTGCCCCGGCTGAAAAGTCAGAAAAGGTTGGGAACCGCTGACCTAGAACCTACACTGTGGCAGCCACCTTGAACACCCTAGCAACCATCTAAAAACACATGAACCCTAGGGGAACACCTAGCAACCACCCATATCACCTGAGCCACCACCCAGAACAACATAGCAACCATCTAGATGTGACGCCTTGCCTTTGCTGTGCCGTGAAGCGTTACGCCTCTCCCTCCCTCTGCCTGTATGGTGCTCTTGAGCACTAGGCATATTGTTGCTGTTTAGTCATGTCTCTTGTCCTATGCACTCCGACCTGCAGGAGGAGCTGGAGAGTTCCGGTGCTAATGAGGGGCATAGCGCTGTGTTTATGGCTGCTGGAATAAAGCCTGTGTCCTGTGGCCTTATTTAGCCTCTCTGATCTGCTCTGGCCTGACGCTATTGAAGGCTGGCTGCAGCAGATCCCAATGCCTTTTCTTTATGCATTACACTTACACTTTGCTGATGTGCATGACACTTAACTTTACCTTTGCTTGCTTCCAACTTACTGACTCATGTAAATATTTGTAAATAAATTAGATTTGCGAACATCAGTCCACAAATCATCTCTGGGGAGCCTTTTTTTGTCTGGGGCATCAAGCACGGCCTTATATCACCCTGAGACAAACAAGGGTGTCGAGAGACTCAACCGGTCTCTATTGATCAGCACTCCACTACAGACGGCTTGCCCAGGACATCTTTCCCAGTCCTGGACTGGGTGCCCCGGCTGCTCAGGCTCAGTCCCTGCTGGGTTGTCTCAGGGACCGTTACTGACTTAGACACACTCAGGTGATAGTTAGCACAAAGCTTGCCTAATGGCTATGCATGTGTTTAGCAGCCTACCTATGTTTATGCCTTTTGAAGGGGGGGAGGGGGGAAAATGTGCAAGTCATTATTATATTCAGACCTTGTTGCAATCTGTTGACAGCTACATTGCTGTGAATGTTTTGGGAAGACACCTAGGAAAGTTGATACCTGATACAACCTCTGTTTGAAGTCGCTCTATTTACACCTCAGCAGTATGTATGATAATCGATATGATTGTTCTGACCATCCCCTGACAACGCGCTGTATGGCTCCCGTATTACTTAATTAATTAATTAAGGTTGGACGTTGGCCGTAATGAACACTTAAACGATTTTCGTGAGTCAGAAAAGGTTGGGAACCGCTGACCTAGAACCTACACTGTGGCAGCCACCTTGAACACCCTAGCAACCATCTAAAAACACATGAACCCTAGGGGACCACCTAGCAACCACCCATATCACCTGAGCCACCACCCAGAACAACATAGCAACCATCTAGACGTGACGCCTTGCCTTTGCTGTGCCGTGAAGCGTTACGCCTCTCCCTCCCTCTGCCTGTATGGTGCTCTTGAGCACTAGGCATATTGTTGCTGTTTAGTCATGTCTCTTGTCCTATGCACTCCGACCTGCAGGAGGAGCTGGAGAGTTCCGGTGCTAATGAGGGGCATGGCGCTGTGTTTATGGCTGCTGGAATAAAGCCTGTGTCCTGTGGCCTTATTTAGCCTCTCTGATCTGCTCTGGCCTGATGCTATTGAAGGCTGGCTGCAGCAGATCCCAATACCTTTTCTTTATGCATTACACTTACACTTTGCTGATGTGCATGACACTTAACTTTACCTTTGCTTGCTTCCGACTTACTGACTCATGTAAATGTGTAAATAAATTAGGATTATTATTTAAAACGTTACCCGACGGTCGGTGTCTGTCTCCCTATGTCCTTATATTTGAGCCAAGGTGTTTGTGACGTTAGAACACTAAAGCAATTAACCAGAACACACTTGCAACCAGCCAAAACACAATAGAAAACCACATAGAAACCACCAAGAACATCCCAGCAATCTCATAGAACACCCTAGCAACCAGCTAGAACACCTTATCAACCACATTAAACACCATGCAAACACCTAGAAAAGCCTAACAACCATCTAGCACACAGCAGAAACCATACAGAACATTGTAGCAACCAAACATCATACCAACGACTTAGAACACCCTAGCAACCCTCAGGAACACCTTAGCAACCATCAGGAACACTAACAATTGTGCAGAGCACCCACGATGCAAGATATATTACCATAGCAGCCACAATAAAACAGCAGTACTTTCGGTTACTATCTTGTTCATTTCCTAAACCAGGTAGTAAAAACTTTAAAGCTGCACACCACAATATTTTGGAGTTTCATTGTATGACAAAGTGGCCTACAGGAGGGAAGTGGCCAGTCTGGTGTCTGGTGTCAAGGAGATGATAGTGGACATGAGGAAGAAGAGGAGTCCTCATCGGCAACTGTTCATCGGGGAGCTTGAAGTAGAGAGGGTGAGCAGCTTCAAGTACCTCGGCGTCCAAATCAGCGACGACCTCACTTGGACACTCAACACCACACAGCTGGTTAAGAAATCACAACAGCGGCTGTACTTCCTGAGGAGGCTGAGAATGTTTGGCATGTCGTCTGAGATCCTCAGAAACTTCTACAGCTGCATCGTTGAGAGCATCTTGACCGGCTGTATCACCGTCTGGTACGGCAGCACTTCTGCTTTGTACTGCAGAAAACTGCAGAGAGTGGTAAAGACTGCAGAGAAGGTCATCAGAACCCCACTGCCCTCTCTGCAGAGCATCTACCACCGCAGAGTCCACAGGAGAGCTGCCTCCATACTCAAGGACCCCACCCACCCCCAGCATGGACTGTTTACACTTCTACCCTCAGGACGGAGGTACAGAAGTATGAAGTCAAAAACAACCAGACTAAAGAACTCTTTCTTCCCCACTGCCCTCAGACTCCTTAAAAACAGATAGGAGTCTGTTGTTATTGTTATTATTCTACCTCAGGACTGCCGCCACTGTTTACATTTTGCTCATGCACTAATACACTACGCTCAAATATTGTTGTGGGCGGTGTGGGAGGAACCAGATGCAGTATCACTAGTGAGGTACAATTACTTCTGCAATGACCCATAGAAACAGTGCAGAACTTCAACATAACTTTCCTCCTATGGGATCTTGTGCACAAGATCTTCACACAGAAAGCGTTGACACTCGAGGCTTTCATTAGACCGCTCACCTCAACACCACAGCCATCCAGTGTCTCTTTAACTGAAACATGTCTGTTTGAGCCGTGGACACACTTTATTTTCTGGATCCTTTTAAAAAAGACACAGAAAAGAAGACTGATACAAATCCTAATAAAGAACCATTTACACATCATGCATTTCCCTTTGTCATCTTTAAAATATGAGAATTATAGCAGCAACCAGCATGATGTCAATAAAAATCAAGCTATTTATCTAAAAGGTAAGCAATCTATAGTTTTGATATATCCAGTATCTGCCTGTTGCATTTTTGTGCTGGAGAAAGACAGCTTTCTAGTTAATAAATACTTTTAAAGGAGAAAACTATAAGGTTGGCAAATAATATGCCAAACAGTTTTGAACATGTTACCCATTATCACTAAATACCCTCACATTAGTCACCAACTTCCTGCCTGCTTTGATGCTCCTGGAGGCGTAGCGACTCCAGACCGTAATCAAGATAATGTGTAACTCTGTATTTTCCACTGAACTCTACGGATAAGCGGAAAAACACAAGTACCGTTAGGCTTTCCCACTTCCTGGAGAAAGCCACGAGAGGTCTGACATGCTCAGACCTACAGTGCAGCTTGTGACTTAGGGAGAGCCCTCTGGCTTTCTGCCATCCACCCTCCAGTGCATCCTTCAACAAGATTCCCAACTCCTTCATGTGTATGACACTGGAACATGTTTATGATAAACGGCTGGTATACAATGAAAAAGGAAGGCTATAGTATCATTAGAGACATGCATAATGGATGGATCATCAAAGTGGTATGGGATAGCATATAATTGTCATTATTATATTGGAATACAATATAGCATTGTACTACTAGTCGCCCTGATTATAAACTCTGTGATTAGCTACCTCAGCTAAGCTCTTAAGCTTCTGTCATCGAATAACACTGTGTAAAGTTATGAACATAATTGCTTGAAGGATTTAAGCAAAACCAGCTAGAATCCTTCTGGCTGTTCTTCAGGGTAGGTTCGGTCACTTACCTCACGTGTTTTATAGCTCATATCAAAGATTGTACTTATGGGTTTAATGTGAATCAGGTTTAAATGTCTGAAATGAATGCTATGGGCTTACTTTGAAGATGATAGCTATGTGTTGGCTGTGCATTTGTGGGCATGGCAACATTGTGGTCCTTCCAAAATGCTTGATCATTTCCTCTCACATCTTTTAAAATGAATACACAAAGTCTGAAACATTGAGAAAAACATAACCATACAAGATGTTGGTTCAAACACAATGCCATTTTCATGTGGAACCATGTCATCCAAAATAATGAGAAAAATAATAGGTCAAGAATTATGCCAATCAAACAACACATTTCCTATTTATCATTTATTCATAATTCAGTATGCATGTTAAATATCTGCTTGTCAGAGATCTGATAAGTGGAATCAAGTTCACCAATCAGAACCAACTTTGAATGGAAACTGACCCTTTATTGTCATGTTGTACATGATCAGACCTTTTGTTTGTGCACTTTAAAAACTACTCATCAACATCAAGAACCACCAGCCATCTCTGACCGTGTGCATTCGAGCTCTGGTCAAAACAAATAAATTACAGAGACCATTTCAATCAAATGTAAAACAATACATCTTCCTTATTTACAGAACATCAAGTAATGACAATCTATTTGACAGCCATTTGCTTACGGAAGTCAGAATATCTGTTTTATATGCATTAATAGCTTATGTACAAACATGATTTGATGTTATTATTTAAAACCGAACAAATGTGTTAAAGGGGACATATTATGAAAACAACACTTTTCCTGGGATTTGGGGTGTTGTTTTGGGTCTCTGGTGCTCCAACACGCATACAAACTTTGAAAAAAGTTTGTACATGATTTTTTGAGTGAGATATGCATTTCTGAAAGTACCCCGCCTACAGTTACCAAACGAGCGAGTAAGTTTCGGCGCCCCCTCCAATCAGAGCATAGCTAAGATTTAGTGGACCAGCGGACGAGCAGCTCCGGGAGTACAATACCTTTCTCTGCCGGCGGCACCGCCAGAGCTGCCGGCGGCAGTCCGGAGGAGGAGACATGGAGGAGAAAGGGATTGTACTCTCGGAGCTGAGCTGCCGGACTGCCGCCGAGCTACCTCCGCCGGACTTTTCAGCTCCCGGAGGACACCCGCCGGAGTCAAGGACAAAGTTCCTTTCCCCCAATTCTTCTCAACCATGGCCGAGATATCCCCCACTACGAGTCTTTAATTGTTGTGGAAGAGACGTCAGACGCAGTCTTTATGATTCATCCGAGGCGCACATAGCTTTTGGCCGTGATATTAGATATATTATATAAATACCCATGTATAATATTATTATTATTATATTATACAGATATAGAGCTCCAGGAGTCCGCAAACGGCAACAATCCCTTCTCCTCCATGCTGTGGTTCAGTCTGACAGCTCATTGGTCAATGGGCAGTAGCTAATTTGCATTAAAGCTGCAGACACCAGAAACAGCGCATTCTGAAGGGACTGAAACAGGGGAATAGCGGTAGGCGAGATTCTTTTTCCTAAAAGGAGTAAAAGCTATATCCAGCAAACGGCTTCAAAAACATGTTTTCTGGAACTCAAATACTATGTTTACCTGAAAACGCCATAATATGTCTCCTTTAAGAAAGACAAGATCTCCAGATTGAAAGAACAGCGGTAACAATATTTTGTCTACAGTTTTTCTGACCCTGTTCTCCAATTTGTTATTATTATTAACTATAATTTAAACTACTTAATTAATTGAGTGTTTACCAGAGTACAGGGTCACCCCCTGAATTTATGCTCCCTGGAGAATAAATCTAAACTTGCATGCAATTAGCATCTTGTTATATCTCATCTCTCTAATAATCTTGCACGCAAAATATATTTTTAATGTTCAAGTAAACAATAGAGCCTAAGTTCAGACTGAAACAAAATGAACTGTAATACCAAAAGCATCTCCAACATTGACCTATTAAGGTCCTTTTTAATGTTCAACCTTGCCCTCTGGGGGCTTCAGTCCATTTGGGTCAGAGGTTTGTGGATAATGGTGGTTAAATGATTGAGTTAATGTAAACTAACAAAGTTACCAGGACTATGCTTATGTTGCATACCGCGCCGTATCATCTGACACTATGACTGTGAACTAGAAGTCATCGACTGTCGGCTAGTGGACATTATCCTGCCTCCCAAACACCACAGCTACCATAGCTAATTCACATTTGTCAAATGAGAAATGACATTGCACACTTTCATAACTCCAATATCAGACATTCAGTAACTTGTTCTGCCTTCTTGAGACAATGCAACGATTGGTGCTATACTTCAGAGTGCTCACTGACACAGCTTTGTGCAAGGAGGACAGCACTTTGGTTAATCCCACCTCACTGACTTGGCTGTGTGCCAGGGTGCAGATGTGTCAGCTCCGCGTGAGGGCCAGGAGAAGAGAGCATACCTGCAGAGAAGGAATGGGAATCAAATACCATACCCAGTACTTTACCACAAAGTATTGCGGGAACATAGTGAATATCTACTGTTGTTTCTGCTCCCATGCATGACTGTGTTTTTCCTCTATTTATGAGAAGCATGTGTGGTTGACCACGCTAACAATGGTAGAGGAAAACATGTGTCTCCAGAATCCATTATCGCCAAGGTTTCCAGTAAATGTGGATGATGTCAAACTGTGTGTGTGTGTGTGTGTGTGTGTGTGTGTGTGTCTGTGTCTGTGTGCGTGTGCTTGTGGCCCTTCCTTCCAAGGGAAGCAGCTCAGCTCCTGGTCCAAGCCATCTCCCGCATCTCCGAGTCATCTCCCGCCTCGACTACTGCAACTTGCTCCTGGCTGGACTCCCGGCCTGCATGATTTAACCTTTGCAGATCCCTTTCCATGTAACCCCCCTTTTCCGGGACCTCAACTGGCACCCTGTAGTAGATCATATCAGATTCACGAGGATGCTACTGGCCTACAAGGCGGTCAATGGAAATGCCCCTGACGACCCCCAAGCGTTGGTCTAACCACACACCCCAGCTTGAGCGCTACGCTCAACTACCTCAGCTGGACATCTGGTACCGCCATCGCAAGAGCAAGCAAAGGTTGATCATCAGTCACAACTCTTCTCTGTTTTGGCACCGTAGTGGTGGAAGGAGCTCCACCACTACAGGCCAGTGTTCCAACTGATAAGGCACGGCCGCAAACCCCAATCCATGACTTCTTGAGAAGCTTCAATCAATAGATTACCCTCTTGTTAACAAAGGCTTTTGGTTGTATGTTTTTTGGTTTTAGCATGTCGCTCAGCCACTTTTCATCCTCAAGCTCGGGGATGACCTTTTGTTTGCTTTCCATGAAACGAGCGATCTCAACGCGGATGTCATAAAATCTTCGCAACACTTTCCCCCGACTCAACCAGCGCACCTCCGTGTGGTATGGCACATCCTCGTACAGAGTTTTCCTCCTCTAAAAGTGCCCTGAAATGCCGGTGATTCAAGCCCCGTGAACGAATAAAGTTCACCGTTTTGGTTACAACTGTCATTACATGTCCCATGCCCAACACCTTTCCACAGAGGGCTTCCTGGTGGATGATGCAGCGGAAGGCTGTCAAGTTTCCTCCCGTGTGCCCCATCTTCTCTCGAACCAAACCAACCAAACCACGGACCTCCCCGCACATCGCAGGTGCACCATCCGTTGTCAGCTCAACAAGTTTATTCCACTGCAATTCTGATTGGTTGACGCACCGTTCCACTTGTGTGAAAATTTGTTTGTAGTTGTCCCTTGAATCGATTTTAAATCCAAAAGTTCCTCAGCGACGGAAAACTGAGCATCCACCCCCCGGATGAATATGGAAAGCTGGGCAGTGTCCTTCCTGTCTGTACTCTCATCTGCAGCCAACAAATACGAAACAAATTCCTTGGCTTTAGTTTTTAGCCGGATCTGTAAGTCGGAGGCCAGCTCATCCACCCGACTAGCCACGGTATTTCGGGAGAGGCTGATATCTGCAAATGCCTGCTTCTTGTCGGGGCATACAACATCGCATACCTTTTCAATGCAATTTTTAATAAACTCTCCCTCTGTGAACGGCTTTCATGCTCTTGCTATTTCCTCCGCTATTATAAAGCTTGCCTTCACAGCTCCCTCAGACTGACTGTTGATGCGAGTAAACATGTTTTGCTGTTGTTGAAGGTTGCATTTTAATTCTGTGACTTTTTGCAGCCGCTGTTCCATGTCCATGTTTCCATAATGCTCATGCTTCGTTTCGAAATGCCTCCGAAGCTTATACTCTTTGAAAACTGCCAATGCCTCTTGACATACGGACACATTGGCTTTTTTTAATTCACAAAATAAATATTCTGTTTCCCATCTTTCTTGAAATTGTCGATATTCATTGTCCACTTTTCTTTTTTGGGCCATTGTTAATGCTAGCTAGCTACCTACCTACCTATTTTGGAAAGGCAGATAGCATTTACGTTGTTTGTATTGTCTCTGCGTGAGAGTGTGAGAGTGGAGCGCGGGAGTGGAGCATGGCGGCGGAGCGCTGCAGCGCCTCCTGTGTTTCAATGTTGTATTGTCATGGACGTAAATTTAAACATCAGCGCACGGGCCACATTAGATTGATTGTCAGAATTTATTGGCGGGCCAGATTAAAAGTCGCGGAGGGCCATGTCTGGGCCGCGGGCCTTGATATTGACATACGTGCTTTAGAGAGACGCAGGGCGAACTCCCATCTTAGGCCTCGGATTTTTTTATTGTATGCCTATTCTATTGTTTGTTGATGCATGTTTTGATGTATCGTTGTTTGTACTATTATTCCAAATATATTTGACCATAATTGTCCACAGGTATCACGTGCTTTTTGCGTTTGGAAATCTCATCTGTCTTAGACGCAATATCTGGTAAAGGAATTGCCACGACAATAGTTACCCCCTCCTACGCACTTGTATGTCGTACGTCCTGGCACTTAAAAATCATCATTTATCACATCTTATCCAAGCTAGCTTTGTTGTACACGGGAATGGGTTAACCTAGCGATTGTCAGTGCTTGCCACTTGGTTCTATGAATATCCTTACTGTACCGACAGCGATTTCACCTTCTTATGTTAAATGTACTTATTGTAAGTCACTTTGGATGAAAGGGTCTGCTAAATGCCCTAAATGTAAATGTGTGTGTGCGCGCGCGCGCGCGCGCGTGCGCGCGCGCGCGCGTGCGTGCGTGCGTGCGTGCGTGCGTGCGTGCGTGCGTGTGTGTGTGTGTGTGTGTCAGAAAACATTGAACAGTGTTCAGGATATAAGGTACAAAGGTTAGGGGAAGCCAGTCTTTAAGCTCATCTGTCTCACCTTAAAGAGATCTGGTCTCCGCCTCAATCTTCCTCTCCCGCTGCTGCGTGTCCTGACCTACGGGGGCCACCGTCTGCCTCACCGCGATCTCCGGCCCCCCGCCATAGAGCCCCAACAGGTACAGCCAGGTCTCCTCAGAGATCTGCCCATAGTCCGCACCTTGGGTGGAAACAGCATCACCCAGACACGAGCTTACAACACAGAGATCCAGCCTGGAGGACTCTGGTTAAACAAGACTCCAGCCTGGAGGACTCTGGTTAAACAAGGCTCCAGCCTGGAGGACTCTGGTTAAACAAGGCTCCAGCCTGGAGGACTCTGGTTAAACAAGGCTCCAGCCTGGAGGATTTTGGTTAAAAAAGGCTCCAGCCTGGAGGACTCTGGTTAAACAAGGCTCCAGCCTGGAGGACTCTGGTTAATCAAGGCTCCAGCCTGGAGGACTCTGGTTAATCAAGGCTCCAGCCTGGAGGACTCTGGTTAATCAAGGCTCCAGCCTGGAGGACTCTGGTTAAACAAGGCTCCAGCCTGGAGGACTCTGGTTAAACAAGGCTCCAGCCTGGAGGACTCTGGTTAACCAAGGCTCCAGCCTGGAGGACTCTGGTTAAACAAGGCTCCAGCCTGGAGGACTCTGGTTAAACAAGGCTCCAGCCTGGAGGACTCTGGTTAAACAAGGCTCCAGCCTGGAGGACTCTGGTTAAAAAAGGCTCCAGCCTGGAGGACTCTGGTTAACCAAGGCTCCAGCCTGGAGGACTCTGGTTAAACAAGTCTCCAGCCGGGAGGACTCTGGTTAGCCAAGGCTCCAGCCTGGAGGACTCTGAGCCTCTGATCGGACAAAGCCATTGGAGTGAGATGTGTTCCGTTCCGTTCCTGTGGTTTGTCATACTAATTGACTTTATAAAAATACAAATGATAATAAGTATAAAATTTGAACCATCTGAAAAATATAGAATTACCTCTCCTAACTATGAGGCTGATCCGGTGGGATCAACGGTTGGGGTTAGATGATGCTCGAGGCTTTAGTCAACCAGGAGAACCAGCGAGTTGACCAAGCAGCTCAACAGTGCTCCCACACTGCAGACTCACCTTGTTTGAGCTGTATGTGTCCTCCCTTCATGAGGCCGATCTTACTGTTGTCGATGGGGCCGGGAGGCTCTAAGGACACAGTCATAGAGTGTGTTACATCCGTCCACAAGGGGGAGCCACTCACTCCACTGTGTGTTCTCTGGGATTCGTACCGTTATCTTTGCCCTTCACAAAGCTCTCCCACTCTCTGAACCACTGCATGCTGATGCACAGGATCACACTGGGGGCCTCCTCCGCCTGGAACTCTTTGTTGAGCTGCAGACAGAAAACCCCAGAGGTGATTGGTTACATAACAAGAACGACCGTACACTGACACTTCAGCAGCTTCTCCCTACCTTGATGAATGTCTCCACTTCCACTTTGCGGCGTTTGGCCAGAGCTTCTATCGCCACCTGGCAGATGGCACACATGTAGAGATGGTTCACGGCCGGGCCGCCTCCGAAGCTGAGGAGGAAGTAATGATACAGTCAGACAGAAAGGAGAACATCCAAAGAGAAGATCATTTCATCTTTTTAAATAGTGTAAGTCACTATTCCTGATGTTCAGGACCATAGACATCAAGCCTTAAAAGAAAATCAACACGTGACTTAATGACAGCGGATAGTTTTTGAGGGCTCACCTGTTGTACAGGTACTCCCAAACGTTCTGGGGAAGCATCACAACCAGGTCGTCAATGTACTGGTACTTATGAGGCGGGATTCCTGAACACAAATAGAAAAAATATATGATCATGTTCATGCATTAATGTGTACATTTGTATAGAGACTTACCAGTCTGTAGTCTGACATGTCGTCTGCTAAAACCTTGGATATGAACTGGGCTGGGTGGAGTGGACAAATGTAGTCCCACAATAATCATTGGGAAGTTTACACAATATGAAGAAATATCATATCATGCTTAGGAAATCAAAATATGCTTTTTGCATATATATGGCAATTTAAAGTACAGTATCAGATTTTTCTCCATAGCTAAAATTTCAAACCTCCTTAGGATCATTCTGAGGGCACTCATTGTAATTCACTTGGACCAAACCTTTCTATAATCAAGTACGTCCATATCGTCATCTCATGAAGATACAATACCATTCAAAGACAATAAATGACACTATGGAGTAATAGTTGTAGTAACGGGGCCAGCACTGACCCCCGTGCTGACAGAGGAAGGTGTGGTTGCTGATGGGGCCCGGCTCGGTGAAGGTGTTGAACTTGTTCAGCCACTCCCTGGAGATGTAGAAGTGCAACAGGCTGGGCTCCTCCATGTTGGCCAGGGCCACCACCCTCTGTCTCTCCCGCAGAGACTCCTCACTGCTCTTTCTACATGTACACACACGCACGGTGACCACACACACACACACACACACACACACACACACACACACACACACACACACACACACACACACACCATAAGCTATGCTAGTTATCACAAGTTTGTTAACCCAAACTAGAACCCCATTCCCCTCCTGTATCTCATATCCATTTAACTCAACTGAATCCCCGGCAGCTCTATAGCATCTGCGTGAATTGATTTATATGATAGGATAATGAGCTTTCTTGAAGTATAAGCAGCGTGTTTCTCGATGCTCTCCCAGACCTGTAGAACAGCACGTAGGCCTCGGAGCTCTGCACCACTGTCTCATGGACCTCCGTCACGTACTGGTCGTCAAACTCGTACCACTGGCCGTTGATCACGTTCTGACAGTACGCTATGTAGTGTCCACCTGCAGCACCACAGACAGGTCAGACAGTAGAGACAGACAGGTCAAACGGTACGCTATGTAGTGTCAACCTGCAGAGACAGACAGGTCAGACAGTAGAGACAGACAGGTCAAACAGTACGCTATGTAGTGTCCACCTGCAGCACCACAGACAGGTCAGACAGAAGAGACAGACAGGTCAAATGGTACGCTATGTAGTGTCAACCTGCAGAGACAGACAGGTCAGACAGTAGAGACAGACAGGTCAAACAGTACGCTATGTAGTGTCCATCTGCAGAGACAGACAGGTCAGACTGTAGAGACAGACAGGTCAGACAGTGGAGACAGACAGGTCAAACAGTACGCTATGTAGTGTCCACCTTCAGCACCACAGACAGGTCAGACAGTAGAGACAGACAGGTCAAACGGTACGCTATGTAGTGTCCACCTTCAGCACCACAGACAGGTCAGACAGTAGAGACAGACAGGTCAAACAGTACGCTATGTAGTGTCCATCTGCAGAGACAGACAGGTCAGACTGTAGAGACCGACAGGTCAGACAGTGGAGACAGACAGGTCAGACAGTACGCTATGTAGTGTCCACCTTCAGGACCACAGACAGGTCAGACAGTAGAGACAGACAGGTCCGACAGTACATCATGTAGCGTCCACCTGCAGCCCCAGAGGGTGCTTTGTGTGGGAAATATGTGTGAAACATTTTTCAGCTAATCTAAAAGAAATCAGCTCTTAATGAGCTATTGACAATAAGTAGCCAAAACTGGAGAATATTTGTGTTCCGTCTGTCTGACACAACCTAAATATATTAAATGTCTCTTGAACAAATCATATTTTACCATATGCTTTTATTTAAAACTCAATCGGCTACAATTAGTTTGTCCATTGTTGTGTCACTGACTGAAGACGAGCGTGTCATCAGTTAAAGGTGGGTAGCCCGGTTGTAATGGAGACGCAAATCCTACCCGCCAAGACCCTGGAGGAGAGACCCTTCCCGGAGAAAGATTTTTTATTTTTAATTTTTTCATCAGCCGAGTGAAGTGTGAAGGATCAGCACCTCTAAATCTGAGGCCATGACTCTCAGCCAGAAACCGTTGGATTGCCTACTCCGGGTAGGAAATTAGTCTTCACCCCATGTGAAGGACTTCAAGTCCCTCTTGTCTTGTTCGCTAGTGAGGATACAATGGAGCGTGAGATTGGCCGGAGAGTCGGAGCAGCGGGGGCGGTATTGCGTTCGCTTTACCGCACCTTTGTGTCGAAAAGAGAGCCGAGCCGGAACGCAAAGCTCTCGGTCTACCGGCCGATCTTCGTTCCTACCCTCACTTATGGTCATGAGGGATGGGTGATGAGGACGGGTGCAAGCGGCCGAGATGGGCTTTCTCAGGAGGGTGGCTGGCGTCCCCCTTAGACATAGGGTGAGAAGCTCAGCCATCCGTGAGGAACGCCGATGAGAGCTGCTGCTCCTCTCTAGAAAGGAGTCAGTTGAGGTGGTTCATCTGGTCAGGATGCCCAGTGGGCGCCTCCCTAGGGAAGTGTTCCAGGCACGTCCAGCGGGGAGGAGGCCTCAGGAAAGACCCAGGACTAGGTGGAGAGATTATATCTCCACACTGGCCTGGGAACTCCTCGGGATCCCCCCGTCAAAGCTGGTCAATGTGGCCCGGGAATGTCTGGGCACCCCTGCTAGAGCTGCTGCCCCCACAACCGACCCCGGATAAGCGGATGAAGAGTGAGTGAGTGGTTAAAGGTTATGCACCGTTAAGTACAAGAAAGAACAAATGTAAACTGCTGCCCAACAGATGGCGAGATCACTGTTAGCTTGTATATGGTAATAGACGTAGGAGACGTGTGCACATACTTCCTGCGGTGCCATGGTGACAGATGACGGAAAGCAGGTCGTAGGTGGTGATGTGGGAGGGGCTGTCCTTGGCCAGGAAGGGGCGCAGGTCCAGCCCCTCCAAGGGGAAGGCCACATGGCTGCCTATCTTGAAGGAATACATGACCTCGTGTCGAAAGCGCTTCAGGTGGACGCACAGGATCTACGAGGGACAGAAGATGGTTGCTTGATGTAGATCAACATCAGTGAGACAAGACTATTGAGAAGGTAATGACAAGTCATTCACCTCTGGAAGGCTAAGCACTTTACAATATTTCACACCATTCCGCAACCTGCAATGAAGAAAGAAAAGTTATATTATTAAAACCTAATTGAATATTTATTACCTTTCAATGAATACTGTTTTGGATCAGTTTGTATGGAATTTTTGCTAAAAGTAGTATAAGCATTTGTGTTTTTTTTGTGTTGTTTATGTTTTCCATGCAATTCTGTAATGTTTGTGTTCTTAAATCAGTTCTATATCCAACCTCTTCGCACATCTTCGTCCATATTTACTCACTTTTTACATCGCTCACAGCTGTACATGTTGTCTCCTGCAAATACAATAAGAAACTTAAACCCAACCCCATGTTTTTGTGATGACTTGAATGGAAATAGTAGGACTTTAAATCCTGCATTACACTTGGATTTACCTTTCAGTTCATCAGCAGCAAAGAATGCTGCCAGGCAGTCCTCCAGGGTGACCAGGGGCCCCCAGAACCAGGTGGGGGTACAGGACACCACCAACCTGACCCCAGCACAGAGACATACTCAGAAACACTGCAGACACACCACTACAAATAACTGACCACAGCACAGACAGCCTCAGAAACACTGCACACACACCACTACAAAGACCTGACCACAGCACAGACAGCCTCAGAAACACTGCACACACACCAATACAAAGACCTGACCACAGCACAGACAGCCTCAGAAACACTGCACTCACACCACTACAAAGACCTGACCACAGCACAGACAGCCTCAGAAACACTGCACACACACCACTACAAAGACCTGACCACAGCACAGACAGCCTCAGAAACACTGCACACACACCACTACAAAGACCTGACCACAGCACAGACAGCCTCAGAAACACTGCACACACACCACTACAAAGACCTGACCACAGCACAGACAGCCTCAGAAACACTGCACACACACCACTACAAAGACCTGACCACAGCACAGACAGCCTCAGAAACACTGCACACACACCACTACAAAGACCTGACCACAGCACAGACAGCCTCAGAAACACTGCACACACACCACTACAAAGACCTGACCACAGCACAGACAGCCTCAGAAACACTGCACACACACCACTACAAAGACCTGACCACAGCACAGACAGCCTCAGAAACACTGCACACACACCACTACAAAGACCTGACCACAGCACAGACAGCCTCAGAAACACTGCACACACACCACTACAAAGACCTGACCACAGCACAGACAGCCTCAGAAACACTGCACACACACCACTACAAAGACCTGACCACAGCACAGACAGCCTCAGAAACACTGCACACACACCACTACAAAGACCTGACCACAGCACAGACAGCCTCAGAAACACTGCACACACACCACTACAAAGACCTGACCACAGCACAGACAGCCTCAGAAACACTGCACACACACCACTACAAAGACCTGACCACAGCACAGACAGCCTCAGAAACACTGCACACACACCACTACAAAGACCTGACCACAGCACAGACAGCCTCAGAAACACTGCACACACACCACTACAAAGACCTGACCACAGCACAGACAGCCTCAGAAACACTGCACACACACCACTACAAAGACCTGACCACAGCACAGACAGCCTCAGAAACACTGCACACACACCACTACAAAGACCTGACCACAGCACAGACAGCCTCAGAAACACTGCACACACACCACTACAAAGACCTGACCACAGCACAGACAGCCTCAGAAACACTGCACACACACACCACTACAAAGACCTGACCACAGCACAGACAGCCTCAGAAACACTGCACACACACACCACTACAAAGACCTGACCACAGCACAGACAGCCTCAGAAACACTGCACACACACCACTACAAAGTCACTCTTCTGCCAGCATAAGCGTTGCTGAACATCATCCATTAACTCCTCTAAAATGTATGCATAATATTTAACTTATGGCATGTTATAAACGTGTGTTGGATGTGTTGGACTCATATGTTGGACTCCCAGGTGAGAGGTTCTGGGTTCGATCGCCATGTCCGTAGTCCACTATATCCACATATTTAAACATATTAGACATACCTGTATGAAACATAGTTCATTATGCTAATGAACTTCTAACTGTTGAATACATGAGCAAAAAGACTACATGTCCGCTACTTCGAATTACTGCTTGCTTAGGAAAATATTGTTGATTATTTTACGATATGCTTTATAAGAGATATAATATAAATAGATAAGATGGATAGATATAATGTAATATAAATGGTAATGCATGTTGGTTGAGGGCGTGAGTCAGAATACCCTGAGTGTCCCTGGCCCCTGAGGGTCCCTGGCCCCTGAGGGTCCCTGGCCCCTGAGGGTCCCTGGCCCCTAAGTGTCCCTGGCCCCTGGCAACCAGCTGACCTGCGTATGGAGTCCATGATGAAAGGGATCCAGCCCTGGGGGCCGTCTGAGAACAGGGCCTGGGGCTTGGCCGGAAGGTTCTGGTGGATGGAGGAGTGCAGCTTGGCCAGGTCTTCTTTGCCCGGGATGGGGAGGGAGAGGTCCTGAAATGTTTCCACTGTTGTTGAAACCTGTGGATGAAGAGACAGATGAAGACTAGAGTCAGAGATTTGAGTGACACTTTTGATTTTAAGGTTCAGTGGGTGGAGTTAGTGGCGTGTAGGCGTGAGCTCCGTTCCATTTTATGGAGATCAGTACTATCCATGGCATTTATATTCTACTTCAAAAATATATTTGATTGCATATAAAAATAATTGAGATAAGATAACAAATATTATTTTTAAATGATTAATCCCAGGTGAGAGGTGGGCTGGCCCAGCAGAGTACAGGTCATTCTTAAGAATCAGAACACATGATCAGTAATAGTAACATATGATCAGGCCTAAAGAAATGTACCAGTAGCTCACCGCTCCCCCTGGTGGTGAAGTAACTGAACTAGAATCCTGTCACACGTCAAACACTGGACCAGACTGAGAACCTCACCCTGTCACATGTCAGACACTGGACCAGATTGAGAACCTCACCCTGTCACACGTCAGACACTGGACCAGACTGAGAACCTCACCCTGTCACACACTGGACCAGACTGAGAACCTCACCCTGTCACACGTCAGACACTGGACCAGACTAAGAACCTCACCCTGTCACACGTCAGACACTGGACCAGACTGAGAACCTCACCCTGTCACACGTCAGACACTGGGCCAGACTGAGAACCTCACCCTGTCACACGTCAGACACTGGACCAGACTGAGAACCTCACCCTGTCACACGTTAGACACTGGGCCAGACTGAGAACCTCACCCTGTCACACGTCAGACACTGGACCAGACTGAGGATGGAGCCGTCGAAGATGTCAGAGATGACACTGCGGTACCGGGACTGTTTCCTCTTCCTCCCCCCGAACAGCAGCTGGGCTGAGGAGGAGAACCCGCCAGGAGCAGTGGGGCAGTATGAGGGAGGATTAGAAGAGGTAATACACACACTATTATGCACAAAAACATGTCTTTCTCATTTCTATAGCTGCACTGGACAGTTTTTAGTTTTCTGTTGTTGGCAGTGGCAGCAGGTGTGTTGTGCGCTTCAGCGGCAGGTCGACCTGGATAAAGGACCTGCTGTAAACGTCAGGCAGCTAGGGATGCAACGGGGGCTGGTGGGAGAGAGGGGACAGTACTTTGGAGGTCAATAACTGGATAAGACCCATCAACATGTCCAGCTTGAATCAGTTTGCAGACCTTTCTTGAAGGAGTAGGCCGAGTGGAGGGGGCTGGCGCAAGGGGGGCTACAGGACACCTTGGGGTGCAGGTCCTGCAGGGTGCGTACGGGGCTGCTGGGTTGGGACGGGTTCTGTGGTATCAACGTCTCGTTGTTTGGCTCTGGAAGACGGCCTGCTGGCAGAGAGGAGACGTTGGAGCAGGATATGTGACTGGAGCTACTGGCAGGGTAATGGTTGATTCAACATGGTTCATAATGCACCACAAAGCCAATCTATACAGATACGCCTTGATATGGTCGGGCCTCATACGTAAGTCAAAGGGTGTAGGGTTGTGTAAAACAATGCAGCATTGATTTTGATCAATATATTGATCTAGTTGAGGCAATGCAGTAGCATTATTTTGCAAAAACACTACAGTACAACTACAACAAGTGATACAATAAAAGTTAACTCCATTCTATCCATTAAAAGCGTTATGGATGGAAGACCAACACTAATGCACGTGTATATTCATTATTAATTGCCATTGTTATTGAGTGCCCTTATAATGGAAAATGACTATATGTGTACACAGTGGTTGTAATAGTATACCGACAATGGTAAATGGTAAATTGACTGCATTTATACAGCACTTTTTTAACCAGTGGGCACTCAAAGCACTTTACAATATTCAAGCACATATTCAAACACCGATGGCGTTGTCAACCATGCAGGGCCACAGCCAGCTCGTCAGGAGCAGTGAGGGTGAGCTGTCTTGCTCAGGGACACCTCGACACTCAGAGAAGCCGGGGATCGAACTAGCAAACTTCTGCTTACCAGCCAACCCGCTCTACCTCGTGAGCCTAATGCCACCACGATGTGTTGTGTTGTTCTTCTCAAAGTGCTGCACTGCTCTATGGCCTTCAGTGTTTGGGAGCCCTTGCCCATTTGCTGCCAGGGGCCTCTCATCCCCCTGAGCTGGGTGGCTTACAGTAAAGCCCCTAGTGAGGAGGATCCACCTGCTTTATCGTGGTCTTTATCCTCCTGTGTGTGCGTTGTGTTACCTGCCGTGCTGCTGCGGTGTGTCTGCTCTGCGCTGCCCTCAGGCTGCTTTTCCTCCTGGCTCTGGACCTCGGCCGTCCCCAAAGACCCCGGCTCCTGGGTGCCGGGCCCCGCCTCGGGAGCCTCCGCCCCGAGGGCCTCCCACCGCAGCTCCGCCGCCGTGTCCACGTCGGCGTCCTCGTCCATCTCCTGGGAGCCCCCCCGCAGCGGGGCCCCAGAGACCCTCCTCTCCTTCAGCCGCTCCTTCACCGAGATCAGTCCGCCCGCCGCCGGGGCCCGCCCCCCATCGGGGTCGTCCGGGCCCCCCGGGCTCCCGCCCTCGCCGCGGTCGCTGCTGGAGCCCGAGTCGCAGGACAGGAACTCGTCCTCCGAAGGGGGGCGCTCGGCGCTGCCGGGGTCCCTGTGGTCGCTGGGGTCGTCGCCGCCCTCGTCGGCGGCCCCACGGCTCTCTGACAGCGGCTCCTTCAGCTCCTCGTGGAGCTGGTCCATCAGGCAGCGCAGGAACTCCTGGGTGTCCTGTGGAGGGCAGAGGATCCAGTCACCACCCCAGGGACTCACATAGAACACTGGTTGTCTCGCCGTCATCCTGTCCATTACTTTCCATTCACTTCTATCGTTATCCTGCCTTGACCAATCAGGTCATCCCCCTCAACATGTAATTGTTTGGATGTTCCTAGTATTGAGCATACCAAAATTGTAGTACAATATTGAACAAGAAATTCGTGGACACAAGACAAGACTAAATAATGATCAGGCTGTACCTGCTGGGCATAACCACGGAACATTGGGTTGACCAGTTTGATGCCATGGGACAAACTGGTAGGGACGACATAACTGGGTCTGGAAGCCAAAGAGAGATAATATTTGAATTGATCAGGAGTTTGGCACATATGGAATATCATGAAACATGTAGATAAACTCATTCTTCCATTTAAAAAGATAAGGCGTTACGGCCACTGTCTGTGTGTTGCTGTCTTGTTATGTGCAGCTGCCAGGCAGTTAACCACATTTATCATCATCACACCTCTACCCACCAGCTCCTCCGGTTCCACCAATCATCTCGCCAGTTCCCAGCCAGAGGAGGCCTGCCACATATTTAAAAGCCTCTTTTGCTAACTCTCTCTCTTTGGTCTGCCGAGGGTAACCCTGATTGTGTTCACTAGTGAGAGGTTGATAGGATTGCCAGATCCTTTGGTATCATATAAATATAATGCAGTAACTCAGGAGGTAGAGCGATTTGACATGTAGCCGGAAGGTTGCTAGTTCGATCCCCGGCTCCTCCTATCCGAGTGTTGAGTTTTCCCTGAATAAGACAGGGACAACGCCGTCTGTGTATGGATGTTTGAATGAATGGTTGTAAGTCACTTTGGATAAAAACATCTGCTAGATCCCCGAAATGCGAATCTAAATATAAGCTTTTATGTCTTATGTTCACCAGTGCCCCAGTAAACCCATGTTCACCATCATGTTGTTTCCGGTCCTTTATTGGTCACCCACA
Organism: Pollachius pollachius; assembly: GCF_949987615.1. Taxonomy (NCBI): domain Eukaryota; kingdom Metazoa; phylum Chordata; class Actinopteri; order Gadiformes; family Gadidae; genus Pollachius; species Pollachius pollachius. The sequence goes on along the minus strand of NC_136951.1, from coordinate 3,468,090 downwards.
ACTTGCTCATCGATCATTATCTTTTAACATTGTTACCTCCCCCACTACCCCTAGACAGTGGCGTTGTAACTTCAGGTTTAAACTATACATTACCGTTTCTTATGCCAGAGTTCAGAGATAAGTTTGTAGTAGCTCTTACAAAGAGCTGGCTTCTTGTCAGTTCGGACGAGACCGCTACAGTCCAGAAAGAACTGCGTGAGAGGGGGACTGAGGAAGAAGGAAGGAAAGACCATTTCAGCTGACGGACGTTGGATCTAATGGATAAACATTGCACACACTAGAGTCATGGTTACTGTAGATGTTAAACATAGCACACACTAGAGACATGGTTACTGTAGATGATAAACATGGCACACACCAGAGTCATGGCTACTGTAGATGATAAACATAGCACACACTAGAGACATGGATACTGTAGATGATAAACATAGCACACACTAGAGACATGGTTACTGTAGATGATAAACATAGACATTAGTCATGGTTACTGTAGATGATAAACATGGCACACACTAGTCATAGTTACTGTAGATGATAAACATGGCACACACTAGGGTCATGGTTACCGTAGATGATAAACATAGACACTAGTCATGGTTACTGTAGATGATAAACATGGCACACACCAGAGTCATGGCTACTGTAGATGATAAACATAGACACTAGTCATGGTAACTGTAGATGACAAACATGGCACACACCAGAGTCATGGTTACTGTAGATGATAAACATAGCACACACTAGGGTCATGGTTACTGTAGATGACAAACATAGCCACTAGAGTCATGGCTACTAGAGATAAACATAGCGCACACGAGTCATGGCTACTGTAAATGTAGAAAGTGACCTCACCAGTTGGATAATGCTTGAAGAGCAGCATTCATATAGCAGGAGTTTCCTATATTTTTCATTCCAGTTAATCCTGTAAAAAACAAGTAGCATAAAGACGTAAAATAATGTGATAATGAAATCCACCAGATACGCCCTAGAGGGTATTGCAAGGTTTTCATTTTGTCTATTGTCTATTTCGTCTTTATTTGTCTCAAATAAACGTAAGTTGGTATTTTGAATGGTGTAAAGTTGTCTTTGTTTGGACAGCAACAAAAATAAAAAAAAATGCTACTTGGTTTGTATAACCCCCGCTCTCTTGTGTGTGTGAGTAAACAGCAGTCTCCATTGAATGATTGGGACTGGCAGAATGTGTGCATGGTCTGTCTGCTGATTGGTTTCACCTGGAGGCACCCAGAGCCTAAAGTCAAGCAGTGAAAAATAAAGTGTTATAAGAGCTGCAGGTTTACAAAGATGTGTGCTCTACCTCTGGGTTTGAGCTCATCCTCTTCTGACTCGGAGCCATCGTCTTCGGCCACAGCGATGGGCACTGCTTTAAACGAATGCTGACATGCTGAATGATGTGTTGCAACCTGGGAAGATGAGTTTTCACACGTTAACACAAAAAGCTTCCCCTTCAAGAAATATAAATGGAAAACATTTTTTGTCCCCAAAGCAGTAGAAGGTGTGCTGGACTAAAGCCAGTGGAGGTGGGGCTGTACCTGCTCTGTGGATCGACAGTGTTGCGCTACAGCAGGCCCCATGGCAGGCCTCTGCTCCAGAAACACCTCCCTCTCACACACATAGCACCACACCCTGAAGGTCGTCAGGTTGACCGTCAGGTTGTGCTTCTTGGCCTGAGGAGTTCATTTATATGCACATAGAACACATCCAGTCATTGAGCTCTCCTTGGAATGGTACTTGAGGAAGAGGACATGAGGGATGGGAGGGGGTTGGTTGATCCCATCACCTTTCTGCTGGGAGTCAAACACCTTAGCAACTAAACTATCCTGCCCACCCCATCCAGTCTCACAACCATTTAATGCAATGAATTACTAGAAATTGGAGGGATTTGACAATATCACCTGTGCATGTAGAGTGCTGTGATCACAGTAGGATTCCCCGCAGCCCACGTATGGACAGTCGCTCTGTGAAGAACCATGTGTGATGAGTTCATAACAAGGTAAGCAAGTAACTGACAATTATTAAGTCAAACAATGTTCTTTACACTTTTAAGACTGGGTTGTGAGCTATAACCCAAAGCCCAGAAACTTTAGATAATGTGTACAATTACCAGTTGTTAATGATTGAATTCTCTCCTACCTGTAGACAGGCCCATAGGTTTGGCCCTACTGCTCCACATGATTGGCAGGTTCCCTACAAAAACAATGAAGGGAGAAAAGAGGAGGATGGAATATTAACCAAAGCAACCACATGTAGCAGGTGTCCCGTCTTATTGCAGCCGCTTCGGTCGATGACGATAAGGGCTAGAGCATCACTCGAACCGGACCACTGGAGGGACAAACGATCGGTTTGAAATCGTGAAATCCAAAAATAAACCCACCTGGGATCTCTGAAGAAGTTCGTCCTTTGTTATCTCTCCAATTGAATCCAGGTGTGGACAAATGTCTTGTTCGAACATATTTACATTTAATCGGGCGTTTAAGACCAGCAACGAACTAAGATCCTATCACAGTTAACAACATAAACAGCAGATAAAACAACCATCGCTGTCCTACACTGGCTGATATCAGACCTTTAAACCAGACCGACACTAGCGCTGATAAGAGACCTTGCTAAATCTGAACAATCGCCTCCACCTTTACAGCTGTACACCGACAGCTCTGAACTACCGCGGCCTGCCTGCTCACTACCGTTACCAAGATAGTGGTGTTTTTATTATAACTGAGTATGGATAATGATGGGTCCATATGAATCATCAGAACGAGCTGTCACATCATGCTCTGTATTGCCTATCCTCCAGTAAACAGACGACCCACTGCGCGCCTGGTGGGTCAGGAGACCCGGCGGACGAGGGGCCGACCAGACCTTGGAGCAGACACCCCTCGTAGAGCTCTAATGAGGCGGACCACCACCGAACTAAGCCGACTACTCCGCTTTCTTGTTATTTATTAGATTATTTAAGAAACACGATAATGCTGTTTTATAACAGTAACGTATTACATTGTATCGTCATTTACTATCAACCTATTCTATATATATATATATATACAGCTATTTTAACAGATCAAGATCTATTTGATTTGGATATGGATAAAAATAAGTCCACTTTGCGCTGGACAGATTGATCCGATTTTCAGCCCATTTAATTCAGATATTGGTTAGAAGAACCAGCGTTAGAATGTAAGCCAGCTGCTTCTTGTTTACGGAAGTGACGCAGAGGTGTGCACTCCTTAAAGGGGTCCCCCTGCTTCGGTCGACGTTAAATATTACCCACAATCCCACGGTCTTCCTTTCTGTCTGAACCAACATGGTGAGTGAACAGCCCTCCGAGCTCGGAAATGTTTCACGGTTTCATCTATGACCATCACGTTACAATTTGCCACTTTAGCCCTGTATATTGTGATATTATCTTGTGAGTATCCTTCTAAAGCATACTTGTGTGTTATGGCAAGGATATTTTCTAGTGTTTAGATGAGGTGGTTGACAAACATCAGTGTAGCCGCTACGGTAGCACTCGTTACAGCAGTGGCCAACCGTTGCCAGCACGTCTTCAACAAAATGGTCTTAATACACCTACAGTGTTGTGTTATCCATACACTGCTGTGTCGATAGTTCAAACTGTTTCAGTTAACTCGCCAATGTGCTAAATGTATACCCAGTCAACAAAGTCTTGGTCCATACATTGGCTCTCATTGTAGCAGGCCGTAACAAGACTGCCTCTCTCAATAAATGCGTGCTGCATTAAAAGCTGTATGCTTGCTAAGAAACAATGATACGTTAATAGTTAACTATTGAACGTTTTTATATTTATATCCTTTAAGTAGACACTACGAACTTATATATTTGAACGAGCATGTGACTACTGGCTTTTGCAATGATGTATGAATTTCTTCGACTGAATCACCTATGTGGAATAATTGAGCTTTTTAACCCTGAGCAAAAGTCACTGTTTAGGAGTTGCAATTGAATTGTCAATTTTCGACATTTTCTGATCGTTGTGTTTGCATCTTGTTTCATCCTTTAGCCTAAGGGGAAGAAGGCTAAGGGAAAGAAGGTGGCCCCAGCCCCTTCAGTGGCCAAGAAGCATGAGGCCAAGAAGGTGATCAACCCTCTGTTTGAGAAGAGACCCAAGAACTTTGGCATTGGTAAGAAATCCACCTGTTTGGAGTCTTCAATTTAACCCCATGTTATGTGCAGATGATGTAAACGAATATTTGCTATCTAAACCAATCATGTTGACGAATTACTACCAAGATCTCTGATGCACCTTTTTTAATGAAACCAATGTTTTAAACTTTTTTTGAACCGAGTACTGATGACTTGTGGTTCACCCCGCAGGTCAGGACATCCAGCCCAAGCGTGACTTGACCCGCTTCGTCAAGTGGCCCCGCTACGTGCGTCTGCAGAGGCAGCGCTCCATCCTGTACAAGCGGCTGAAGGTCCCCCCAGCGATCAACCAGTTCACCCAGGCCCTGGACCGCCAGACCGGTGAGACGGCAGCATTTTTATTTAGAACTTAAAGAAACTGTAGGAAAGATTCAACATTTGAGGAAAAGGGCGAGATTCTAATAAACCCAAAAACGACCCCAAGATTTCATTAAATCAATTTTTGTTTCGCAAATTGTGTTCCATGAAGGTCTCTTACATCCCACATAGAGCACTTATTCTCTCCTTTATCTTGAACTTAGGCTAATTGGAGGTACTGTCTAGACTTAAAAACGTATTTGCTTGTGGGGCTTTTGCAGATGATGTGAAGAATATTTGCTATCTGATGAGCGATGCTGACTCCCACCAAGATCACTGATGCACTTGCCCAAATTATTTAGTCTCCCACCTCCCAAGATGAAAACTAATTTGTCAAGCAAATGTGAAACTTAACCTATTTCTATTCACTCAGCCACTCAGCTTTTCAAGCTGGCCCATAAGTACAGACCAGAGACCAAGCAGGAGAAGAAGGTGAGGCTGCTGGCCCGTGCTGAGCAGAAGGCTGCTGGCAAGGGAGACACCCCCACCAAGAGGCCACCGGTGCTGCGTGCTGGTGAGATACTCTTATACATTATCATGTGGTTCAACATTCTGGACTCACTGCAGTGATGTTTTGAATTTCTTCAACTGAAAAACTAATGAAGCTACCTTAACTTTTTAACCCTGAGCATTGGCCATGGTGTGTCCTGTAGATGTTTTTTAGTGAGCCACTTGGTTAATGGAGTTTCCCTCTTTCAGGTATCAACTCTGTAACCAGCCTCGTAGAGAGCAAGAAGGCCCAGCTTGTGGTCATTGCTCACGACGTTGACCCTATTGAGGTAAGACTAGATCCGTCCATTGTTTTCTGAAGTTTAGAATCCCTAGGGTGGTTATTTGCAGTGATGTTTTGTTGTTCTGAATCTCTCATGTAGATCCTTAAACACGAGCTTTTTAACCCTGAGCAAAAGCCCCAAGCATAGACTTATGCTTTTAACTTTGATTAAGAAATGTCCTTTTTGAAAATGGGTGGTAACGTTTTTAAACCTTTCCCCTTCCTAGCTTGTCGTCTTCCTCCCCGCTTTGTGCCGCAAAATGGGAGTCCCTTACTGCATCATCAAAGGCAAGGCCAGGTTGGGAAGACTTGTGCACAGGAAGACATGCACTTCAGTGGCAATCACGCAAGTAAACCCGTAAGTAAAACAAATCGATACCTTAGCTCTACCCATAACGCACCATTTCATTCAAGCTAACATGTCTTGACATATAATGGAAATAAATACCCTTTGTGCACCGCTGACTATAATCTTACAGTTTGGTAGTTGAGTGTGATGCAGAATCAGAAATCTACAGCGTTAAGGAAATATCAGTATCGACATTTGGGTCAGCCACAACTCAACACTAGCAATTACATATTTTTTCTGATCACATTGACCTTTTTGTAATAAATGGAACTTGCAGATGATGTTAAGAATATTTGCTAACTGATTAGCCATGCTGACATCCCACCAAGATCACTGATGCAAAATGTTCCTGGCCTGTTTCAAAGAATAAAACTTGTTTCAACATTTCCATAGACCGTTGCATTTCCGACTTGTATAGTCCATTAGGTTAGTCACTGGGACGAAATGGAAGTGTAAAGATTTAAAGAACCTTTCAATTTAATACTTGCTATTATATAGTATTTCAATATGCACCAGGTTTAGGGAATGTGCTTGTGTTCTGTCCTGTTCTTCTAGTGAGGACAAGGGAGCCCTTGGCAAGCTTGTTGAGGCCATCAAGACCAACTACAATGACAGATATGAAGAGGTGAGGAACAATTTTTAAATTTATATCCCTTCAGTATATTTGAATAAGCATGTGACTACTGGCTTTTGCAATGATGTATGAATTTCTTCGACTGAATCACCATGTGGAATAATTGAGCTTTTTAACCCTGAGCAAAAGTCAGTTTAAAAGATGCATTTAAGTTTAATTTTCAACATGTTCTGATCATTGTATAGATCTTATCTCTTAGCCTAATGGAAAGAAGGTGGCCTCGGCCCAATTGGATGTGGGATGGGACTGATTTGACCTAAGATCCCAATACCTAACCATTAATGTTAATTTCCAGATCCGTCGTCACTGGGGAGGTGGACTCATGGGAGCCAAATCCACAGCTCGCATCAACAAGCTGGAGAAGTCGAAGGCCAAGGAGCTTGCCACCAAGCTTGGTTAAATTGTTTTGGTTTCAAATAAATGTCATAATTGATGAGGTGCTGGTTTTGGTGTCATTATTTAACAATTGAATGGAAAGGGTTTTTTTTTTTCTTAGTAATGTTAACTTACTGGTGATTTTACTTCATTATGTAAAATGGCTTTTGCCACGATGGGACTTATTTAAAGAAGATTCCTTGTTGGACTAACGGGTGTAGCGCGTAAGTCTAATCATGGCTTCTTTCTAGCCGTTTCATCCAGTCAGTGTGCTGAAGGTACTGTGGTCAGGACATTTGACCACACCTCACTTTATTGTAAAGAGCTAGGCCATTCATTTTCATTGGACCTATAAGAAATTTGAGTTCCTTTTGAGGGCTGAGGCAATTCAGTCATGTTTTAACCATTGGGTTATAGAAAATGTATAGCTGTAGCTGTTAGGCATTTGTAACAGCCACTCGATGTAAATAAAATGGTTGACTTCACCATGTGCACAACAGAATTGGTAGTTTGGTTTACAAATTTCTTAACCTCTACCAACGGCAATGAACTTGACCAGGTGTATAAGTGCAGGCCATTAAACCCACAAAGTACTCAGTGGGAGGAGAAAAGTCATTCGTTCATCGGCGGTTAAGCTAGCCGTCACTTGCTTTCAAAATAAAAGCATCAGAATTTATGTACCCATGTCTACGCTTCACACAGTGCCAAAATATGCATATGTGAGGTTTTCCAACTAGTCAGTACGAGAACTTGTTTAATTGTGTCTATACCTCACTTCAAAGTGCTAACGTAATGCAATTTACAACGGCCAAAGTATACACGTGGGGTTTTCAAAGGACATTTTCTCAAACAATACAGTAACATCACATGGTCCCTTGTGTACTAGTAGTCAGTGCATCACTTTGTATGATCATATGACTTACTGCAATAACTTATCTAGAATTGCGTCTGTATTTCACTTCAAAATATTAACAATGCTATTTCCAACAGCCAAAGTATGCACGTGAGGTTTTCAAAGAACATTTTCTCCATAACCATACAGTAAAATCATATGGTTCATTGTGTACTAGTAGTGCAACACTATGTAAGATCATATGACTTACTGCAAGAACTTGTGTAGAAATTTGCCCGTACATCACTTCAAAGTATTCAAAAAATGCAATTTACAATGGCCAACGTATGCACGTGAGGTTTTCAAAGGACAAGTATACAGTAAAGTCACATGGTTCTTTGTGTACTAGTCAGTGCATCACTTTTTATGATCATATGACTTACTGCAAGAACTTATCTAGAATTGTGTCTGTATTTCACTTCAAATTATTAAAAAAATGCAATGTCTACATAAGTTCTGAGGCTTTTATTTTAAAAGCGTGTCACGGCTAGCGGCGCCGAAGCGCAGCGGTGCGCATTTCACGCGCGTCAATTGCCGCCCCTAGCACCAATCGGAAGCGGCGCGCTGCAGCACCGTTTTGATATGTTTAGAAAAAAGCAGATCAACAAACTTAGTCGGTATAGGCTACCATAACGTCATGCCAGTTGTTCAATGACTACATATATGGCCCTGATGCCCATGATCCTCTGTTTGTGCTTACAATGATAGTCACATTAATTAATAGTTACTTTATGTACTGTCGGGCAGTTTGTTTACGGTTTAGTCACTTTACACACTTTATTTACTTTCGTTGCTCTTTCTTTTTTCATTGTGGAATTTTTCATCTAGTGCATTAACAATCTCCATATGTACAGGACCTTGTATCAATCCGGGATGTACCAAACAGCTTTAAAAAAGCGCTTTTTCAGGGGTGGCGACGCTAGGAAATAGAACAGTGGCGTGAAGCCTAGTTGGGCGGCAAGGCGCGGGGCCGCGTCTTGAAGTGGTGATCAGATCCACTCAGTGTAATCCGTTTGGCAGGAGCAATAAACTGTCAGCGCATTTAATTAATCATACCTCACTGAATAGGCCCTACCACTGATTTTCATGCGTTTTTTTGTCAGACGTGTAGCTAGGATAAAGGACACATGGTTTGGCGTGTTTTATTATTCATAGTTGGCTTAACAGTAATAGAATATTCTTATATGCTTTAAGTGACCAGACGTCCGAGATCAAAACTGGGAACATAATCCCGAGAAGGGGAAAAAAACTGGTCAGCTTTTTATAAGTTGAAGAAACGATGTATGATAAGGCTATATATACATACATATATATATATATCCTACATAAACAATGTATGAATACATTAGATATCTATATATCTTACCTTATAGACTGTATCTCTGACTGTTGCTGCAGCAGCAGAGTTAATTCTGTCTTGACACTTTGTATTGATATTTTGTATTTACTTTTATTAACAACATTCTTTCCTTGATTTATAATGTTTACAGTGACTGTTTTATATATATTTTTTATTCATGTCGCTTTGGAATAAAGCGTCTGCCAAATACTTAAACAACATATATAAATATATAAAATCAGCTAAAACCACCAATCTGTTCCACTGGATTCAGATAAAACCAAATTCTGTCTTACCCAACGATGTTAGTATTTGAATATTGTTACTTGAATGACTCCATTTATATCATGGTTACAATTATACTGTTAAGAATGTATTGTCTTATACTTGGCCTAAAATGAGAATGCGTCATGATACAAATCTGCTGATGGAATGTTTATTTGTGGATGGATGGATGTAATAGACTGGAGTTTGCAGGTGGGAATTGATACAGGAAAGTTATCAGACCAGAACGAGTGAAATTCAAAATACAATAAAAAGCAGCCAGGGTAATTGCAGACTGACCGATCTAGTGTATGCAAGGCAATGTAAATGTAAAAAAATATCAATATCTGTGTGGGATTAAAACCCTAAAAGAGGACTGTTTTGCATAGCTTCTTTCTCGTGCTTCTTTGCTGAAGTTCAAGAGACGAAACACAGACACAACCAATGATAACAAGTCCGAATGGAGGTTGTCGATGCCAAACTGTGTTCCCCAAGCAGAAATACATCCTCTGTTCCAATCTCCTCTGACTTTATGCTGCTCCCTGGCTCCCCATCCCCACTTCAAGATGGCGGCCGCATTTCTCGCGTCCCAGCAGCCAATGCTGCGTCTATGTATGGGATGTCTATGATGCGCAGCACAGTTCAAGAATGTTCAGAGTATCTGGACTTTGAGTTGACTGATACTTTCCGAACAACCACATGCTCCTCATCACGATCACGCGCGAACCAGTTTCACGATAAAAGCACCTTTCCAATATTAACTGACTGGCCCGCGAGTTCCAGTTAAAAGAAATAAAAACCACGGGGTACTCAGAACCAGCCTGCGGGCCACATGTGGCCTGTATGATGCCCAGGTCTGAACTAGACTCGTTACTTTTCTTCAATGGCAAGAGACTCCTATATTGCACCTCTAAGGACAGCTTGGGTCATCCTCTTTGAATCGGCATGCCTGTGGTTAATTGATGGACCGCCTTTGCTAATTCCTATTGCCGTGGTTTTTTTTGTTGTTAAAATAGGTAGGATGTAGGCTCATACAAACGGAGATTTAAAATGATTTATTAAATAAGACATTGCACAACATGGAATAAAGAAAATGAAATGTTACAAGAACAACTTCAGTATTTCTGTTGGATCAAAATTTTATCCTCTTTATAAACTTTGCATACCACATGTAGGATGTTGCGGCACACAGACCATACCTAGGAAACAAAGCAGAAAGCAATCGTTAGTAATTCATTGCTCAACTTGACTGGTTTCAGATTTTATGCATTCAAGTTACTGACCATGTTGCAATGTACTGCATGTGCTCATTTCTTAGTGTGACTCTGGTCTGTCCTCCGATTGGTCCTCCAGGAGTGGTACTTTCTGTATGACAAAATATCAAGTATGAACTTACTATTGGCAAAAGCTAACAGAATATTAAACTAAAGAATTCAATGTATTATATTTCATACCTGAGTATTGTACAACAGCCGTGTATAGAATATGTCACATGTCATTTGTTATTCTTTGAAGACCTACCAAAGTCTGCATCGATGAAGATGGGCTGGGCTCCGACCACACTGGCCATGGCCTCCAGGTCACGGTAGTGCCAGCTGTTTCTCTCCACGTTGTTAGGCGGCACAAAAGGTTTGCGGACCTCAGTGAGCCTCACCACTCCTACCATTTCAACCTCACTCTCCGTCTATGGGAGGGAGGGATTATTAGTGTTGGCAATTACTGTAATTACAATTTCTGATACTGACAGCTGTTTATTAAGCTCTCCGATGATTAATAACCTCTTCCTTCAATAAACATCTATGAACTACATAGCTATACTTCGGATGTGTCTGAAGAATTGTCAAATTCATTATCAGTACTATTATTATTTTGGGGCATGTCTGCCCCTTTGATATAGCCGATTAAAGATTAACTGAACTGAAATTTGAAGTTTAGTTGATATAACAGATGTATTGTCTGCCTTCTCATTGGTACAATCACTAAAAATGGCTGAACTTGCTAAAAGGGATTAAATTGTAAGGTGAAAGTGTTACAGGGCGCCGCCATGTTGGATTTCAACAATCAGCTACGTCACTGGCATGGTAACCTACTCCTACTCTGTGGCCCTAGCAGCCATAGCAGGTAATGAGTCACGCCTGATTTCCACCGGGGACGTAAGCGCCGCGGTCACCGCTGCTGATCGCTGCCAATGAAGCCATCCCCACCGGGCGCGGTGTGGAACGTCTCAGCAGCGTCCCAGGAGCGGCGCGCTGCGCCGCAGCGCTATCATTCCGTAGCACTTCTATTTTTGACGCGAGCCGTTGCTGAACCGCGTCAATTTCAAGAGAGCAGATCGAGCCGGTCAATTTTCAAAATAAAACACAATACTCAGCTCATGTAGCCTATCACAAGTTCACATCAACATTACGTCATGACCGGTGGCACCAGGTCAGCAGTCAATCAATCAAGGGTCGGCAACATGGACGACGAGAGACTGATTGTCGAAGTTGAGCCACATAAAATAATTTATGAAATAAATCATTTTTTTTATAAGGACAATGTCAGAAAGGACAAAGCCTGGCATTTAATTGCAGTAGTTTTGGGAGTGGAAGGTGAGTACATTAGGTTTAGGATTAGCGTGATCTCGCGTGAATACGGCTGCCGTTCCGCGCCCAGTGGGGATGGACGCAGGGCATAGTTCGCAGCCGTTCCGCGGCGCATACGTCCCCGGTGGAAATCAGGCGTCAGGCTCTGAGGCTCGCTGAAATGGCTACGGAAAAGCAAACAACCACGTCTACGGAAGGATCATCTTATTGCATTGCCCCTGGCTGCAGTAATGAGTTTTATAGGGCCAAGGCAGCTGGGGTAATCATACATTTCCACAGGCTACCTTTGAATAGGAAACCAGCCCTTAATACATGGCTGGCAGCCTTAAAACTGACTAACCCTCCAATAGCCCCTGTCATATCAATCTCCACAAGCTAGCACTCCGACCATAAAGTGTATAAACTATTACTCCGACGATATCACAGATCTGTTTCCAAGCTGCTAATTAAACCACGGCGGGTCTGTAAACAGAAGTTCCAACATTTCCCTTTCTACTCACCCTGATGTTCCCCGACTAGCCGATTGCTGATGCAGAGGGAGTTAAACTCGAAGAAGTAGTTTCATAGTAAGATGTATCTGTCCAATATCGATATGTGCAATATCCATCAACATCCACCAGAAAGTAAACCTCCAACATCCACCTAAAGTAAACGTGACACTCGTGAATCCGCCTCGCATCTATGCTCATCGGGGGTATCTCCCAAAGTGCATCTAACATGTCTTTCAGGTCCCGTCCACCCGGAGCCGATTTTTTTGTGAAACCATGTCTTTAATAACCATGTTATTAGGCAGATAATAAACCATGTTCTTTAATAGGTCCATGGTCGCAGGGTGGTTTCAAATAAAACCGGACCTATGCGGTTTCGTGTTAGGATTTGTGTGGACGCTTGAAACGACGTTAGAGTTGCGTTGAAAGTTACAGGTTTTTTTTGTATTATGTTATGTATTTCTACTCAATCTAAAAGGTTAAACAACTACTATCTCCTCCTCGACTTGAATGTTTTTATACAGCGCGCAGGCTGGATGCGCGCAGGCTTGATGCGCTCCCCTTTTTTTGTGGAGAACCAGCGCCTTGAATAGGTACTACAGCGTTTGTACAGCTCGTCGCGTTTCCGCAATGAGTCCGGCTTTAAGGAAATATTCCTGAAACGCATCACAGGAAAACGGAGGGGAAATGGTCGTTTTCGCCTTGTTACTTGGTTGCTGTTTATGGGACGCTCCAGTGTCTCCGCTCGGACGTCCCTTAGAGAGGGCATGGCCACTTCCAAAACCACTCTCTCGCCGCACTGCATCCGAATTGACCTATGCAAAGTTATGCAACCTAATCCCACCATAAGATGGTCAAGGTTGACCGGGACCTCTCGGCAGCAGACCGATTCAATGGCAGTGTCCATGCTCCGGCAGCACCCACACGCACACCAGTCACACCCACACGATCCGAAGGTGGAGCTGGAGCCTGAAATTGACCCCTCTCCACCGGTTAGCAGTCGGACACTACAGGCATGTCCTTCACAGGCTCAAACGCGTAACCAGCAATATTAAAATCTCTATTTTCCGCCGTGGAGTGTAGAAGACGTTTGCGTGTCTGCAGCAACGACCTAGTCCTACCATGCCAGTGACGTCATCGGCGCTCTAATACTAAAAGACGCATTTTCTTTTGTTGCTAAAAATAGCTATATATTGAATTTTTTTTTTTTTAAATTCTGTCTTTTTTTTATAACGGTCATAACTAACACGTTATCGATGTTGATTATTTCAGTTCAGTTCATCTTTAAGTACAGATCTAGCGCCTAACATACATTAGGAATCTGAATATTTGTAGCCTTCTAGTGCAACTGTATAGACAAAATATCAATATAATATCCACAGGCTAGGGGACACTTCATGGAAATGTTTCCATATTATCCACATCCATTCAGTTTCCATGCGTTTCCAAGGCTGCTCACATGATTGTGGAACTAAACTACATTACACTGCTATGACACCTATGTGAAAGGGTTGATCAATCCTTTTTTCTAAATGCTTAGGGAGGATTATGGCCATCTGTGGAAATAAGACACTAATTAGAGTAATTTACCTGTCCCTTCATCCTGGTCTCTGGCCTGATCTTGTTCTTGGGAACATATCCTCGGTTCACCAGGATGGTGATTCTGAAGTACATCAAGAGTGACCATCAACTAACCCTAATTGACACATGGTCAATTGGAGTGTAGCATGCAAAATGTGGTTTACCTTGTTATCTTTCTTCATATTTAGGGCATACATATTACTTTCAATAAAACAATGATAGTTGAGTTGTCCGTTACCCCAGGTCAGTGCAGTGAAACGGTGTGATCACGTTGGCCCCCGTCTCCCCACTGGAAGACAGCCGGCCGGCCTCACGGGCCTCTTTCTCCGGGTCCACCGGTGAACGGGGCAGGATGTACAACTCCTTGGTGTGGTCGAACTGTCCACGCACCTTCACTCTCCTGTACTCCAACCCGTTCAGCTCAAGGGGACTGTAACCAGGAGATGATTGTCAAACACACTTTTAAAGGGGACATATCATACCACCAGGTGAGAGTGTGATTAGCCATTACAAGCAGGTTTGAAAATGTGCAGAATTGTGACATCACAGGTGGGCGTGTCCATCTAGATGTGTGCTGGATAGATCAGTCTACCAGCCTACCCAGGAGACTAGCAAACACTGCTCATCTATCCGTCACACATCTAGGTGGACACGCCCACCTGTGATGTCACAATGCTGCACATTTTGAAAACGGCTTGTAATGGCTAATCACACTCACACCTGGTGGTATGATAATGTCCCCTTTAACACATGCTTTTGTAGGGATGGATGCATTTAGAAAGTACGAACTTACTCAATAGGAAGAGGAATCGGTTCAGAGGTGGTGAGGCGCCTCAGGTCTTCAATCAGTTTCATCTTCCACTGCCGTCGTTTGACCTGAAAATAATGTTCCATTAGCGAAGGGGGTTTTAACTTGGTCCACACCATGAAAACTCACTACAGAAGTCATACCAACACCATGACAACCCACTACAGAGGTCCTACCTGCCAGGTTCCGAGGCCGAAGGTTGCGGTCGGGATGAGGAGGAGCATCCATTTGAGCAGAGTGTCCTCCCCTTTCACCGTGGCGGTGCCAGCCGTACAAAAACGGCGACTTAAGCTAGTGAACGTACCTAAGAATACTTATATAAAAAAATATCCAAGATTAGACAGTCATAATAAGAGTCAATCAAAGATTACACTAATATTACCAGCTGGCCCTGGGTCACGAAACCAACCTTCTGTCTCCTCAGGAACCTCACAGACTTATCGACTGAAGCTTGCTCGACATGACTAACGTTGATCTTAGTGAATCCAAAACCATGATGACATACAAAGAGGATGACCCAAGCTGTTCGTAGGTGTAATAATGAGCCTTGTATTGGCCAGAGGCTGGAGGCTGATGGCTCACCGTGAGGACGCTTCTGCTCGGTCTGCCTAGCGACATGTTCCACCTTATTCAGGTGAATGCTACGGGTCTGGAAACACAAACACATCAAACTAGTCAACTAAATCGTCTCTATAAACGTATTGTACGTTTCGATCCGACTTTAGACAACCATTAAGGTTGGATAACGTCCAGTGACATGTTCTCCTGCTTACCTTCTGGGTTAATGTCCTGAGCGCTGTGGTGGACCGGACCACCGTGGACCTCAACGTGTTCATAGCGAAGGGATAGTGTCAAAGATAGTGTCAGAGCCGAGGCTGGGTTCGATTATATACCACCATTGACCCACTACATAACAGTGGTGTATCAGAAATGGGGGACCATTTGAGTGTTACTACTTCCGGTTTAGGTTTCCCGGTCGGCAGGACCAGCACACGTGTGACATGCATCTAGTGAGATGTGCTGTGAAGTGAGTTAAGGCTAAACAACCACCGTAGACATGAGTAACCTGGCATCAAAAGACTCTTACATTCAGAAGTTGGCCAGTAAGATTTGTGCTCGGCAAGACCATGAACCAAGGAATTCAAAATTTGGTAAATATGTCTCCATTTATTTTGAAACCCATAAATACGTTTGTATCACGAGTTAAAACGTTATACACGATATAACTGCTTCAATCTGTACACTATATCAGTCCCTTTAACATGTATATAGGACGGTCTATGTTATGGTAGGCGTTTGACCATTGCATATAGTCACTGATAACGTTAGTGGCACAAGCTATCTGGGTTTGTTTGTTTGAGAAGATGGTATCATTTCATCGACAGTCCATAACTATTCTGATTAAAACACGCTCCTTGCCATTACTTAAAAAAATCCTTACAGTGTTCGACCTAGAGGGAGAACATAACTATGATGATTTGATCGTCAACTGAACTTGTGTTTCAGAAGCCAATGGAAGATTCATTTAATGTCTTTATTTAATTCAATGGCCAATTTGGTCCTATACGGACCTAAAATAAGGAAAAGACATCTCGGTTGTTGCCGGTCTTGGGTAATAGTGTGAAAGTAAAAGTGATGATGATGTACGTATACAACGTCTCAAGCATCCTGACCCTTTTCTGTCTGTGTAGTTCATTTCAAGGGTGAAGGAGACGGTACTTCCAAGAACAGCAAGCGTAAACAGAAACGCCTAAAGCAAAAAGCAATCGGTGACAAGAAAGATGCTCCACAATCTAAACGGAAGTCTGTGTCCTCTCCTGATGCAAAGTCTACAACCTCCCCTGCCGCTACGGCTGCAACACAAACTAACGGATCCAAAATAGTTGCCAATGGGAAAACGGCGACAACACAGTTGCCAAAAGGTAAAGGCAACACAAATTCCATTTGCAATGGTGCTGTTCCATGTTGCTCCTTTTTCAAACTGTGGCTGCAATTTGCCTCCTACAGGTGGGAGTGTCACCTCAGGTTTCTCTACAGTAGATCTTCTTCGCAAGAGACTACATGAAAAGATTGAAGAGTCTAAAGGACAGGTATGGAGTGCACAAGTGGGACTATTTGATGGTATTTTGCTCCTAATAACTTCAGTGAGTCAATGAAACATTGATTGAACTAGTCTTCATCTTTTTAATTGGATAACAAACACATCTAAAAGAGGTATCAAAGAGTTCAGACTTTGCATAGCCAGCCCCTCCCACCCCTCCTGCTTATTGTATGTTGTATGTCCTGGCACTTGTATTTCATACTAAGGTATAGTCCTTAGTTGTGTAGCATCTTATCCTAGCTATCTTTGTTGTAGAACAGGGAATGGGTTAAACTAGCGATTGTTAGTGCTCGGCACTTGGAACTCTATGAACATACTTACTGTATAGACAGCAATATTTTGTTTCACCTTCTTCTGACAAACACTTATTTATAATACTTACTTATTACTTATTGTAAGTCGCTTTGGATTAAAGCGTCTGCTAAATGTAATAAAAGGTGACATGGTATTTCTTTTGTTACCGATTGCATATTTTTTCCGTCCTTATCTGGTAAAACCATTTAGATTCACTGCAGGACTTCTGGATGTAGTATAACCGCAAAAACATAAAATGTAAAACCAAATATAACGATGAGGTAAATGGCTAATAACAGAAGTACAATATGTGGCAGCATCTGAATACCGGCACAAAAGAGTTTCCCAGCCACCGTCCTCTGGGCACCGACCTTATACTGCAAACTGTTTCCAGGGAACTCAGGACTCGCTTTCAGAGGCCGTCCAGGCCAAGCGGGCCAAGAGAAAGCTGGAAAGGGAGCGCAAGAAACGCAAGCGAAAGGAGTTCCTGGTGAAGAGGCTGGCAGAGAAGGCGGGCGAGGAGCTGGCGCAGCAGATCAAAGAGGAGGAGAAACCCCCCTCCACCGTCCCGGCACCCGCTCCCGCTGCCAACAAGCGGGACGAGACGGCCATCCTCTTCAACACGGTGGAGACGGTGGACGAGGTCTACGTGGACAAGATGACCAAGAAGCAGAACAAGAAGAAGCGGGTGAAGGGAGAGCTGACGCCGCTGACCGGCCGCAACTACAAGCAGCTGCTGGAGCGCGTGGAGGCGCGCAAGGCCAAGCTGGAGGACCTGCGGGCCACGGACGAGGGCAAGGCCCGCGCCATGGAGGAGAAAATGAAGTGGACCAACGTGCTGTACAAGGCCGAGGGCCTGCGGATCAAGGACGACGAGGCCATGCTGCGCACCTCGCTGAAGAAGAAGGAGAAGAGCCAGGAGACGAGGCAGCGGCGCTGGGACACGCGCAAAACCAACGTGGACGACAAGATGCAGCGACGGCAGGACAAGCGGCGCAGGAACCTCCAGAAACAGAAGAGCGCCAACGTGGAGAAGAAGAAGGACCGGGCCAGGAAGAAGGGCCGAGTGCTGCCCGGGGACCTGAAGAAGGTGTCGTTGTAGTGAACTGACATTACCTTTGAACCGTCTGACATGGGTATGGAAAGGCACCAGATATATTTTGAGAGGCCGTTAAATGAATTAAATGTGTGCCTGGCTGCAAATCATTGTTTTCCCTTGTTCAAGAATGAGTTGGTCATTTTTTTTTTACTTTCTATCTCCATGCCTCTTCTATCCAAAAGTACCTTCTGCTGTATTAAGTAGAAAATAAATGTTATTTTAACATTGTCTATAATTTGTCTGACTAATATGAATTTCTTCGTGAACACAATGAAGAACTTCTCTTAATGTGAAATCGGGACTCTCAAACAAATCTAGCTTCTTTTTTTTTTCCCAAACGGGGAAACTGTTTTGAGGATTTCTGAGTAGTTTAATGGAAAACATAAACTTTGACACCACACTGAAATATGTCTTTAGACCTAACCCCATATCATTTTCTATAACATACACATTAACTACCAATAACCCATACATAAAAGCGTATATACCCTTGCAAGCATTATTTAATTATTTCATAACTCAGTATTGTTTTTTCTTCAATGTGGAAATTATATGTATACACATGTGTGTGAATGATAGTCGTAAATAACTCTTGCAATGGATTAAACCCATTTAATGTGCTCTGTCTTGACCCTATATATTCCTCACTGCACCCACAGCAACACTTGCTGTGCTTCACCGTCTTGACCTGTTCTTGAGACTATGTTGGCCCCGCCCATACAGGAAGTGTGTGTGAAACTTCACATGCGACGGTCAAGGGTCACTGTTCTGAAGGAAGACAAGTTTGGTTTTGACTGGACTCCTGCAAACTGGTATTTATTCCGTACCGTGCTTTTATCCTGTCAAACTATCTGGTGATTAACACTATGAATAGTGCATTAAAGAGGTGACTATTTAAAAATTTAAGGAATCATTTGCATGCCCAGCAGATATGGCCGACCCGTTAGTATAATGTTGAGAATAACTTAATAACAATAACACGTCTGTATCGGATAATAACACTAACACGCATGTAATGTATCGGATAATAACTATAACACGTCTGTAATGTATCGGTAATGCAAATGCCTTGATCGTATGTCAAATAAGTAATGTGCCTTTTAGTAAAATAAATAAGAACAATACTCAAATCTATCTCTTTTTGTCAGATTATCATGTCACGCCAAATGCATGCGCGCAGATTGGAGGGCATCGACAAAAATATATGGTGAGTCCACTGACAGGGTTTAGGTAGGACCTGTTTGCATGAAACAAGAATATATGGTGAGTCCACTGACTAGGTTTAGGACCTGTGCATGAAACAAGAATATATGGTGAGTTCAGTGAAAGTTCACTATGTATGGATGCCCTCTCCCAACGATCTCTCCCCCCCCGCCATCGTATCTTTAATAGGGTTGAGTTCACGCAGTTAGCGGCTGACTACCAGGCCGTTAACCTGGGCCAGGGCTTCCCTGACTTCGCCCCTCCCAAGTTCCTCCAAGATGCTTTCTGTAAAGCAGTGAGTGGAGGATGCTTGATGCACCAGTACACCCGTGCCTTTGTAAGTCGTTTTTCAAAAACACGCAATACGCTTGTATTCTAACAAATGTTGATTCATATTTCCAGAAAATGTAACAATTAAATATAAACCTAAACAAAGTTTAATCCTGCACTATCCTACTTTCTATCGCAGCTTTTTACTCCATGAAAAGATCCAAACTAGAAAGTTCGCTATAACTGCAGCTACAACTCAAACCACTAGAGGCTGCTAATGGAAAACCTGCTTAGTACGGGTTTCAATTATTATTTTTATTTATTTACTGTATGTGTCATTATTTTCACTGCGAAGGGCCACCCCTCTCTGGTCACAATCCTGGCTCAATTATTCGGGCGCCTGGTGGGACATGAGATCCAGCCCCTGGAAGACGTGCTGGTCACGATCGGGGCGTACCAGGCCCTGTTCTGCACATTTCAAGCTCTGGTGGACGAAGGAGACGAGGTAAGCAGCTATAAACGGTGTCCTCATGTCAAGGTTCCCTAAGGGACCTACAGGTGGGGTTTAGGAAGTGTGTTCAGTGAAATGGTCATTATCTAACAATATTTTACTTTCTAGGTCAACAAATAAAGAATAATAATAATAAGCAATAAAAAAAAAGATGACTGAATTCATTAAGTAATGAATGAGGCTTCAATGCATGTTGTCTTTCAGGTTATAATTATTGAGCCATTTTTTGATTGCTACCAACCAATGGTAAAGATGGCGGGAGGGAAGCAGGTCTATGTGCCTCTGAGGCCAGTAAGGAGCATTTTCTTATTTCCTTATTAAAGCAAAAAATGATATACATATATTTGCATGGATAATACATGGATGGAACAAATTTTTGGTTGATTGTTAACCAAAATTGGTTGATTTCAGAGGGGCGGGAGCAACCTGTCGAGTTTGGATTGGGTGCTTTCCACTGAGGAGCTGGCCAGTAAATTCACCGCAAAAACAAAAGCCATTGTTATTAACACCCCAAACAACCCAACCGGCAAGGTAAGGAGGTCAAAATGAACCTTCACAGATTAGCTTTGATGCACTGGTGGTTATTCTAAAACAGTTGGATAATGTCAGTACACAACTCCACAACAAAATAGAGCATAGTCCTAGTCATTTATAAACATTTCATTGTGTAAATATACCATATATATCTGTTAGCCTTTTTTTCTCATTGGTTTTTGTTGATGTAACGGGGTTCACTGTGCGTTGTGTGACGACCAGGTAGATGATGTCATATTTATTATCGCCAGTCTGCATTTTCTCATTCAAAATCAGGAAACAGAGAGTACAGAAACACATTTTGTGTACACTCGCACAATGAGAGTGACACCATCACAGTTACATAGTAATTTACCAAAAAAGTAACATAGCACAGGAATGCATACCTTCTCATTAAAAGTCAGGAAACAAGAGAGAGCGCAAATTAGCGCATTACTAAACTTTCGATAATTTGGCCACTCTGCTCCTTCAAAATAAGAGACCACTGCATACCTAGTAGGGTTGCTCAAAACAAGAGTCTCTGCTTACAATCTAGCGCAACAACATCCTACTGCTACACTGACACATATCTGATAATACCGTACTGGAGTCCGGCTCAATACAGGGTGTGTAAGCTTGAGTGAAGACACAGGTTGGTTGTGGTCCCCCACCCTCAGGTGTACCAGACAGAGGAGCTGCAGGTGATAGCGGACCTGTGCATCAAGCACGACGTGGTGTGTATCAGCGACGAGGTGTACGAGTGGCTCACCTATGACGGAGCCAAGCACGTGAAAATAGGTTTGATTCAGCAGGCCCATAATCAGAAGACAGGGCTATGAATAAATGTAGCATTGTTAACAAACCAACTGCTTGATTTGTGCTTCTGTATACACAGCCAGCCTTCCTGGTATGTGGGAACGCACCGTTACGATCGGCAGCGCGGGGAAGACATTCAGTGCTACTGGGTTGAAGGTATTGATATTATTTTGGTGTGTTTCTGTAGCTTGTTTTAAACAAGCACTATATGGTCACAGTACCCTGATTACCCTGATTTCTTCTTTGTGTGATTTCTATTTATTTCTATGTTTTCAGGTTGGCTGGGCTATAGGTCCCAGCCACCTCATTAAACATTTGAAAACAGTCCATCAGAACTCTATTTACCACTGTCCCACTGCAGCTCAGGTACGCACAACCCTTCCTTTCTTGGATTGCTTGTTTTCAGTTGTCTTGTCAAGATGACTTTTTAGTGCAGGGCTTTTTCTTTTTCATTCAGTACTTAGAGTTGGAGTTATACAGGTGCCCTTTATTGAGATAAGTCACAGGAGTTGTTTTAAACTAATATTTAAAAACTTTTATAAATAATTTTTAGCCCATTTTCACACCGTCGGTATATCACATTTTTTAGGAAAACTCATGTGATGTTCATGACCTCAGCTCCACCATTGGCCCTGACTGTGCGTTATGGGCAGGTGGCGGTGGCAGAGGGCTTCCAGACCGAGTACGACCGTCTGGGCAGTCCAGAGAGCTACTTCCACCAGCTGCCCACGCTGTTCACCCACAAGCGGAACAAGCTGGCGGCCTGCCTGGAGAGTGCGGGCCTACGGCCCACCCTCCCAGAGGGGGGCTACTTCATGATCGCCGACATCTCCTCCGTCTGTTAGTCCTTTTTGCTATGATGTGCTAAGTTGAGCAAATGTTCCGCTTACATACATTTCTACTATTTATAATTCTGTGATCCCTCAGATTGACATTGAAGTCATTGGAACATGATCGCCGTCTGCTTCTGTTTGTCTTTCCAGCTAAAGTGATACATGTAACCAATATAAATTGTTTTTGAACAGCGTTTGACTCCGATGATTCAATCTCCCAGGATGAGCCCCTCGACTACAGATTTGTTAAGTGGCTGATCAAGAAAAAGGTAAGGAATCAAAAGCGTTACCTGATTTATTTATCATTCTGCAGCATTAAATCCCCATTATTTACCTCTTTTGGTTCAATAGGCTTTTCCTGGGGTTTTGAGGTTGTCCCTCTTGATCTTTGTCTCCCTCTCACTGTAGGGTCTGGCCGCCATCCCTGTATCTGCTTTCTACAGCCCTGAGCATGGCAAGGAGGTTCAAAACTACGTACGATTCTGCTTCACTAAGGTACTGTAATGGGAAAATTATATTTCACAGTTCATATTTCACTGCCCTTGGTTGGTATGAGCCTTTGACCCTTGACCCCCTTGGGAAGGTCGAGGAGAAGGGGCTCCAACTGATAAGGCACCGCTACGTCTCCCTCTGATACACACGAGGAGATCCATCTATTATTGAGTACAATCTGGTTAACCATACTATAGTTTTATTGGGGAGTACATCTGTTCTCAGCATCCTGAGGCCTGTCTGCCGCTGTATGAGAAGTCCTTGCTTTGGCCGATGCATGGGACTCTTAGAGAGACGCAGGGCAAACTACAATCTGAGGCCTTGGGTTATTGTATATGTTTGTTGTATATTTGTTGTATGTTATCCTATGTTTATTACTTAAATAAATTAGCCTAATTGTTATGAGCTTGGATGACTCTTTATTCCTAAAGAGTTTACACAGAAACGATTGATGTGGTCCATAATTCCACCCAAGCACCAAAATAAAAGTCTTGCTTGGTCCCTCTTGCCTTCCATCTTTTTCTCCATCAATTCTCATATTTTTTATTCTGCTCCTATTGCTAAAGGAGGACTCAACATTGAATGCTGCCGAAGACATCTTGAAAAAGTGGGCTAGTGAAAAGTGAACTGTCAACATGTGAGGCATCCCCGAGCTCTGTGTTTTATTGACGTTGTTGAGCAACATGGTGTCTGATTCACTACGGCCTTCAGGCGTCTGTCCTTTATCTTTTAAATCCGTAGTTATCATTGTGCGCCTTGCCAAACTGGGCAGGTTTATTATAAGGTTTATTTTCTTGGTTTATCATGGACATTATCTCTATCTCTTTCTCTCTTTAGATTAACAATCATTTTTATGTGAGCGAAATTAGAGCGGAAATTTCTGATATATAAAATAAATAGCATTGAAGATTTTAAATGTTGAATCGTTTTGTCAGCCCATGGAAAGAAAATTGTGATTTGTTTCTTTAGGTGGATAAATGAACAGGTAATTTCTGTCTGTATGTTTCACATTCTGGTGGCTATGTAACCTCAATGCCTCAGCCTTTCCAGTGGATCTGTGCAACTGATCTCATCTTAGATTCTGGAATAACCCTTTTAGATATAACTGTAGCCACTCATGGCAAATGACAAACGGGATACTGGAATGTTTCAGTGTATGACTCCTCAAGAATAAATGGTGCAATATTGGGTCTTGGCGCACTCCCATAGAATGTTTATTTTGTGATGCAAGCACTTTGTTTTAACTGCTGCACTGATTTATAGGTAGGAAGGATCACAAAATCAAAGTGTTGATTGTCAATGTTCAATTCCTGGTAACAAAGATGATATTGATCTGAGCCATGCAAAAACTGCACACTTGTTCACCGGTAAATTATGTACCTGTAAATGAATTAAGTTGTGAATTGTTTTTCTGAGTTTTGAAATATTAAACCCAAGCCCAACCTATTAAAAAGGTCTTATATTACATGTGTCTGTGTGCGTGCCCGTGCAGCTCTCTGTCCGTCCGCACCCCATAACAATCTTTTTGTAAAGGAGGATAATAACTACTAACCTGTATTTGACCCCCATCTAATAATATCAACTCGTAAGTGTGCTTTGTTTGACTTAAAATTTGAATCATTTGAATCAAGCCTACAAATCAACAGTCAAATTATTTAGTAAAATTATAAAACGGCAATATAGCGGTTATTATTCTTGGAATCTGTATCGGCAACAGCAGAAACGGCATTTAAGATGTATTTGTACACCCCCATCCCTGCCGAACCTAGACCGTATCTTGTCTAGTTAATGAGCAGTGTGCATCTTAAATTATGCATGTGCCGTACCATACCATACCGTGACGTACCGTACTGTACTGTACCATGCCGTGCACTACCATGCCATACTGTACGGTGTTGTACAGTGCCATACCGGGCAGTACCGTACCATGACATACCGTACTGTACCGTGCTTTACCATACCTACTGAACCGCACCATGCTTTACCATACCTTACTGTACCGTACCATACCGTACCGTGCTGTACCATACGTACCGTACAGTACTGTACCGTGTTGTACCATAACGCAACGTACCGCACCATACCGTACCATACCGCACCATACCACTTAGCGCCGTACCGTACCTGCTGTTCGGAGAACATGTCTCTCAAATTGAAGGAGTACATATCTATAAAAAGACCAGAGACTGTATGTCCTTTGTATGCGACCGTCGCCACACGTGGAGAGCAGGGCTTGAGTCAGTGGATCAACAGTGGATCCTTTAGTATCAGTTTGTTCCTATAATGGAGAACTAGGCCCCGGTGCGTGGCTCTTCTTCTAGGAGAGGACGCTCAGGTATGGCGGCCGTTTGTAAACTTTGCTGCTTCACTTGTTCCAGATTTAACTCGAGCTTTGCTTCATTTTTCAAGAATTTAGCAAATAACCACCCCTCCAAACTGCACTGCAATTTACATGTCACTTTTTCCACAGATATAAATTTAGAAATATATGTTAAATCTAAATCTAACAGAAATGCCAATGCTCATACATATACTAATTAGTTCTGACTCCTAATCACATTTCGGGGAGAGGACAATTTGCACATCTGTTGTATGGATTTAGGATTTGGATATAAGATTTAGCGTTTATATTTAGGATATTGATTTCGATATGTAAGATTTAGCATTTCATTTAGGATTTCGATTTCGATTTAGGATTTTGATTTATATATAATGATTTAGATATGAATCTAGATTTCGATTTGAATTTAGATTTAAGATTTAGATTTAACAGATAGTTCTGATTGCTTATATGTTGGAAAAAGTGACAGCAAAATTGCAGTGCAGTTTGGAGGGGTGTTAATAGAGTGGCGAAGTCACGCCTTTTCCGGTAGAGCCCATGGGACCTATGAGATCAAAAAATATGAATGGGTTTCAATGGAGGGAATCAGGGGCGTAGGAATGAGTTTAACATTGGGGGGGACACATATCGGAAACCTGACAGATCCGGTATAATTTTTAGGTGGGACAAATGCGCCTGTCTCCGATATTGGAGGTGACACGTCCCCTAGGTCCCCCCCGGTTCCTACGCCCTTGGAGGGAATTATTATTTTTATATATTATATATAATTATTATTTTCTGGTCCAAGTCTTTATATGCCCTGGATTACAAATATGTTTTTTTTGGATTTAAATGATAATTTTTCATGCAAAGAAAACTTACAAATATTCGCGATGAAGCTTGATAATGTTAGGTTTTGTGTGAGGCCTCTTTGTGAACTACAGCCCCTTGCTGCTATCGACGCGAATGATATACGTCACCACCACTCTGGTACAGACATGGCGATCTCTGTGCTCCATTTCACCGCTTTTTTCCAAGGGGAGGATAACAGCATCGAAAGAGGTGAAAACCATAATAAATCGGGGCATGTTGAGAGTTTCAGTTATGCCGATGGGGAGATTGTCGGTCTTGTCCACGCCAGTCGCAGGGAGCATGATGTCACATACGAGACCTGTAGTCTTTCTCATTGTGTTTTCTCTACAGCCTTTTACTGAACAATTGCAGAATAAACGGTCAAACTCTTGACATAAAAAAATATCATTTAAATCCACAAACAACATGTGTGTAATCCGGGGCATATAAAGACTGGGACCAGAAGATAATTACTTTCTCTCCATTGAAACCCATTCATATTTTTCTATCTTTTAGGTCCCATGGGCTCTACCGGAAGAGGCGTGACTTCGCCACACTATTTGCTTAAACTGTGAAAATGAAACAAAGCTCGAGTTTGGAAGTGAAGCATGTTTTTGAGCAGCAAAAGTTAAAAAAATAAATAATAATAATTATATAATCCAGTCCCTCCGAACTGAACCTATATAACAGAGTCGATGACCTGAACTAACTCTGTGGTTACGGACCTCTGTTTCAATGTAAAAGCACATCTGGGTTGGTCCCTTTGAGGGCTCTTATTTTGACACGACGAGTCATGACCCGGATAGAAACGAATTTCACGTGTTGCAGCATGTAAACATGTCGGACGGCGGAACACCGAAGAGAGCCAAAGTTGAAATAACCCAGGTATTGTACTTCTGCTGCGTTATTCTAGTTATTTTTTAATATGAGATTCCTCTCTGTGGACACTAATGCGACCCGGTGTGTTGTTATCTTACAGAACAATGACAAGGTGGACTGGAGGAAGAAGAAAGCCGAACGTGAGTAATGTTTCGCTGCACTGTGTACCGGTCCTCATGTTGAAGACATCATCCGGGTTGACCTGCGGCCGCCTGGAAATGCAGGCATCACCACCTCCTCTCTTACTTATACATCACCTATAACCACCTCCTCTCTTCTAGAACCTCCTCGAGGAGTCCCTTTTCTGAGCTAATTTTCTGATCTTTATGGCACCATTTCTACACCATTTGTTTACCACGAATGCAACAACACACAATAAAGATAATATTATCATCTCCTCAAATATTGTCATTACAATTCAAAGAAGTGATTAGGAGTTGAACCAAAGACAGTTTTTTACCGTTAGCTATTTTTGTAAGCAGCGCCACCGCGTGACTTGAATGGGATGAAGCTGAATAATGTATTCATCTCTGTATGTTTGACCACCCACACCAATCAGAGTTTAATAAAGCCTCATTGTTTTGATGATTCCAGTGCAAGAGGCCAAGAAGCAGAGGAAAGAGGCCAAGCTCATAAAACAATTAGAAAAACAGAAACAGTCAGAGTCCGAGGCAGCTGAGAAGGAGGAGCCGCTGCCACAAAGCCGTTCAAGTCGAGGTACCACCTGTTTTACTGATCCTCCTCTCTCCTAGCCTTTCTGTTTAGAGTTCTTTAATCTTTTTATTAGTTACATTTAACCTTGGCCAACACTGGTGGCATTAATAACGTCAGGCTGATGCCTTTCAGGTCGCGGGTACACGGTGAGCGTGGCCCTGCCCGGCTCGGTCCTGGACAACGCTCAGTCCACAGAGCTCCGCACCTACCTGGCCGGGCAGATCGCCAGGGCCTGCGTGGTCTTCTGCATCGACGAGATCATCATCTTTGATGAGCATGGGGAGGATGTCCAGTAGGTCACAGGTTGCATAGTGACTTCCTGTTCTATTTTAAGACCAAAATCAAAATCAATGCAAGTGTGTGCAAGTGCAAGAAAAATCATCTCGCTGTTTTTCTAACAGAAGCGTGGAAGGAGACTACAGGGGGGTTGGGAAGAAGGGGAATGCATGCATTCAGCTGGCAAGGATCCTGCAGTACCTAGAATGCCCACAGTAAGTCATTATTGTTCCATCTATTATGAGCACCACTTAATTGATCAACTTTTTAAATGGTGAAAGCTCAACGCCTCGCTTCCTTCCAGGTATCTGCGGAAATGTTTCTTTCCGAAGCATCAAGACCTACAATATGCTGGTGAGTTCGACATATAAAAAAACATACTTTCCCATTCTTTCTTATTATTTTGGGGTTTAAATGTGGGCACATAACTGAGATGTTTATTTTTTTGAACTGTGATTATTGCCCGATAGGTCTGCTGAACCCACTGGACATCCCCCATCACATGAGGGTGGACGAGGAGGCGGAGTACCGCGAGGGCATCATCCTGGACCGGCCCACCAAGCCAGGCAAAGGCTCTCTGGTCAACTGTGGCATGTGGAAGGTCACCTTTTTCATTCATGTTTTTTGATTGCATCAAACATGATCTTCTGCCTTTTTCTCAGTGAATATGAAACCTAACCATCATATCTGATCATATTTCCTACAGGAGGTGCAAATCGACAAAAAGCTGCAAACAGGGCTCAGAGTTACGGTACACCTCAATAAGAAGCAGAAACAAGGTATAGAATTCTATCCTAGTTTTTACAATGTTTTGAATAAAATAAATGATAATGATTCATGGTTCCAACATTCATTTTGGTGTGTTTCCTCAGAGAAAAGGCTGATTAAGGGCGTGGTGATCCCCCCTCAGGTGCCCCGGACAGAAGGAGGGTTATACTGGGGCTACAGTGTCCGTCTGGCCTCCTGTCTGAGTACGGCCACTGCAGAGTAATGCTGTTAGTCACCATGTTGTAGTTTGGCCGTTTGTATAACGTTCATTTGTTTGTGTTGACGCAGGCGACGTGTTCACACAAGGTCCACATAAAGAAGGCTATGATGTCACGATCGGCACCTCAGAAAGAGGACGCAACATTGACCAAAGTACACTGCCGGCGTTTAAGTAAGTGTTTGACAAAATATTTAATACAAGACAGAAAAACATTTGTGACTTAGAGCTGCACGAAATATCTATATATATATATATGCATCGAAATCGGGACACGTGCGTGTGAAATATTCATATCGCTTGATATGCGATATTATAAAAATAATATATATATATATATATATATATATAAAAAATAATAGTTTATTTTCCATGACTAATCAACAAGAGAATTCTGTCTGACCAAACGCTGACCAAACACGGTTACTTTGTCGAGTGTTCCTTAAAATTGTTGCCACAACAAAAGGCAACACAACTAATTTATATCCCTATTAAATTTGCCACCATAAAGCTATATATAACGACTGCAAAGCCCAATCTGAGTGCCATGCAAAGCCAAAACAGAAAACTATTGTTTTCTTTGCAGTGTTGCACCACACGAGAGGGGTTCCAAATTCATTATTCAATGATAATAAAAAAACATATTTTTTTGTCATATCGCAATATGTATCGCAGCAAGACAGAATATCATGTTAGAATTTGTTTACAATATGGTGCAACCCTATATGGCACTAAGTTCTCTCATAAATCCCCGATTTGATGTATTTCTCTTCAGGCATCTCTTGGTGATCTTCGGCGGCCTCCAGGGTCTAGAAGCCAGTGTGGACGGCGACCAGAACCTGGATGTCACGGACCCCAGCGTTCTGTTTGACCTTTACCTCAACACATGCCCGTCCCAGGGCAGCAGGACCATTCGCACAGAGGTGAGCAGGAACTGGACTCCGTACCCATAATGCTTCTGATCTGTTCTATGTGTTTCCTGGTTCATTTGAAGCAGGGCCTCAAACTCGAAGCATTTCAACACTCGCACAATAAAATAACTAGGTGCTTGGTCATTCATAAATATCTGGATAACACTGGATCTGTAAACCTTGCACTCTATCCCCCTGGATTTGCCAGACAATGGCTCTGTATTTATTTTCCTTGTGATGTTTTCTCTAAAGGAGGCCATCTTAATTACCATGGCAGGACTCCGGCCGAAGATCCTGTCTGCGTTCTCCAGTGGCGCCGTGTAGAGCCAACACCGCCGGCTGGAAACATGGCGATACGTATTTTTTACATTTAACTTTGTATCTAAATATATTTTCTGCTGGGGCTTTCGCTGAATTTCGTTTGCCCCCTGATTGCAATGTTATATGGATATATTGTGAAATTCCTGTTGGTGTAATCGATTTTACACAATATCCTATATTATTAATGTTATAGAAAACATACAATGCCATTTCTGTAATGAACAAGTAGAACATGGACCGAAAATAAAAACTTTTAAATGCACATGCCTGTTTTAATTGATTAACTCTCTCGCTCTCTCTCTCTCACTCTCAAGATGGAAATTGTTGAAATCCATCTTGCACAAAATTTATTTAGAGATATAAGGCATCTTTCAAGTACAATACATTACCACTACAGTCTCCCACATACGGACTGACCTCTCAATATTCTCATGTAATATGTAATATTCGAATGTAAGCCCTTAACAAAGACCTTTCAATGTCAAATTCTGCTTTGTTGCTTTTGGAGTCTTGTGATCAACCAACTCCTATATGAAGCTTGTCTTATTCCAGTGACCACAGTAGAGGGGCCTGATGTTAGTTTAGTTACATTCAAAGTCTTCTGTACCTGTAAGTCTGTTGGATCAAAGCCAGTGAGGAAAAAACTACAATTTATATTATGTTGCATGTTTTTTTTTAGCATGCAACAGAAATGTTACAAATCAAGTCTTTTTAAACGGGTATTTGAAGACCATGCTGAATTGTTAATATAATATGTGGCTTGTAGTGGATCCAGTCCAAGGGTCCATCCTCAAAATAATTGGATTGTATACGTTGCTTTTTTAGAGTTTGTACAAATACATGAACACCTTTCTGAGAGATAGTTGTCCTACATGGATTAAAAAAGTACCCCCAATCCAAAAGTTACAGATTTGTTGTATCACATTTTAAATACAAATACTAAAAGACAAATTCACTATTTTTGACCAAATTAAAGAATGCATCAATATGTTTTTTAGTGGTTTCTGGTTGATGGTGTTTGTTTAGGGTGTTTTCTGATTAGGTTTACATTCAACTTAACCTGACTGCGGTCGTCGTACACATTGTAGCTTGTACAGTGGAGTTCTGGTCCAAAGTAGTATCCAGCCGTACTGGACAACCACAATATAGTGTGTATACTGCAGGATAGGCCATGTCTGTTAAGCCAATCCCATTATGTAAGGGGTATGCATAAGGAAAACATGACTTATGCTATACCGCTTATACTGTAAGATACTGGGATGTCAAGTTGAACAAAAATAAACATAAAAAAATATATATTGTGTTACTATGTACAAAACACAAATGGCTGTCACATTTCACGGAACCTGAATTTCTATATAATTTCAACAGTAAACAATGCTTAGACATTTCATGATAATTTGTTGCAACAGGAATCAGTGTTTATAAACTAAACCAAAAACATCATCATATATCTCTGTTAAGAGGTCACGCATATAGAAAGGTCATGGAAATAGGTCAGCGTGGCCGATGGTGAAATGCCAGGGAATAAACGTATAAATAAGCAACACTGTGCAGTCCAAAGCAACACGAAGAGG
This sequence comes from Pollachius pollachius, assembly GCF_949987615.1. Taxonomy (NCBI): domain Eukaryota; kingdom Metazoa; phylum Chordata; class Actinopteri; order Gadiformes; family Gadidae; genus Pollachius; species Pollachius pollachius. Next base: position 3,436,500 of record NC_136951.1, on the reverse strand, counting down.
TGGTCTTCTTCTGGTTGCTTCACCACTTTGGGTGTGTGAAGGTGATGTTGTATTGCTTTGCCCAGCGACCGAACACCTGTTTCTCGGTGATAAAGCGATGGTGGTTGCCTCTGCGGCCCCGCTCGTTCGTTAAGTATGTCACACATTCATCTGTACCCCGTGGCTTGTAGTAGTGGTAGGGCATCTTCTTGGCCCCAATTTTCTTTCTGAAAGGAAAAACACATGATTGTTTAAACTGTAGGCTTATTTATGGATGAGTCCCAGGTTGTGGCCGGTTGGTATGCTGCATGGATCTCAGCGCTCATCTATGCCAGTTAGATTAAAGAATAAGCCCTACATGTGTGTCTCTGGGCTCTGCTTGTGTAGCCAGGGGGGATGTTAGGGGTATGGGAGGTAGGACCTTTCTACCTGGCTTTGTCTAATAAAAGTTGGATCCCAACAGGCAGTGGATGGCCTGGGGTCCTTATCAGCTGGCAGATGTGTGTTGATTTGTTTGAATGGTGAGCTCCTCATGAGAGGCCAGGTAGAGTCAAGTTGAGTAATTGTAATGCTTGCTAGTTTTACATGACAAACAAGGCAGATGAATATTCTCAAAGGATTTGTCCGGTTTGTTGAGATCCCATGTTAATTATCTATGTTGAGATGTAAATCATCCATGATTTTAGTTTAACTCATCTTCCTCCTTGAATTTTGGCAGTTGGCCATCAATTGACATCCATTATGGCCCAAACAAGCATTTCATTACTCACATAAGTGTATCTTTGGTGTGCCCAACCCAGGTTAGCTCAAACAACGTGCCCTGGCTAGGTAGTTTTTTACAATACTGCCTGCTTAGTAGCTGCATAATAGACATTGTGATAATTCAGAATTCAACAACAATTCAGCAACATTACAACAATTTGCAAGGGTAAGTGTAGAAGGGTGTTTATTCTTAACAGATTTAAGCAGCCAATTCCTTTAAAGCCAAATATAATTTGGCTTATTGGTCAAACATGAATTTCAAAATTTCTTAGCAATTTCATTAGAAAGTAAATCTTCATTATTTGCTATCATTTGGAAGTGGAGGATAAATGTGCATAAAGTGATGGTTCCTCACCCACAGTGACTGGGCGGCACCATCCCATAGACCTTGATGTTATCACACATCTCGATGGCTAACACCATGGTGAACCAGCCGGTGCTCAGCCACGACTGAGACTTCGCCCTGGAGACAACATCATTTGATTTACATATTTTAAAGAAACAGCATCAATTATTCATTAATGATGCAGCAAATAATAATTTGAACATGCAAAAAAATAAATATATATATAAAAAAACAATTTATACAAATAATATCTATCTATAAATTGCTATTATATATTATGGTTACATAATATATATCAAATTTATTTTGAATGTTCAGTTTATCATAACAAAATGTTATTTATACATCATTTGAAAACCCCAACCTGTCTCGTCCGGTCTCCTTCTGGAACAGGTTATCGAACTTGCGCATCTTGCTGGGCGTGATGGTGAAGAAGGACAGGTTGCCGTGGCTCATGCTCACTCTCTGGATCAGCCGGTACAGCGTCCCCTTGGCGTCCTTTCCGATCTTGGTGGGCGGGCCCCAGAACACGACCACAGGCTCCCCGGCGGTGCGGTTCAGGAACTCGGTGGGCCGGCGGGCCACCCGGAACACGCTGGAGTGCGCCACCACGCGCAGGGTGGTGCGCTGGCCCACGTCGGCCTGGAAGCCCAGGGTGGGCGCGTCGTTCATGCGGATGACACAGTCGCTGGCGTCGATGTCCCGGCCGGCGCGGGCGCCCAGAACGTGGCTGGAGCTGGTGACCAGGGCACAGCTCCGGCAGTGGAGGAGCATGCTCTGGAGAGGGAAGGGGTCTTTAGACTGAGATGGTCCATGGTAAACGGACTGCATTCATACAGCGCTTTTCTATCCAACAAGTGCTTTACAATATTGCCAAACCTTCACCCATTCACGCACACATTCACACAGCGACGGCGGTGTCCACCATGCAGGGTGACAGCCAACTGGTCAGGAGCAGTGAGCGTGAGGTGCCTTGCCCAGGGACACCCCCATTATCTCAAAATAGCAGAGTTCATTGGACCGGACGGTGGGTGCATTGTGAAGCATGTGAATAGCTCAGCACAGTATAGGCCCACCTTGTTTCCATAGACGGGCACATAGCCCTCTTTCCCAGCCCATTTCTTGAGGTCGGTGGTCTTCACCGTGCGGGGGTGGCCCGCCACGTGGATGGAGCCGTAGATGATGTCGTTTGAACTGTTGGAGCTGTAGAGTATGAGGAGCGTGGTGAGGAGAAAGATGGCTCCGAAGATCACCATCTTATGACTCTGTTGCCCCTGTTATGGGGTAGGCAAACAACAACAACAACAATCAAACCAGTTTGGTGCATCAAATGCCCTACGGCTGTGATGAGAAGCCATGGGAGTTATGGCGCAGGCTCCCGCTGCTACGGGGAAAGACTTTGGTTTGTTGTTTTCTCAGACCTAAACCAAAAATGTGAAAGGGAGTGTTATTATTATTCCCCCTATGAGGCCCCTTCCTCTTACCTTTTCTATGAGCCGGGGGGCCATCCTTCCTGGTCCAGATAAGCAGCGGGGAGTCGGCTCTGGGTGATTCTCATCATAACTAAAGTAAAGAACAAAACAATAACCCTTGCATTTTTAAGAGGTATGGCCAACTGCATGTCTTGTAGGCCTTGACAGGTGTAATCTATGATGAGGAAATGTTTTAATAATACAACTCTTGGTGTGGCAGGCTGCCCATCCATAAGCAGCCTCCTGCTGCCTCTGAGCAGACAGCGATGGAGAGGGGGGTGATGTGCTGGGGGTCCTGGCAGGGCCCAGAGACTGGGACGGCTCAACCATGGAGCCGTGCATCATTTACACTTACAGGAGTTAGTTTATGCGAATAAGAGATTTCACATGTACAGGCATTACCACTAGGTGCAAGCACTGACTATTTATGAACTCTTTTTATGAAGTCTGTCTTTGTCAAAGCCCGGGGAAGTTTTTCAGTCCCACTCGGACACAGTTCCTAATGCTATAGTTTAGAACTACTTTTGGAAATACCTAGACTGACATTGCCAGAATAATTTGCAAATGTGCTAAAGCACATTTGCAAATTATTCTGGTGTTATTCTGGTGTTCAGTTCATCTTTGTATTGAAAGAGGTGTTATCCATGGGTGCCAACCAAGACAGAGAAATTCCTGCCATGCTGCCAAGGAAAACCGGGGGGAAAAATATTGCTTTCGTAGGTGTGGACAGTGCCTGAGACCCACACGTGGGTTTTGGTTTGTTTTCATTGTTCCTACTTTTGTCGCGCCAGGGTTAGGGTTAGGGTCGGGGTAGGGTCACGCTAGGGTCCCCTCATAAAGACACACAAGGGCCTCCAGGCTGCAGCGACATGCTGCTTGTGCTACTAAGTTGTATGAGGGACCTGGGCCGGGGGGGGGGGGGGGAGGACCCAGAGGGGGACTAGGCCATTGGCTCCGCAGTGAGGAGCCTCTCGCCCAAAATGCCCCTGATTGCATTTTGATAGATCTACAACCAATCAGTGCAGCCAAACGTGTGACACATCAGGCTTAGACATCTTGGTTGTTTATAAAATGGCGCTCCCATAGGGCGCTCCCATAGGGCGCTCCCATAGGGCGCTCCCATAGGGCGCTCCCATAGGGCGCTCCGGTTCCCATGTTAGGAAACACAAGTTTCACAGACAACTTTACCTATTGTCCCCCTGCCTTTCAATACAGTAAAATGCTAGTCATTTCTCAAACAGGCTGTGAAGTACAAAAACCTGTTGAGCGATGGATGATGATTGTGGAATAATGGTGTTGCGTAAATAATATTGTATAGGCCTAAAAAGTAGTTTTTAGAAATGGGTATATAAAGGAACACCTGTAGGCGGTGGTTGTTGATGAATAACGGTGTCAGGATGATCTTGTTCTCTGGCAACCCATCCAAAAAATTTCATTTGCGCAAAAAATCCTGCAAAAAATGTTGCGTGTTGCGCACTTTCTGCGCTCGTCTTGTCCGGACACCAAAACACGCCCTCGATACGCAGGCTAATATATCAAATGTAACCGAGTCTTCATATAGTCCATAGAACAACATACGTTTGAATTGCTTCCGCATCGGCTTGGTAGATTCCATGTATTGTATATATAGATATATGTATATATCTATATATAAATATGCCGTTATGTACGCCTATTCCAGCTGTTCATACAGGCCCACCTTTAAACAGCCCATCACATACACAATCGCTCCATCACACAGTTGGTTTCGCACATGATCTTTTTTTTAAAACATTTATGTAATTAGACCTACTGCGAAAGACTTACCCTATCCAGGTTTCATGGGTCCATGATCTGTGGATTATTCACGTCTGATCCGTCTCTCCCCCATTTCCTACACCGCAGGGGACTTCTGACGTCATCAACCCCTTCGTCACTGCGGTCTATGGTTCAAGTGGATGGATTGAAGGGTTGCGTACGGTTTTATTATTATAATTTACTCAATGGTATAGCAAGTGTTTCAGGCGCATGTGTTCGAGTTTTGACAAGTGTTAAAATAATAAATAAGCATATATCATAAGCGTTTTTTCATATATGGTACAGCCTGTATTTTAATTAACTGTAGCCTACTGCCAATATGATAATTGAGAACAAAAAAATAATAATTAAATCAGTAGTTACATTTTATTGGATTCTGCGTAATACATTACAGTGTGTATCAAGTCAGTCGTGTATGCAATGTTTAAAAAAGAAATATGGTATACATAATCCGAAAATGATGATAATACAGGCTATATTTTTATAACCTGCATTATAATTGATGAATTCTAACGGTTCCATAGATGGCACCAAGGAATCATCTCCTTAAGTAAAACAGTAGATAACTCACAAAATAGTTGAAAAAATATCACAAACTAGGAAACCTGTACTATATTGTGTTCTAAAATGGACAGCTCCTGTAGAATAGTGCCTTGAATGGTTAAAAAATATAAATCGTTTTTTACCACTGCACATGGTTGGTATGTTGTCCTATATCATGTATGAAGTGGCAGTGCAATACAGTTACAAACAGACTAAAACAATGGACATTGTAAGAAGGTGCCTCTTGATGATGTCCAGTAAAATACCACACAAGTATTGTGTGGTATTTTACTTAGCTGAGGCTAAATTCACTGAGTAATATCGCCACAGTAGGTAAAGCGCAATTTTTTCTTTGGAGTAGGACTTCAACATCAACATCAACTTAAAAAAAAAATCATTAACAGAATCATTAAATTCCAGAAACCAGAATTGAAGAAAATGTATTTGCAGGAGCTAAAGGAGGAAGGCATTCTGGGTAACATGGGGAAATACACTGCAGCAGATCATAAAGAAGCCCGACAGGGCTCAAATGAAGTGATACATTAGACAACTACGTTATACTATTAGAAAAACCTGATGGTAAACCCTGAAATGATATGTGCATTCATGTTTTATAACACTATCAAAACTTATGCAAATAATGACCAACAGGATGTGCAGACGGTAAACTAGACAACCACAGGGCCCTGGCCCACTGAAGCGGACCCCTCTTTTCCGTCCTGAGCTAGTGGCTCCAAGATGGATGCTTGAAGGTGATCCTGTGGCGCCTGGCCCACTGAGCATAGATGGCCTTCTCGGTAATGAAGCGATGCCCCCCACGCCGTGCGTGCTCGTGGTATCTGTACATCCTGCACTCAGCCACGTGGCGGCGCTCGAAGTAGTGGTAGGGAACAACACTGTTGTTGGTGCGGCTATCGGAAGGGAGAGGTTTCAGGATTTACATTGCAAGGTCTGCATACGCATGTTCACTGGACTGGGAGCCAAACCCCCTGCCCAAACGATGCCCAGCTACATATGACTCGATAGGAGTTCTTATCTAAGTTGACATGACATGACAGAGTAAAAGGTATTTCAGGACATGCGATGGAAATTATTCTGACCTGCAGTAGTTTTTGTCAACCATCCCATAGACATGGATGCTCTCACACACGTCCATGGCCAGTATCATAGTGAAGAACCCAGTGCTGAGGAACGACCCTGTCTTCATTCTGAAGGAGAAGAAACCAAAAGGCTCCTGAAACAGTTTGATAGTCAAAATTGTATCTAAAAATGTATGTGTGTATATATGTATGCATCCACACACACACACACACACACACACACACACACACACAGACAGACAGACAGACGGACAGACAGACATATATATAGATAAGTCTCTGACATTTAGTGAGCATTTTATCAAAAGTGTCACAATAGTGTGAGGTCAGACATTCCTGGGGGGTCCAACCCTTAACCCCGGCAGAACTAATTCCACGACAGACAGGGCCACGATAAATATCAAGATAAATACTCTCCCTTGCTTTACCTATTTTTCCCTGTTTCATTTTCAAACACTTGATCGCAATACTGAATCCTCTCTTTGGTGAGGGCGTAGATTTGGAGGCCCGCGTGCTCCCGGGCCGTCTTCAGCAGGGCGTTGAACACGCGCCCCTTGCCGTCTTGCCTCATGTGACGCTCAGGACCCCAGAACACGTAGGTGGTGCCCATGGAGCTTCTGAGGAGCTGGTTCTGTCCTCTCAGCAGGAGGGGGACACTTGTGTGCGACACCACCCGCACAGTGGTGCGATTCCCCACATCATTCTCGTACCCCCGCGTGGGGGCCGTGTTCATGCGGAACACACACGCAGCGCGGTCGATCTCCTCTCCGAAGCCCGCCCCAAGCATCTGCCCCGAGCTGGACACCAGGGCGCACACGCCGCAGCGCATCTCCAGGAACTAGAGGCGCAGAGGGAGAGAGAGACAAGAGCAGAGGTGATGCTGTGATAACCCTACATCATATAAAAGTCATGCAAAAACCTACAGTATTGATGTAAATATAATATAAATAACATGAAATAAGAAATCCTTTTTTAATTTTATATTAAGCAAGTTGACACCTATGATGTGTGTACTTTCAAATCTAGGCTGTTTTGCAAGAATAGTGACTGTGACTGTGTGGTTAATGTTCCGAAATCATTGCCTTAGAACGGTCAATGTGACCTACAACCATGTTTGTAGTCAGACACCACCAATTATACGATCTGTAGCCTTGGCCCTACACCAAGGGTGCCTGAACTCTTTGAACCAAGATCCACTTTTATAGTGGACAGGTCCCAGTCTACCCAGATATCCAAGTCCAAATAGGGAGCTGTGTTTATTGGCCAACATACGTTGCCAGATTGACAACATGTCTGCCAGCCTTTTCTTCTGGCATTCACCGTCACTATGCCGCCTGCTCGCCACACACACACTTTACGCACATGCCCAAATCACCGCTGCATGTCGCCAACAGTGGGCGCTGGTCAAATCCAGGTGTGCACATGAAAGGGTAGGGTGACTGAAGGAGCGCTCACCTGGTTCCTCCCGGCAGGGTGGACCCGGACGTACCCTCTGAGGCCAGTGTTGGGCAGAGAGGCCGGGACATGGGACTGAAGCACATGTCCACCCCACAGTAACAGAACCAGGCTAAGGCTGACCACACCAACCCAGCAGCTCTTCTAAGGAATCAAATCATAAACCACAATTATCGATTTGGGAGTAACGGACGGGTTTGATTCGTCATTAATCCGACATATCATCTGATGAAAATGACTCAGTGAACACATTCTTACCAGATATTTCATATCATAGCTTGTCTCCTATCTTATAGTTTCATGATCATAGCAGACCTCTGATCGGCTGAGTTTCACATCATCAAGAAATTAATCCATGTCCCCCTTTCATGGAACAGCTTCTTAGACACTGAAATGTGGTTGTTATTCTTATTAACATATTTATAACTGTTTACATCCACTCCATTAAAACCTCTCGCACATCGCTGACACTGTCAAATACCTCCGTCGGGAAAACATTTTAAATCTGTAGTTCCTAACGGAAATGCATGTTTTTTTTTGTATAACTTAAATAAATTACATCAAGGATGAAGACTATAAAGCAAATGTCACATATGATAAATGTGTGATAATTATTTGCAAGAAAAAATGTGTAAGGACGTTTTAAGGATGTTTCACTAAATATCAGGGGATGGGCGGGGTCTTCTGCTTTGCTTTGAGTTCTGATTGGAGTTCCGCCTTACTTGCTACTCGCATCTTGAATCTGATTAGACAGAAACAACGTCGGTCTTTTTTTCTGTGTGTTCAGTTGTTCAGCTCAGGGTTCCAGGCCTGCCCCTTGACTCCATGCTAGTGTGTGATGTGCGCTGACGGCCGATTGCCCTTCTCTGGAGCCAAAGGTAGGAACATGGTTTTGCTTCCTTTAAAAGAGCTTCCCACTCTGTATCTCATGCGATTTATAGTTTCCTAGTTTTATGAAGTCCATTGAAAGTTGACGTGTCAATGTCCCATCGACCTCATATATCTGGCCAGACTAGACCAGACCAGGCTTTGATTTGACAGATCATACAGAGCTAGCTGTAGCCGACTAAGTGATCTGTCAATTAAAGTCCTGACCTGATTGTTGATGGTTGAAAGTTAGAGCATATTATTAGTAAAACAATCTGGGCCTTATGTTTTTGGATATTCAACAAATAACCCACATTAAAGCAATTGTCCAGTATGGCCTCAGATACCAGAGAAGGTAGTGTGAAATAGTTTCCTTTTTATCTTGTTTTCAAGTGTATTCATAAAATTTATTCTGTGGAACTACAGATTTTATAATATATAGGCTATAATATGTATACTGTGACTTAAACAGTTTGTTGGAATGATGTGTTAAATTCTCTTAACTTGTAGGCCTGTTGTTGTCTATGCTGCAGGGGCATGGGGAGGCAGACTTGCTAGACAAATGCGGACCAGATTGAGTTGATACACAACCAGTAGTTAATGCTCTAGTTGTATTTTTGATAATGAGCCGTTAGTTAAGCTTTAGTAAACATAATTGCATTTGTAGAAGTAAAGTCATTAGTCAGTAGTTTTCATGAAGCCGACACATTTGTCAGGAGTCAGAGAGAGAAATAGCAGAAGCATTTGGTATCATTATATGCAAAGTGTCTGTCTAATGAATGCATTGCCTTTTTCAGTTGTTGAGCAGCATGGCACACCATTTAAGGAAATGAACCCACAAGCCCTGTAAGATTTTGGTACAGCAAGGCTTCTACACGCAACAAAGTGACAGAGGAACTGGACCAGTTCAGAACTGGACGTTGAACAGTATCTGCCAAAACAAGGCCAAGGCAGCAGGGGACACCCACTTTAAGGTGAATGCGAAGGAGGTTTGAAAGGGGGAGTGGCCTGCGGGCAGTTTCCTTCCTGAGATGTCCCTCAGACAGGCTGACGGGATGTCCATTGCCCAGGCGCTGGCCATGACTGTGGCAGAGATCCCTGTCTTCCTCTATTCCACGTTTGGACAGGTAAACTAAACACATTAAACCTGTCCTATCCCTTCAGCATAAGCGCCACCATTTTTATTTCAACATTCGAAACAAATTATATATTTGTTTAGTTTTTACCAGGTTCAAATATTGCAAGGGCAATTTATGAAATGTTAACGTGGCATAAACGTCTCAAAGTTTCATATTTCTTGTCATAAAATCCAAACCAGCCAGTGAATTGTTTTGGCCTTGTGGTCGTTTGTGTGTTCCAGTCCATATTCTCCCAGTTGAAGCTGAGTCCCAACCTGAAGAAAGTGCTGTTCGCCACAGCTCTGGGCAGCGTGGCTCTGGCGCTCACCGCCCACCAGATGAAGAGGAGGGGGAGGAAGAGGAAGCAGGTCACGAAGAGCAAAGACGTGCAGAAGAATGGGGCTGGGATGCTTGAGATGCCGATGAGGACGGGCAGAACCTCGTCGCTTAAGAGAGGTGGTCCATCCAAAGAAGTTCTAGTTAGGGGCTGGGTAGTGTTAGTGGCTTAGGCTGTTTGTTTCACTGCCAGCCCAAAGATTTTGGTTGCCAGATTGAGCCAGATTGGACAGGAAATCTGGCCCAATCTGGCAGCACTACCTGAGGGCGTCCTTGAGGAAAATGTATATTCTAAAGGTGCAGTAGGTGAGTTTCGATTCTCAATCGATCTCTCTCTATCTAGACTTGGAACCTGAGAGAGTGGAAGAGAGCAAGATTTTGCAACGCTCCAAAAAATACTTCCCCCTCCTCTCTGCCCCCTCCCTCCCTACGCTTCTCCGCCATTGAGACTGCCATAGCCGTATCAAGTCTACCTCTGCTCATACTGAGGCCGGTGCAGTCACCTCAAACTCTATTCTGGAATACGATTTTAAATTCACACAGCAAAATTACCATGTGGGGCTTTGCATCTGATACATGAAAACTCATTGTCATAGGATTCCTTTCTCAAACGTTATTCTAACTGTGTTTATATACTCAGTTCTTAATAGCTAATGATTCTGTTATTATTTTGGTCTAAGGTCCGTTTCCTGGTCGTCCAAGCCCGAGCATGCGGAGTAATGACACCATGAGTGGAATCTCCTCTCTGGCGCCCAGCAAACACTCAAGCTCCTCCCACAGCCTGGCGTCGGTATGTAGGCAAAACACGTGTCTTTGATTTATTCATGATCTTCCTTCATATTGGTGGTCTTCTCTTTGCAACTCTGTGTGTGTGTGTGTGTGTGTGTGTGTGTGTGTGTGTGTGTGTGTGTGTGTGTGTGTGTGTGTGTGTGTGTGTGTGTGTGTGTGTGTGTGTGTGTGTGTGTGTGTGTGTGTGTGTGTGTAGATGCGGGCCCCACTCTCTCCAAACCATTCAGTGACCCCGGCGGCGCCATGGGACGCGGAGCCCGTAGCGGAGGAGACCGGCTCCGCGGAGGACGCCAACGCAGAGAACCTGTACATTATGGGTACTGATCCATATATACACCCCTAGTGTTTACTGTATGTACATTATGGGTACTGATCCATAGATACACCCCTAGTGTTTACTGTATGTACATTATGGGTACTGATCCATATATACACCCCTAGTGTTTACTGTATGTACATTATGGTACTGATCCATATATACACCCCTAGTGTTTACTGTATGTACATTATGGGTGCTGATCCATAGATACACCCCTAGTGTTTACTGTATGTACATTATGGGTACTGATCCATATATACACCCCTAGTGTTTACTGTATGTACATTATGGGTACTGATCAATATATACACCCCTAGTGTTTACTGTATGTACATTATGGGTACTGATCCATAGATACACCCCTAGTGTTTACTGTATATACATTATGGTACTGATCCATATATACACCCCTAGTGTTTACTGTATGTACATTATGGGTACGCTGCTCCTGTCCTAATCTGTATTAACAACCCTAGTGTTTACTGTATTACCTTTCTCAGTCTAATTTAAAATGTCCAATGCATTTGGCTTCCACCTTTTGATGTAATGTTTTCCTGATCCTAACTTAGTTGCCGACCGCTGCAGGATTAGAGAGCGCTGGGGTGACGTCCCTGACCCTGTGTCTCTGTGTTTGTCTCCAAGGCATGGAGCTGTTTGAGGAGGCCCTTCAGAAGTGGGAGCTGGCCCTGAACATTCGCCACCAAACCCGCTCCTCCTCCAGTAACAGCCTGGCCCTGCAGGGGGCGGCGGCATGCGTGGAGGTTCCTTTGGTAACGTCACTGCTTGCTGTGTATCAATACATGCCCAAAAGGGCTGGATTTTTTTAACCCCGAGTTAGTGCACATAACAGATAGTTGCCTCCTCATACAATATATAAAGAAGTCTATAGTCTCTTGTGGAGAGGGTGTGGTTGATGGCTGCTTTAATCAGCATCACCTGGCCTGAGTCAGACAAATTAGATGGCAGGTTTAACCTTCCATCACCACACACTCGGGAGAGTTTGGACATCAGTTTACTCCAAACGCTGCAATAAAGTTCTGAAGCATCAGCCTTTGTCCTGGTGTTGGAGGGGCCCAGTAACGGCCCCTAGGTGGGGTGTGGCCCCACAGGCACTCTGCTACATCTACTACGTCTTCAGAGGGAATTAACATTCACAGGGAAAAAATTAACCTTTCAGAAAAACACAGGTTGAGCTGGCAACCACCTGTCATTTAACCTTGGTAGTCATGGAAACCAGGCTAAGGGAAACGGGTGGATTAACCTCTGGCACCAGGACCCATGGTGGGAGGAAGAAACCCCAGACAGGAAGTGGAAGCCATGGAGTGAGGGTCAGATAAGGCTTGTAGAGACCAGCACAAGTCAGCCAGGTGTAAGACAGGAGATAAGAGGAATCTATGGATTCATTTTGCCATCAGTGTAAAAACACACCACAACCTTATTTTGAAAAAAAATAAATCTAAACTCTAAGCCTTATTATTCAGAAACCACCCACACAAAATGAGTTACCAAAAATGGAAGAACCTTTATACTGCGTCAACAGGAGAAGAGCTATTAATGATGCAATACAGTTTTTATTACAGTATTAATCATGTATTTTACCTATAAATACTGTCGACCAAGTGATGTGTTACTATAAACAACGTCTTCGTTCAGGCTCAGGCCGAGGCCCGCCACAAAGGCTTTGCAGAGAAGTTGGAGACCCTCCTCCACCGGGCGTACCACCTGCAGGAGGACTTCGGCAGCTCCATCCCTCCAGACAGCCTCCTGGCTGACTTCGGTAGGAAGAGCAACACTAAGATCTGACTCCACTACTACTGAGTTCAGCATAGGGCTGCCAATCCGAAGGGCAGTCATGGGTGCGGTGTGTTTTTGGGGGATTTGAGCTCAGTCAGCCTTGTAATCCTTCCATGACGTCAGTGCTGGTCTGGATACACTCGAGCTATGCTCCAAGTTGTTAAATATGCATTTGTTAAAAGTTTCATGAATATCATGTCAAACTTTGAATCAGGTGATCAAAGTAGTAAGTTGCTATGGATAAAGTGTAAAATGACAAATGATATCAAATGACATAATCCAATGTAAGTCATTTGTATTGTTGCTGATAAATCATTTTTAGAATAAGCATCTTTTGGTCATTTCCGTTTCAGTATCTTCTCTGATAAGGATAACATGAATTAAAGGTCTTGACATCTAACTCATTTTGCCTGATAACTATAACAATCAGCATGTCCATTGAACATTAACATTAGAGTTGCTGTTACATATAATCGATTTGGATGGTTTGTGTTTGGATTGTCAGAAAGCGAAGGAACTCTGATCCTGCCTCGAATCGAGAGCTCCCAGAGACACGGGGAGGACGACACCACCACCATCACCTCTGATGACTCCTTCTTCTCGGCCGCAGAGGTTGGTTCTTCCTCATGAAGAACAGGATGTGCTACCTCATGTTGGATATACATTTGACACTTACACTTTACAAGACACTTTACACTTTACTACACCTCATTACTTATTATTTCTCATTACTTATTACCACTGTTTTAGGCCCTGTCCACACGGACAAAAACTATATTTTTCCCTGCTTTCCTTGGCAGCGTTTCAGGAATTTTTCCGTAATGACGAACTCAATGCAAACACGCATCTAGCTGTAGATGCGCTGTAGTACATATTCGAGGCCTATATGCTGGTCCTCCACCAAAAAAGAAGAAGACGAGGCGGAGCATGTGCATCAAACCTGCGTGCTGTAAACAAACAAACAGTCTAGGAGGAGAAAGCAGTTGTTAAACCTTGTAGATTGAGCAGAAAATACTTTTTAATCAACAGGTAATAATTCAATTTACCAAGGGGCTGTATTTAAAGCTACAAAAATACTACAAATCAAATAAAACAAAAAATGATTAGAAGGAAATCTAACGTTGCCCACCTGATGGGGGTGCGATTCGTGAGGGGCGCCCCCACGAATCCTAACACGAAAACGCAGGGGGCCGTTTTTCTCTTTTTCAACCTGGGACCTGGTTTCCAAAAAGGTGTGTTTGCAGGCACCGAAAACGCCAGATCCGTCTAGACTCCTACATTTTTACACAAAAATCGTTTCCGACCCCCTGTTTAGCTGTTCGATGCCATGTCCCTGGAGGAGGCGTACCAGCCGGTGAAGCAGGCTGCTCTCTATGAAGAGGCGCTGGGTCTAGTGCGGGAGGACAAGGTCATCTTCCGCTCCCTCCGGTACACAGTGGAACACACTCTTACTGCTCTCTGCTGCTACGATATCTGATGCACCGCTGAGTGGATCTGAGAATAAGGCCACTCATATGTGTCCTGTTTCCGTGAACAGAACTGAACTACTGGAGTGTTACGGTGACCAAGACTTCCTCGCAAAACTTCATTGTGTGAGACAAGCATTCCAGGTGAGCATAGTTTTTTTTTGTCCGGTATGTCATGACTATGTGCAGTATGTCATGGTCATGTCATGGTCATGTGCAGTATGTCATGTCCAGTATGTCATGCAGAGATAGACCGATATGTTTTTTTCAGGGCCGATACCGATTATTAGTAGTCAAGGGGGCCGATAACCGATATTTGGAGCCCATATTAATTTACAGAAAAAGGGAAAAGATTGGCATCAAAATTTGGAATAATACAAACTCCAACACTTAGCTTCATTTAAATGCCTTTAAGCATATGTTTAATAAACACAACAGCTTATCAGATTTGCAACATAACACAATAACACAAACAAATAAATGGCTCACTAAAATTTTCCTGAACTGAAATGTTAATCTTTTACTTATCTTTCATTTAAGTTCAAACAAAAACAAAAAGTGCAGGGTGTTCTAATGAAGTTAACTGAAAATTTAAATAAATAAATAGTTCCCTAATTAAACAGCCATTATTGCCCGACAGTTTTCTCTCAGACAGACGGTGCTTTGCTGTCAGTTCTGCAGCTTCTCATGTGGCTTACACACACACACACAGACACACACACAAACACACTATTCTCTAGCCATCCCCTCATCGTGCTTCCCTGCAATAAAACTAACTGAATTTTTCTTTCTCTCTCACACACACACACTTCTTACTTTTGTCACTGACTATTTCCCTATCAATATTATCAGCAACCTTGTTTCAAGTGATTAAACCGTTAAAAATCACTAAATAGCCTACAGCATCTTCACTTTAATAATCAGTGTTTATCATAGGAACAGACAGCTGCTGCTAACGTATTGGGCCTCACAGTAATGTTAGTAGTCGTGAGTTGTAGAGTTTCACTACAGTCTGCTGAGCGTCTAGAGCCAGAGAAGGAGAAAGCGGACCGCTGGGCTAACGTTACGCTAAAAGCTAATCAGCCTTCACCTTAAAGCCTAAAGGCTTGAGGGGCTCCGTGGTTACGCAGTTGGATAGCGCATTACACAGTTGTAGAAGTATAACCACCGCTTAACGTGCTTCCCTGCAACAAAGCTGGACTGAATTGAGTTTATTAGGTTTTTACTCTCACTCACACGTAGACTTCTACTATCACAGACTATTTCTATGTCGATATTATCAACAAGCCTTGTTTCGAGTGATTAACAGGCATGCCTGGACGCCGGACTGCGAGCAGAGCTGCCCCTTATGTTTATATAACGTTAATGGGCTCACAGTAATGTTACTAGTAGTTGTGAGATGTAGAGGACTGGGATGTTTATTACAATTTCGGGAGAGTCTGCTGCCTTAACTTACCTCGAAACCAAACCAGACAAAACCTTTTCTCCTCTCCGCCATGTGTGTGTGAGCACTGTGCATGCACAGCTTTCACTGGCTGTTACCCGTCGTGGCTCTGCGTGTAACCAGAGCATGTAACCAATCAGATGGTGCTGTGGGTGGGACAATGCTGGAGACAGTGTAGTGACAGCAGACACAGAGGTGCAGCTGCATCAGAGCCAGAATAACCCAGTTTTAAATTGATCTCTTATCGGCCGTCGGATCAAAAAAAAAGGCAGATGCCGAAATGCGTCAAAATGCCGAATATCGGCGCCGATAATCGGTCGATCCCTAATGTCATGGTCATGTGCAGTAGGTCATGGTCATGTGCAGTATTTCATGGTCATGTGCAGTATGTCATGGTCATGTCATGGTCATGTGCAGTATGTCATGGTCGTGCAGTATGTCATGGTCATGTCATGGTCATGTGCAGTATGTCATCGTCATGTGCAGTATGTCATGGTCATGTCATGGTCATGTGCAGTATGTCATGGTCATGTGCAGTATGTCATGGTCATGTGCAGTATGTCATGGTCATGTGCAGTAGGTCATGGTCATGTGCAGTATGTCATGGTCATGTGCAGTAGGTCATGTGCAGTATGTCATGGTCATGTGCAGTATGTCATGGTCATGTGCAGTATGTCATGGTCATGTCATGGTCGTGTGCAGTATGTCATGGTCATGTCATGGTCATGTGCAGTATGTCATGGTCATGTGCAGTATGTCATGGTCACGTCATAGTCATGTGCAGTATGTTATGGTCATGTCATGGTCATGTGCAGTATGTCATGGTCATGTCCAGTATGTCATGGTCATGTCATGGTCATGTGCAGTATGTTATGGTCATGTGCAGTATGTCATGGTCATGTGCAGTATGTCATGGTCATGTGTAGTATGTCATGGTCATGTGCAGTATGTCATGGTCATGTCATGGTCATTTGCAGTATGTCATGGTCATGTCATGGTCATTTGCAGTATGTCATGGTCATGTCATGGTCATGTGCAGTATGTCATGATCATGTCCAGTTTGTCATGTCCAGTATGTCATGGTCGTGTGCAGTATGTCATGTGCAGTATGTCATGGTCATGTCCAGGATGTCATGTCCAGTATGTCATGATCATGTCCAGGATGTCATGTCCAGTATGTGATGATCATGTCCAGGATGTCATGTCCAGTATGTCATGGTCATTTTACAATCCCTACAATCATATTCTTAGGACTATATATTGGGCCATCGGCACAATACCAAAACAAACTAATGAAAATAATATTATGATACAAAATCAATAAAAAGGATGGATCCAGAGATACGTCGTAGGTGCTGCCTATTTTGTGGAAAAATGCCACAAAAACGCATTTAGAGACTAGCGCTTTACGGCTGCACACACGTTTACATCCCCTTGTTCAGAGCCAATGTGCCCTGGTGCAGCAGGTAGCACTCTTTACCCCTGAGGTCAGTGAGATGGTAGCACCCTTTACCCCTGAGGTCAGTGAGATGGTAGCACCCTTTACCCCTGAGGTCAGTGAGATGGTAGCACTCTTTACCCCTGAGGTCAGTGAGATGGTAGCACCCTTTACCCCTGAGGTCAGTGAGATGGTAGCACCCTTTACCCCTGAGGTCAGTGAGATGGTAGCACCCTTTACCCCTGAGGTCAGTGAGATGGTAGCACCCTTTACCCCTGAGGTCAGTGAGATGGTAGCACCCTTTACCCCTGAGGTCAGTGAGATGGTAGAACCTGGTTGTTGTTTCTGTTCTCCAGGTTCTTCTATTGGATGGAACACAACGCACGTTCTTCATGGAGACGGGGAAACAGATGATCGCAGGCCTGATGGTAAAAGCCAACAAGGTAAATCCTGCAAAGAAGGTCCAATAAATTGTATTTGTATAGATCTTAATCAAAGGTACAGTCTCAAAGGGCTTAACAGGCCATATATGTATGACACCCCCTGACCCTAGTCCCACAGAGGGATGATCCGGAGTGCAATGGGTGCCATTATTGACTAACATACAGGCTAAACATTTGAGATCATTTAGTGTAGTAAAGTGTCTATGTCTATGGTGATGCGATGCTGGCTTGGTCTGTAAGGAGAGTCCAGACAGCCAGTCGTCTCCGACACTTAAACCCCAAACCGTGCTTCTGTGTGGGATGAGCTGATTGGGCTCTTTTCCCGCTGTTCTGCCAGAGTCCAAAAGGTTTCCTGGAGAGCTACCAGGACATGCTGCTGTACACCCAGAGAGAGGACACGTGGCCCATCACCAAGATGGAGCTGGAGGGCCGAGGGGTGAGCCATGAGCCTTTGGGGTGTGCCTGCGCTTTTTCATACATCACCTCTATTTTCTTCACTTTCCCTTTCAGTCATCCGTGGGGGTTTTCCTCTTGGTCCGCAGGTGGTGTGCATGAACTTCTTTGACATCGTGCTGGACTTCATACTGATGGACGCCTTCGAGGACCTGGAGGAGCCGCCGTCCTCCGTGGTGGCTGTGCTGAGGAACCGCTGGCTCTCAGAGAGCTTCAAGGAGACGGTGGGCATCCGCTGCCCAAAGCTCTTACTACTATGTTCTCAACAAGGCCTTGTACTAAAAGAGTGTGTGTGTGTGTGTGTGTGTGATCATAACAGGCACTGGCTACCGCTTGCTGGTCCGTCCTCAAAGCCAAGCGGCGGCTACTCATGGTGAGTTACAGACGGCTTTAAGCTCCTTCCATGGGGACCTTGGGATGTTTCTATGGGAGTTATTTCCCTTTGTGGACAAGACGGCGGACACTGGTGTGGAAGTGGGTTGAGAATAAGTGGGAATGAGGAGGGAATGTCGTGCAGCACGACGGATGGAATCCAAAGATATTCCTGGGTGTTTTGATTGGGTGTTCTATGTGCGTAGGTTCCTGACGGCTTCATCTCTCACTTCTACGCCATATCGGAGCACGTGAGCCCGGTCCTCGCCTTCGGGTTCCTGGGGCCGAGGCAGCAGCTCAGGGAAGTGTGCACCATCTTCAAGGTGAGGCGTGATGAACATGAAGTACAGGGGCACCACGTCGCACATCATGTCAGAACATATCTTCTAAGAAACCTTAGTAAATTATTTTCTCAAAGGAAGAATGTATCAGCAACAACAATATAGACTAATAGAAAATCTGTCATTTATACACTACTGTTCAAAAGTTTGGGGTCACTTAGAATTG
This sequence comes from Pollachius pollachius, assembly GCF_949987615.1. Classification (NCBI taxonomy): domain Eukaryota; kingdom Metazoa; phylum Chordata; class Actinopteri; order Gadiformes; family Gadidae; genus Pollachius; species Pollachius pollachius. Next base: position 3,417,700 of record NC_136951.1, on the reverse strand, counting down.
TCCTTATTTTTTTAGGAAGAGCACTGTTTTTCAATGAAGATAACATTCAATCAATCGGAAATACAATTTTGACATTGTTAACGTGGTAAATGACTATTCTAGCTGGAAGCGGAAGATTTTTAATGGATTATCTACATAGCTGTAAAGGGGCCCATTTCTAGCAACCATCACTCCGGTTCTAATGGTCCATTGTTTAGCTTATTGTTTTCAAAGGATAATTGATGATTAGAAAACCCTTTTGCAATTATGTTAGCACAGCTGAAAACTGTTGAATAAAAGTGTGAGTTTGGAAAGCATGAAATTGTCTGGGTGACCCTAAAATTTTGATGGTCATGTATGTATGTATGTATGTATGTATGTATGTATGTATATATGTATTGTGGTAACCAGCTCCTCAATGTCTCGGGGTTCAAGGTATGTATCACGCTTCGGAGTCGGGGTTAAGCCGAACACGGCATTTATTACAATGAACTCTCAAAACAGGGAACACATGCACTCTACATAGGGTCTCCGTGAGCCTCTATTCGGATGTGGTCTCGAGCGCTTCCCTCGGCCACTCGCTCCTGTTCTCCCTTGTCGTCAGCTCTCGTGCTCCTTTTACGATGGCCTCCTGGCCTTCTCCTCCCTCCGGCCAGGTGTCCCCTATCTCGCTGATTGGGGGGAGAGAAGTGATGCTCTCTGTCGCCGGTTAGTTGGGGGCGGCGGTATACACCGTCCATGACTACACCTCGGACCCACCCGGGCCGAGGTGTGTGTGTGTGTGTGTGTGTGTGTGCGTGTGCGTGTGCATGCGTGTGTGTGTGTGCGTGTGTAAAAACATCTGAAAAAAACATTGTTTATTATTGACATAAATCATCCTGGATCAACTTAACCCTCTCTATCATCATAACCTTTTTCCACCACTTTTTGCCCGACAGCAACAAATTGTGCAGTACCTGAAGGACATGTTTGACCACGACAAGGTGCGCTTCACCTCCGCCCCGTGCCTGGCCCAGGACATCCTGAGCCTCTCCCACCGCCGCAGCGACATCCTGCTGGGCTACCTCGGTATCGACGGCCTGCAGGAGCTCAACGGAGCCCTGCCGGCCACAGAGAGCTCCCCAGGGTCCTAGAGCCCGCCTGGTGAGACCAGTGGACGCTGGGCCACTACATGTACATAGGACTGGGGCTTTGAGAAGAAAAGAAAGAAGTGGACAATAGGCTGCTGTTTGTACAACGTTGTTTTAATCCAAACTGATGCATCCGACTATAGACCAAACCCGTCCCTCAGTTTGTTTACGGTCATACAATACTGTAATAAAAGAAGGAGGCGTAAAAAAGGTTTTAAATAAGAACATGATGAAGATGAGGAGCCTGGACGTGCTGCACGTTGTCCATGTTTCTCTACAAACTGTTTATCAACAAGGAAGTCCCAAGAATCGGTGTTTAATTGATTTAGATTGTATCTGAAACCTCTGGTTATCAGTGGTCACCCTACCCCACTGTCAGAGCACTATTTACATTGCATCAAGTGTATGCTGCATACTCCCCCCTGTGTCAACAGGTGGCTTGTCCGTCTCGCCTCTAGTTTGATCAGCGACCTGAATGTTATTTAGTATTTATTCCATTTCCCATTGTGTTTAAGGGACACATTTGTCCGTGGAGAAGTTCTATATTTGTAATAAAGGCTTCGTCCTTGGTAAAAATGTTTTTGATAATTTCCAAGTCAATCAAACTTCAATCATTGATATTTAAACTGATTAACTGTTGTAATATATTGCAGCAATAGAAAAACATAAACAAAGCTGTTAAGGAAAATATATGATTGAAATGTTGTGATGCATATTTTTTTTCCATAAAAGAATCACTCACTGATTTTATTACACCCATATGTCCTGCCTGCCTTTTCTGTGGCCTCTTATCTGTTGGTAAAATGGCCCACTCTGAGATTGCGGAGTAAAGAATCATTTTATTGTTACTGTCAGTGGATCAGGTGTTCAACTAGTACTTTTCTCCAACTTTCCGATGTTCTCTGTTCCAATATGTGCTTTGGCAGTAGCATTCCCCAAGTCCCGGCTCAACCTTTTCTTATAGAGAATAGTCATTCTCTTGGGGAGATGGAATTGGTCAGTTCTATAACTAATTTGTAAGTTATGATAATGACAATAGTAAGGTATTATAGTTACTTTTTAAGTGATTGGGTACATCATATATCAGAAGTGCTTGTACATATGTATGTCGTTGTGTGATTCTATTGGTTTCGAAAATTTAAAGAATACTTAGAATTACTATTTTCACACACAATTTACTGCTACTTGCAACGAAGAAATGCTTGTTTACTACGGTACACATATTGAACCGTTTAGGAGAAAGGTGGCAGTTTACAAACGGCCATTTATCTTGGTAGAACTATCACGTCTGCTCGTCAGATGCACAGAACGGGGCATAACAGTGTGAACCAAAAAGACTGATTGGTACCAGAAATGTTATGATACTGAAGGAAAGGATTCCCTAACTGAAGAATACATTGTTGTATCTTGAAAATATCTGGTCAACTTCCCAACTTTTCAACTACATCTTAAAAGGTTCATTTAAATGATACCGCACTTGTTACCATGAGGAAATTTCTTAAAAAACATTCTTTGTTTCTTAGTGTAAGCCTATGGTGTCACCGCCCAATTGTTGATTACAAGTCCTTTGTGATTGGGAATGAATTACAAGGTATCCACGCTTGAAACTGAACGGTAACTATGAGAACTTGATAATTATGTATTTGCTGTTAGACAATTCCTGAAAAACTCAAGAAATAACCTTGACTCATAAATCCCATAAACAGTTTCATGATTTTTACTTTTCACTTTTGTATTATTTTCCTTGTATTCCCGCATTATTGTTATTGTATGTATAATACTGTAAGTATTTTAATGATCTTTGAAAAGTTCAATATGGGTACGTATCATACATAAAATGGTATTTTACAACTTAATATACAAAAAATGGATTCTCTTTGTGAGAAATTGCTTACGTGATTACATAATCAAAAAGCCCAGAGCAGATGTTTCAAGAACATTTAATTCAGCTTTGCATGTGTCCCTTGCATCATTTGGATTTTCATCTTTAGATAATAATCCATGTTTGTAAAACAGAAAATAATATTTTTGTCGTTTCTTGTGCTAATTTGCCTCGTAATATAAAGATATTATTCAAAACAGAATAGTTGTGTTGGAACGTTCCCTACAACTCTCTTTAGGATTGTGACTTTCTATTTTGAAATGATGCAACTAAACATGGTACAATTTGTATTCCGTATGTTTAGCATTATTATTTTAGCGTTCCAGTGATTATTGTCATTATTGTTCCAATTCATTTGTATTTTAATCTTTAAAATGAGAAATGTCAATTTTTTTACATCATCGATTTAAAAAATTTGTCCCTAATTCTGTATTTATTTGAATGTACAACCATTCTATTATTTCTTCAAATAAATGTACATCTCTACACCGGCAGTGTACAAGGTGAGCTGCTGACCAAGTTATTCAGAAGATGCAGCCGTACAATTTGGAATCAGCTGTTTTTTACTTGAGTACATTCATCTATTTCTCTCTGCTCTGCTAAGAGTTGAACCTGACTTGAATTACATAGGTCAAAGGTTAGGTGAGTCTCCCTCTTATGATTTCAGGTGAGGCTGCCTTATGATTTTGTCATGTTACTCTTTTCTCTCTCTCTCTCATGGTTTTCTCTTCACCCCATCAAACATCATTCAATATGTTGTTTGTTATGTTAATATATACTTTCTACATGTGACATGCAAACTACTTCTAAAATGTAGAGGCAATTTTGAAAATAAAGATTACTTTTTTAGTTAAATATGTAACTAATAATTTGCATACTTTGAACATAATCATAAACTAACATAGATGTTATACTCTGATTCGTTCGTAGTAATTCATAAAGAAATTTAAAAAACTTGCTAAGGATGGCCTATCTGGTAGTGGAGCGAAAATGTCTGATTCTGTTTAATAAATTAATCAATATTAAATGTGTAATTAAAACAAAGGGTATCGTTAATTTCATAAATTACTAGTATTGCGCGTTCATTATATATATATATATATATATATATATATATATATATATATATATATATATATATATATATATTTCTTTTTTTTTTTTTTTCTTTTCTTGTTAACTTCATGTCATACAATCATCCTCAAATAAAACATAGGCATACAATTCGAGAAACAACTGGAACAAACGATAGAGGTTCATTCCACTATTTGTTCATTCAGTAATTCTTGACTACGGGCAAAATGATCCTTTTCAGTACCTTGCTCTGATTGGATAAAACCTCTGCTTTCGTAGGTGTTTGAAAACAGAAGGCGGCTCCCTATTGGTCGACGTGGTTCTCACGCGCGTCACAGTGATCCCCGGTCGTGTCCGGGTAAGATGGCGTCGGAAGAGCAGTGCTCGGCACCACCTCAATGGCGGTCAATATCTCTTACACATGTAGAGTTTCCAAAAGGTATGTTGACTCAATCTTTAATTTATTCATTATTTATTTTCATGTAAGTGCATTTAGTTAGTATCTTGGATAATTTACTAGCGTATAGAAATTGTCGTCAGTACATTGCCAAATAATGAGGCCGTTGAAAGCAATAGGTTGAACGAGGATATAACCTAGGCTGCACAATTGTGAGCCAATGCCGCATGCGCACTTGATCAAACATCCACAATGATGGCTATCAAGTTAGCTAGGTTAATTTGGACATTTGGATTGGAAATGGTTGATGTAATCGTTGAATGGTAGACAAAGCAAATCATTCCGACCAGCTTGTGCTTTGACATACTTTGCTGTTTTCTGAAAGTTTTTTTGTGTAAACCTGGATGACAAATAACAGACAACACAGAGGATGCACAACTGGAGAAAAGTAATAACTTGCTCAAACCATGTTTTCTGCAACGACTACCAAGTTACGAATTCGTTAAAGAGTTCTTGGCATTAACTGGCTTGACTTGCAATAAGAATATATGGACTACATTTATTTTGTGTTTGTCGTTGTACACGTATATGCTGTTCAATTGCTGTCATTTTGGCAAATGCGTGTTGGTCTTGATCATCTTTTACCAAAAGGGTCCTTCACTCACTAAATATTGTGTCCTTCCCTTTCAGACGACCTAACTGGACAAGTGCTGGCCTACATTAGTCTCTTGCCCATCGCAGTTCTAGTGGGCTTTGTAACACTCATCATGTTCAAACGAGAGCTGCACACGGTAAGTTTGACAAAGAATTCATCAGAGATTTCACGGTAAAATTAGTCCTTTTCCTGATGACTCTAGTTGTGAAGAGCCCGGGCTAATCAGGCCGGTTCTCTAGAGGGCAAGGTTGGAAAAGAAGGTAATTGTGTTCCATTATCCTTCTATAGATTTCGTTTTTCGGTGGACTTATCCTAAATGAAGGGGTTAACTGGCTACTGAAGCACATTATTAAGGAGCCACGCCCATGTGCAGGTAAATACGTTGTCCGAGAGGTGCATCTCAAGTACCACAGTACATCTGGATGTCATCTCATACAAAATGTGTACTGTTTTATTTGTTACTTCTAGGGGCGCATACTACGCTGAACACGGACTATGGGATGCCTTCTAGTCACTCTCAGCTCATATGGTTCTTTGTTGTGTATTTCTTTCTCTTCCTTTATTTAAGGTAAGTTTCATCATTTAATTATTTTATCACTGGAGCTGTGCTGGTTGCTCTGTTCATGTGGAAAGCTGATGGCATTGTGTCACAAAGTCCAAAGATTTGACTTAATGCACAATGCTTTGGTCAAAATGGATAACCTTGAAACCTTAATTCAACTATTTTGAGTCAAGCGATGCATGACATGAGAGTCAGGTTAGATTGAGGGTAGGGTTCAATGGGCTCTCTGCCAAAGGTTCAGTGTTTGATTCTTAATGTTTGATTTGTAGGCGTCCTTGAGCAAGATGCATGACTCATACCTGCTCCTAAGTGACGTGTATCTGAATCCCTGTAGCTTCTGATATAGAATCTGCTAAATTGTCAAATAGTTCAATGTACATACCGCCTATATTCAATGTTTTTTATAATTTGAGGTTATGTTGTTTCCATACTGTACTCTCATGCTCCTTGTTACTGCACTTTTGGTTTGCTTACTATCCTGTCAACACCGGAACTGGTTCACTGGAACAGGAGTTCTTATGTTGGTGTCAAGTTTAGTTATTTCTTGTCCCCAGAATGCATCAAACGAACAATGCTCGGTGTGTCGACCTTCTCTGGAGGCACATCCTGTCCATCGTCTTGTTGGGCGTGGCCTTATTCGTTTCCTACAGCAGGTATGGTTTCTCCCTTTCTATTAACATTTCTCAAATGGGATGATTTGGTCATTTCAAGTTGTAATCTGTAAAGTAATGCTACTTCATCTTTAACAGATGAAATCAGATTGCGATCTGACGAAATACTTCCACTTCCTCAAGTACAAACCACGTGTTCAACTTTAAAAGAAATGTAGTTGAAATGAAAGACTGTTGAGGTTAAAATGTGTATGTTAGAGGGGTATGTATGCAGTGGTTGATGGCTGCTTTGGGTGTTTCCCTCTTTTACTATCTTTTACTCACCAAGGTTTCACCAGACTCCTCTGGCCACCATCATTTCTAAATGTTGACGTGCAAACTGGAGTCATCCAGTTGAAATAGTTTTCCTATGGCGATCGTGTTATTGGACATCCAGTTTAAATAGTTTTCCTGTGGTGGTCATTATACCAAACATTTGGCTTCTTAATACTCCTTCAGAATGTGGATATGATTTGATCAGAAACCGTGTCTCTAAAGCACATCCTCCAACTCCATATGTTCAGTTTTTAGTACAAGCTGTGTGTTCTCTACAGAGTCTACCTGCTGTATCACACCTGGAGTCAGGTATTCTGGGGGGGCGTGGCTGGCAGTGCCATCGGCATCACTTGGTTCTTCTTCACACAAGAGGTCCTGACACCAATATTCCCTAAAATAGCTGCTTGGTAAGATTGGACCCATAATCTGTTTTCCTTTCTTTCTCACTCGCTCCCATCCACACGCATACCTTTTTTTTTTCTTTTTTTCTACATGTCTCTAATGAGAATAAATCGGTTGTAGAAGAATAAAATTGGCATACTTCTTCTTGCTGTGCGATCATTTAAAAGTTCTTACTTTTTTTAACTCGTAGGCCGATATCTGAGTACTTCCTGGTGCGAGACACAAGCCTTATCCCAAATATCTTATGGTTTGAGTACACCGTGACCAGATCAGAGGCCAGGTAAGTGCATGCTCTGTGTCACACATTAAAGGAAACCCAATACTGTTCTTCATGTGTGCTGGGATTTAATTCCTTTTTTTTTTCTAAATCATTTGTCTAGGAACAGACAACGAAAACTTGGAACAAAACTTCAGTGATCTCCAATGATCTCATTTTGAAACCGCAGTTAAGAGCACACACTCACACAATGACCCACGCATACACAGACCAGCGCTCAGTGGAGGAGCCCACCGGGGCGCTCTCTGGGACTAAGGTGGTATTGAGGAGAGACCGGGAGCCAAAGTGTTTCCAGGTGTGGGACTGGCCCCGGGACCTTGGGGCCCCTGAGTGCACTCACAGCCTCTCCTTCTCCCACAGCTTGCCTAGATGCTCTCTCATGCATGCAAGACTGTTTCCAAGAGGCATACTATTTAATGATAGATTAATATATATTTTAACTGTAAATGCACGCTGACAAGAAGCCTCGTACTGTAAGATGCAGGGCGCCCAAAAAAGTCTTTGGTCAAGACTCAAGCAAATTGGTGGGTGTCATTACAGCATGTAATTGTTGATCCATTTTGTTTTCTATTTAAGGTGGATAGCTGGGTATTTTATTTAAAATAATGGGTTAAATGTGCTTGGGGAGGGGGGTGGTTGATGTGGATCTGATTTGGTTATGGCGAGGGTTGGCTTTGAGTGGTATTACCATCTCTTTTTCATTGTATAATAGAAACATAAGTTTGGTTAAGATTTGAAGCAAAAATACAATTTGGGCTTTGACATTTCTACGTTCAATCTACCACTAGTTAGAGGCCCCTCTTACGTCTGTTTCTGGAACAGTCGGCCCTTTGTTCGGTTCCAAAGCTGATTTGCAAGCAATGTCCATTTAGTGTACATTTAAGTACTATTGTGTATTAGGTCTTTCTTGTTTCTTTTCCTTTTTATGCTTGAGGAAGGGACCATATATAACAAACTCTCAGTGGTAATTTCTTTTACTCTACAAAATACGTTCTTTCTGTGTCTCGCCTTAAAGTAGCAGATGGGGAGCTGATATCCAGGAGTCCGTTTCTAATTGTTATGATTTTTTAAAATATTTTCCTTTACTTTTTTAACTGAAATTGAAGGTTGACATTCCGTATCATTTAGTGACAAGACCTTCAACTGTTGAGGGATTTTTTTTAATTCCCAGGTTTTTTGTAGCATGTTATGATTTGTTCCTCACAACAAGGGCAGCTAGTGTTCGTGGTTGTGGAGTGAGGGGGCGGGACCTGGAGCTTGTTTGTAAATGTCCATACATCCACCGAGGAAAGATGTGTCACTCATATCAGGCTGAATAAAGAAATGTGTTTATGTACAAATGGAGCTGTTCATTTCTTGAATGTAGTACCGTTTTGTCTATACTACTGTAGATTAGACAACTGAAGTTAAGCAAATGTGTAGATATCAGTAAATAATATGCCCAGAAAGGAACCCTGGTGAACGGGACATCATATAGCAACGCCGAACTTCAACAGGCAAATATTTTGGCATTTTATTATTGAATAAGCTTAATGTTGGGCAAAAAAAAGGTAATGCTGTCGGTATAACAAATAATTAAATATACAATTAGTACAATTCAAACGATTTATTCAGCTAAGTTTTTGATTAAATATCCGTCTTAGTTTACTAGCCCAAAGATGCATTGGAAACTAGAATAGAATACCTCACTGAAGTTAATGATGAGCTGCTTTATGTAAGTAATGCTTCGGTAAAATAAGCCTTCTGGGTAAACCATAGCAGGTATCTCATTAGCTCTAACTGCAACACCATATTCGGCAAGTCGGGTTTCAAAAGTATATATTAGAGAAGCAGAGAAGATGTTCATTCACTGTCCGCCTCTCATTGCTCATAGCTATCTTTTCAGTTTTGAGTCTTTGCAAGTGCTGATAGATTGATTAAGAGTTTGATTTAACAATAATTAGATATATTTCACATTAACTGATTACAATAATTTAGTTTTGCTGGGCTGCTGAATTGACTGAAAGCTGTCCGTTACTTAACTGTTTTGCACTTGGTTTAGTATTCAGACGTTCGAGAAACTGTCCATTGGATTGTTGGTATCCCTTATTGACTCAGGACTAGTGTTATTACTATAGTGCTATTGCCATATTCTCCCAGTAGATGGCGCCTCCTACTTACTGTATGTTTTATTCCATTCAAAAGGTAAGTAACCCTTCCATCTGTAGTATGGGTTAGTCTGTGAGGTATTCACCTACCAATCCATCCACCTACAAACACCTTTAAATATTTCAAAATGTAAACAGTAAATTACATTATGACAGTATTATGATTATTATCCAATTGTTTTATAAAATAATTTTTGATTTAGACATCACATACATCGTAATAGACGCTATGCATGAAACTATAATCATCCCATGAGCTTGTGCCAAATATTATAAGTACTAAGCCGTCTCCGTTGTGCTGCTGCACGGCCTCATTCAGGACATAAAACACCTACCTGCTGCCCCCCTCCAGCCTGACCTGTACCCCTTTACCCCCCCCCCCCCCCCATTACTGTTTGGTGTATTTTAGTAATCCAGTTATTTAAATATAACATGCAACCTGCTGAGCTATTAATTGACCGCTATTTATAACACACACACACACACACACACACACACACACACACACACACACACACACACACACGCGTGCGTTTGGTGCACACAGTTGCACGTTATTGAATAATGAGAATAATACAGCCCCTGGCAAAGGCTCGCAGAGGTCTACTTGTTAGAGAAAAAAACATTTCTGTCAGAATAGTTATATTTTTTTTTATAGCTTTCTACTGCTGTTGAATCAATTTAGTTTGCTTGGTTCTGGCCAGAAGTTTTTAATTGTTATAATATAATAATAATATAATTATATATAATAAAAAATGAAGACATCTGTAATGTAATTCATGTGTTCATGTCAATTGTTTTAAAACCTAATCACGGCTGATTTGATTTCAATATATTTCTAGCTGTTTTAGTGCCTCTGAATTTGAAACATACAAATGATTAGAACCTTCACAATTCTTCTCTTTTCACAGATGAACATTTCCTAGACAAATAGGGTTCTCTGGGCTCCAAAACAATTGATATGGTCTGTTGGGAACATATTTAAGTAGAAGTTTTTCTCTGTTTCCTGAAGATTAAAAAGACCCATGTGGTGGTGGTGTTATGGGTGGTTTGGAGTTGAAGAATGGCCTTGTCCAGACAGCACAGGCCCGGTTATGAGCCATGTGGCTGCTGGTTTGGAGCTGATGGAAGCACTTGTGCTCCAGTCTGAAGCCATTGGTCCTTTCTGCTGCTGGGCCAACATTATTGTACAGCGTGAAGATTGTTTTTTCCTTGGCCAATCTCTACCCTTGACATAATCCTTCACTCAGCTGTTGTTGCAACTGCAGCTGGGATGCGGGTTGAGTATGACATTTTAAGCATTGATATTTAAGATATTTGCTATTATTATTTTTTTTACTATTTAGTGAATGGGGAAATTCAATTAATGATATGTAATTTTACATGTGGTTACATGTACAAAACTATCAACGAACTATAGGCCTATATTCATATTAATTGTTATAAGAGTAACCGTCGTAGTCTTTATGCGATGTCCACCTCTCCGCTATATACAGTATGGGGATACTGGCAGCTTAGCTTTGTTGAGGGAACTGGGAACTGAGTTTCAGATGAGTGCAAACGAATAAATTTGATAAATGTTGATATTAAGTTAATTTTCAAATAGCAGGAAGGGTTTGCAGGGTTCAACGATTCTTAGAGAGATGTCATTATTGTCACCAGTTACCTCTCCTGGATCGGGGTCACCGGGCCCGCCCCCAAAGACCCTGACCTATAAAAAGAAACGCACACAGCCGGCCAATTTACACTCAGGGCTGGCCTGTCGTGTGGAGGCGCTGCTTCAGGGCGGATTTGCTGTACAGTCTCACTGACACATAATGGGATAGTTTGCTCAAGGAAGACTCCCACATTTTTTTTTTTACTAGCCAAATTCCTATTCACTTTAAATGCAACTGTTTTATTAGAAGCTACCGTTCTGTCATCAGTGTACAGTACAGCTAGACTCCAACTCTACTGCCAACTGGCATTTTGAAAGACAGTTCTAATATGGACCAGCCAGCAGGGAACTCCAGGACATTGAATGTTGTCCAAGCTTATCATGTTCCCTATTTTGAGGCATTTTTTTGTTCAATTCCTGTTATTTTTTACTCAAACCACTCTAGTAATGCTTTAGGTTTATTTTTATTTGTCAAATGATGCTATGCACTTGTTAAGTGACGTCATGCCACGCACCCAACTGTGAGACAGGACCCCGTTCAGGGTTGTAGGCATAGATTTAGCAGTGTGTGGGTGTAATTGTGCATATCACATGAAACAGAACAAAGCCTGATTGTATAGTACATGTGAAATTAGTGTACTTCATGCTAGAGAATTACATAGAACATGAATGATGTTGTTTTGATATTTATAGGTACTTTAGGTAATTTGAAAGCTTTTCACTATGGCAGGTGCTAAACAGAGTCCTTTGTTTTGGGATGTTGAGGGCCCCCTTAAGTCCCCAGCCTTGCTTTGTGGATCTATCCAGGCCTTTGATCAGCTCCAGCCCTGGTTGCTGTTCTGTAATAATCCAGGTGTCGGTGTCACTCACTGCCGCTCAATACAGTCACAGGACAAACCTGAAATACTTATTCATTTAATTTGAGGTGTGCCAGGGATTTTCTTGACTGATAAATCTAGCGTAATGTCGGAAAAAAGTATTGAAGTAACTATATTATCAAAGTTCAGTTCAAATGCAATCCTATATTCATGTTAAAGAGCATATATTGCACCAACATGAAAATGGTGTGATCTAAACAAACTTAAAGCCCCTTGATATCCTTAGGTCGTCTTTAGCCGTGCAGCGGTTGGACAGGGTAGTGCAGTAGTAGAGCACATTATGACCAAAATCCTGCCCACTTCCTGTCTGTCCGCTAAGGTGTGTGCCCTTTAGACGCCTGTATCACATGTCAGAATCCACAACAACATGTACTGTAACATGCACGCACGCACACACGCACACGCACACACACACACACACACACGCACACACACACACACACACACACACACACACACACACACACACACACACACACACACACACACACACACACACACACAGCGTATGAGGTCAGATAGGCCAGGTGTGTCTTGTTGTGCTAATTGGTTCCGTCTGGCCCTGTTGTCAGGGAGGGTTGCTGTGACATTTACATCTGCATTTTATTTTTATTTGTGACTTGTAACTCAAAAGGAAGAAGGTGTAGGTCATTATATTCCTTCAAATGTCTCGTTTTTAGTTGTATTCATATTGATTTTACAGGGTATGAAAATTAAGGTTTTGGCATATATTTGGTATGTATAATTCAAATGACACAAATATTTATCGTGATTTTACCTACCCAGGAACAATCCTGAAAAATCCAAATCAATAATAATATTAAGAAGAAGATTGATACATAACAAAAATTGTTTCCTGACACCTTAGTTTGTATTATAATCGCCAATATTAGCAATTATAATTAGCATGTCTATAGTAAACTGATATACAAAGAGCTGCTGTGAAACAGATTGTCATTATGTGTGTAATGAACAAATGTTCAAAGAGCTGTTTCACTATTTAAATCACTCACTCAAGTTTTTCGTTCTTATTTATTAATACCGAGAGTGTTACTATGCAATAATCATGTGTAGTGTGGTTTACTGGCAGCCTCACTTAAATACCAGAATTCATTCACTAGTTACTTGTTTTTCATCCAGTATAAGTTTTATGCTTTGGGGGATAGAAAGTGGAGTCCAGCAGCAGACAGATGGCCGTGGAGATACAAACCCCCCTACTTGTCTCTGCTTCAGGGCCGTGTAGAGCTACAAACTCCTACCAGTCTCTGTGGCGTGTAGAGCTACAAACTCCCTACCAGTCTCTGTGATGTGTAGAGCTACAAACTCCTACCTGTCTCTGTGATGTGTAGAGCTACAAACTCCCATATCTGTCTCTGTGATGTGTAGAGCTACAAACTCCTACCTGTCTCTGTGATGTGTAGAGCTACAAACTCCCATATCTGTCTCTGTGATGTATAGAGCTACAAATCTGTCTCAGAAACTATACATTATTTAAAACTTTTAGTCATCTTTTTACAAATGGTAAGGTTAAGATGACAGAGATTAATTGATGCCGATTTTAATTGACAACAAATGCACCATAACACTATAACTAAACTCAATGTGTGAATATAACATTCTAAATATATACATTTATGTTTTATATATTTGAAATATAGTTCTAGAATGAAAAATAAAAATCCCATTATTTTATTTAATGAAAGGATGGTTGTGAACGGAATTGGGAAGTTGATGGACGTGTCTGTTAGGTTTTAAGGATATTATGTTAGGGACACTAACTGGTATCAGATATCACTGTCCCATATCCTGCATCGGTAACTTAAGAACATTCTCAATACAAGTCAAGTCATTATACTTCAGATATACTTCAGTATTACTATAAATGTGAATTTGAAGCCTATAACCATTTTAGATGTCTGTTAGAGAATATCATATTCAAACTCAATCCAAACTATCACAATACCGATACTGTTCAGTAAAAATCAAATGGATTGGTTCCTGAATCAGTGCATCTCTTCTTCTGGTAGCAAATTAATTATAATTAAAAAATTAAATAAAGGATTCCAGATGACTAGATCATGTGAATAATGCGGGCTGAATCCAAACTTATGGATGAGTATAGAAGCCACTACCCTAGCTCCTGTAAAAGAGGGAAACCTTCCTTCAGCCATAAAACATAGCGTACCTTTTCAGTGGTGAAGTGCATAGCATGCTCCAATATCTTCAGCCGAATATTAAATAATACAATTATGAATAAAACAAATATGAATAAATCATTTCTACCCTTGATTAAAAATATGACTGAATAATTAACTACTTAATACAAATAGTATAGATAATATAACAATGTATAAATGTAAATAGGTTGTAAAAAAAATCAATGATAAATTGTAAAGGAGGTGCTCACTTTAAACTAGCTAGCCCTAATCCTCCCTCCCTCAAGGTCCTGATGCGTGGGGCGCCAGAGGTAAAGAGTGTATGAACCTCTGCACTCTAATCCTGGACCTGTTCCTGGTGGGGGAGACACATCAGAACCACGCCGTCCCAAGATTAATCCTTCATATTTTCATACCTTGTCCTGTTTTGCCTAGCTATTACTATTTCACTATCTATTCCAGGGTGTATTATCCAGCTATAACTATCTCACTACCTATTCCTGGGTATATTATCCAGCTATAACTAGCTCACTATCTATTCCTGGGTATATTATCCAGCTATAACTATCTCACTATCTATTCCTGGGTATATTATCCAGCTATAACTATCTCACTATCTATTCCTGGGTATATTATCCAGCTATAACTATCTCACTATCTATTCCTGGGTATAATATCCAGCTATAACTATCTCACTATCTATTCCTGGCTGTATTAGCTTGCCTGAGCCTTTGAGCACCACAAGACAGTAAAGTTATCCTTACAGGATCAAATACTTTATAAGGCAGTGTCCTATAGATGCAGACTGTGGCTGGCTGTTGCTTATAGAATATGTAGGGCTTCTTGTACCACTTAGTGATGGAAGTGTTGATTAGGAATTAAGACAGTAATTATTTTCAGTTGATGTTGAATGTTTAAATAAAAAAGGGGAATTGATGATACAGCCATGAATTGCCAAACAAATTGATTGATTTGACTCGTTTGTCTGAATGTTGCCTACTGGAGGGAGTGGTTATCTAAATTTGCATTCTAACATGAAAAAGCTTACATTACTTACATTAACATTTAGGGCATTTAGCAGACGCTTTTATCCAAAGCAACTTACAATAAGTACATTTATCAGAAGAAGGAGAAACGATATATCACTGTCGGTACAGTATGTAGTATAGTAAAGATGTTCATGTAACCAACTGCCAAACATCAACAATCGCTAAGTTAACCTATTCCCCTTACACAACAAGGGGGGTCATCCCTATGTTCCCCAGGTCCTATGTTCCCCGGGTGCGAAGGGTTAGGGTCAGGTTTAGGGTTATTGTTAGGGTTAGGGTGAGGGTTAACCCTAAACTAACTACTACTACTAACTTCTAACCAATCACAGGCGAATCAGAGGCGAAAAAGGCGGTACTTGCCTCTACCATCTTACGAAAAAAAGATTCCCTCTCCGGATCCTATGTTCCCCGGTCACTTACAAAGCGGGGAACATAGGACCCGGGGAACATAGGACCCGGGGAACATAGTTACGCTCCCCAACAAGGCTAGCTAGGATAAGATGGTACACAATGCTAAGTACTATTTCTAAGTGCCAGGACGTACAAAGTACAATAAGTGCGTACATTAAGTGCCAGGACGTACAACATACAATAAGTGCATAAGGGGGTTGGCTATGAGTCTAGGTGAACTCTTAACAAGTGAGTATTGAGTCTCTTGCAGTTTGTATTAACTCCAAACTGTATTTCCATTTGATGTGCCACTATATTCCGGAGGAATATTTCCATATATTTGTGTCTTGATTGTCCTACTATTGATCTACTACAACGTCTATTGTATTAGACGTTGATCTGTCCGGACGTCAGGATGTTTTGGTTTCTTGTTCAGATGATTAGAAGAACTGCTTCCTGTCTGCCGTCTGACAGACAGAACAACACCGGCGTTACCCCTCCTTGTCTCGGAGGCAGTTCACTTGAACACATCCATCTTACCAGCTGAACAATAATATGCACAATCAACACAGACTCAGAGTGAGACTATAGAAACCAGTTAACACGTGGATGCAAACACACAAAAATACACCCACACAAACACAACCACTCACACACACACACACACACACACACACACACACACACGTGTTCTACCATGCTTATACAAACACACAGATATCCACATACACAAATACACACTCCCTAAATCATTAATACAATTCATCGGGACGCTTGTCATTTTTGAACATGGGTTTTAGCTTTTTTGGTCAGGCGAGACCGGTAATCGGTGATTCAATCATTTAATATTTATTACACCCGCTGCCGAGCCGTGGACAGCAACCAACCCCCGCTGTACCTCCAAGGCACCGAGTCACTTGCACTTCTTTAGATTGATCCACAAAGTTTCCCCGCCGTGGAGTGGGGGCTGGTTGTGAGCGTCCAGAGGGGACGTGGGCGGCGTGAGTTCACAGGTCTGGGAGAAGACGTGCTATCCTCAGATCATCTGCTCCTCATGTCAGTCACACGCACGGACGCGGCGGTGCTGGGGACAGAAGCCAGCAGCTAGAAGAAAAACAACTCTCTGCTCTACGTCGCCTGTGATTATGAATATGTATGTGTGCAGAGATGCATCAGAGCTGTGAGACACGCGCCCGGTTTGTAGTTTGATGTTGGCTGAGAGACTGTCTGGAAAATAAATGTATCCCAACAAATGTTTTACTTGCCAATGTGCATTGCTAAAGTTTGTGGTTACAGTATTTAGTACTATCTATATATAATATGTCAAAGGCTTGAAGCCCAGCCTTAATGTTCTTCTGTCCTGGAAGACATATGATGCATCATTTCATGAGAGGGGAATGAAGGCATCAAAGCAAACGGTGGGGAGGAGCTTATACTAGGCGGTCACCTCCCCATCAGGCCCCACCAATCGAGCACTTCTCTACTTACTGCACTGCTATGATGCTATGAGGATCGGACCCCCGCCTGTTACGGAACCCCGCTTGTTACTACCCGTCTGTTACTACCTGCCTGTTACGGACCCCCGCCTGTTACTACCCGTCCGTTACTACCTGCCTGTTACGGACCCCCGCTTGTTACTACCCGCTTGTTACTAACCACCTGTTACTACCTGCCTGTTATGGACCCCCTCTTGTAACTAACCACCTGTTACTACTCGCCTGTTACGGACCCCCTCCTGTTACTACCTGTCTGTTATGGACCCCCTCCTGTTAGTTACTACCTGCCTGTAACTACCAAACTGATACTACCCCGCCTGTTATGGACCCCCTCCTGTTACTACCCACCTGTTACTAACCACCTGTTACTACCCGTCTGTTACCGACCCCGCCTGTTACTAACCGCCTATTACTACCTGCCTGTTACTACCTGCCTGTTACCGACCCCCACCTGTAACTGACCGCTTGTACCGACCCGCATGTAACTACCCGCATATTACTACCCGCCTGTTACTAACCGCCTGTTACTACCCGCCTCTTACCGACCCCCGCCTGTTACTACCCGTCTGTTACTAACCACCTGTTACTACCCATCTGTAATTACCTGCCTTTAACTACCCGCCTGTTACTACCCGCCCGTTACAGCCCCCTTCCTATCCTACTAACCGCCTGTTACCGACCCCCGCCTGTTACTACCCACCTGTTACCGCCCCTTTCCTGTCCTACTACCTGCCTGTTGCCAAACCACCTCCGGTTACTCCCTGTCTGCCTGCCCTGCCCTCTTTTCCTGCCCGGTTAATATATATTCTTTGTGTTGTCAGTGAACCTTTATTTAAACCTGTCAGTGTCCTCAGTGTTCTCAGTGTCATCCACTCACCCCCAGAATCCAACAATTATATCATAATGAAAAGATTGCACCAATTCTTCAGTAAGGAATCCTCTAAAGGCTTGAAGTGTTTGGCTGTGTTGACCATGTCTGAGAATCAAATCCAACAGGGGTAATTGCAGAGTCGCAGACTTGGTTAATCTAAGTTCTACCATGACCAGTTCTCCAAAGCTTCAAATTCATAAACCCTTATCCTTCACCTCTCATTTCAATCGAGGCGCAGGAAGAGAGATGGCTCTGCCTGACGTTCCAAAGAGACAGCATTATCCTATTTTTTCTATAGGTTCTAGTTAATGTTTTATACCTAAGTTGTACCTGTGTGATGCAGTCTTTTACCATCGGTGGCATACCTTACCAAATATAGCAATGTGATATTGACATGATATTCAGGAAAACACAGTAAAATACACAATTACATCAATTCAGTCATAAGTATTTTAGAATTTTCATGTGCAGATTCGATTAATTGTAGATCAGTAATGATTGATCAATGAATTGATGAGTTGAATCTCATCAACTATATTGATAATAATTTTGTCATTTATTACAGCTAGGCCATTTATTCCAGAAGCATTTTATCCCGTTTATCTCCTTACATCCCGACATCAATCAATAGATCAAATCCTCTGCCCAAAAACAGAGAATGTCTGGCGTCTGTGGGTGTCACACAGGCCTGTCAGTGCCACAGCCTTTCATTCGGCCGTAGTGAACTGATGGGATGGCCTAGCTCTCTGTCTGCCTACCTGTGTGCACTCTGCACTCATGGCCCCTGACATCTTGTCGTCTTCTACAAGCTAGCCGGCTAGTCCCATGTTTTGGGGGAGTGGCTAAGGGGGAGGCCTGCTGGGAGGCGGGGCTTCTTTCTATTGGTTACTTTCAAATTCCCTTGCTGTTTCTCCAAAGTGCTTTAAGTGAAATACATTTAGAAATGACTTTAGGCTCTGGTTACTTCAGATGTACATTGCTATTATGTATGTAATTTTCCTGGCCATCATTTCACCATAGAAATAACCATAATTTGCTTGATAGAAAATAAGTAATATACATTCTGTGTTTGAAAGGACTTGAAACGTCCTCCTGATGGGAGCTGCTCTCTCTCTCTCTCTCTCTCTTTATCTGAGTGGGTTGGGTTTCAACATCGATGCTTTGTTTAATGTCAGTTTAAAATAGAATGAAATACACTGAATTAATAACTTGCAGTGAGGGATCTCATTTGCTTTTCGTGAAGTCCAGCCCCTGTGCTGAATACCGATCATTTGGCTAATGTCAACAGATCATTGAATACACCAACCAGGAGAACAGTCCACTCACACACACGCACGCACGCACGCACGCACACACAGACACACACACACACACACACACACACACAGTGTAATACGATCTCATTTGTAATAGTTGTAAATGTAATTTGTTATAATTTATTGTAACTCCAAACAAAAATAATTTCTACAAAAAATATTCAAATAATGTCATATAATATTGATACTTTGTCGATATTTTCTCTTTCTTTTTAGATTTCTGATAAGGTAAATTCTGTTTCCTGAATACTGTGTCAAGATAAAATCTCGCTAAGTGTGGCAACAATCACTCATTCCTATCACAACCATAATAGTGGCTAAATTTGTATTATTCATAATGGTCAGGATGTTATATTAATATATGTATAATCTCAGCGACTGTTAGTGGGCACATTAAATACAATGACATGAGAAACAGAAGAAATCAAATGCAGCAGAAATAGAAGAAAATGTGAAATCAAGTCCAATTTGTTGTTTAAAATGAAACCTAGTTAATACTCTACTTAGGCCTCAGCAGCATACAGACAAACAGCCCCTCGGCCCTCCTCCTCACTCCCACTCGGCCCCCAGCACTGACTGCAGGCCCCCAGCAGTCTCAGAGAGGCCCCGTTCTCTCAACTCAATCATGAAAATCAAGAGCAAAACAAAAGTCATTGTGTGTGTACACCCCCCCTCCCCGGTTCTTCTCCTGAAGTGAGTCGGTGAGTGGCTTGGCTTAGTGTTAGATCCTCTTTAGTTTGACACTTTTTGGTATGACGCGTGTTGCTCCAGCTCTGGATAAAGGGGAAGAGACAGTGGTTGGTTCGCTATGACGCTCCTTCCTCTCCACCGTGCCCACCCCATCCCACCCTGAGCTGGCCCCCCCGCCTCTCTTTGTGTGTCCCTTTGTGTGTGTGTCTCCTATTACACGCACACCTGAGAAAAAGGCCCGGTAACAGTAACAGTCCAGTGGGTGTGATTGTACCGTTTGCGTGTGTGTGTGTTCGTATGTAAACGTGTGTGTGTCATGTTTCAGTTCTGTCTTTGCGAGTTCATTAATATGCATATATGAGCGTGTGCTGTGGGTCTGGTGTGTATACGTGTGTGTGTGTGTGTGTGTGTGCGTGTGTGTGTGTGTGTGTGTGTGCGTGAGCTCGCGGCGCTGCATGTACATATGCACACGCCGCACCACGCTGCCGTCCTCTGCGGGGTCCGACCCCCCCCCCCCGGGTCACTCCTCAGCCCCCCCTCGCTCATGTGCAGACGCG
This sequence comes from Pollachius pollachius, assembly GCF_949987615.1. Taxonomy (NCBI): domain Eukaryota; kingdom Metazoa; phylum Chordata; class Actinopteri; order Gadiformes; family Gadidae; genus Pollachius; species Pollachius pollachius. The sequence continues at coordinate 3,397,209 of NC_136951.1, read as the reverse complement.
ACACGCCCCTCAGCGCGGTCCGTGGTTATATCTGAGGGTGGGGTCGGGCGGGGCCGCTCAGGGGGACGTTGAGGTGGCCAGGAGGAGGAGCAGCAGGCCGCTGAGCAGCAGGGGGGCGGGGGTCCGGGCCGGCGGGGCAGCGCTGCAATCCTGGCCGTCCTCACAGCGCGACTGCTGGCACAGCACCCCCTTGAACTCGGGCGGGCAGACGCACCTCTGGCCTTGGTAGCAGCTGCCCCCGTTCTGACACAGCAGCAGCTCCTCGTCACACATGTCGGCTGAGACGGACAGGGGGGGGGGGGGGGGGGGGGGGGGGGCGGGGCAAAGTGAAACAGGAAGAAGAGTTGCAGGCGACATGGAGGACAGTGTGCAAAGTGACAGAGTGACAGGTGGTAAAGAGGCATCGGGGGAGTGGGGAGAGGAGGGAGAGAGAGGTGTGTGTGAGAGGAGCGACAGATGGGAGGAGGGGTGTAGGAGGAGGTGGGGGGGGCGATAGGAAACAGACAGGGGAGGTGGTGGGAGGAGAACACACAAAAATCCAGGGCAAAAAAGAACAAGGTAGGAAGGAGACCGAGACGGAGAGGGATAGCGAGATCGAGAGAGGGCGAGAGAGGAAGAGAGAGGCAAGATAAATTCAGCAGCCTCGGGGACAACAAGCGGCTGCACCTGCCGGTGTCACTGGTGTTTCTCTATCCGCTCTCTAGGTGATCGGCAGAGTGGATATCTCACAGGAACCAGACAGTATGTGTCTCTTGAGGTTGGATATGTTGTGCTAATCTTTGGACCATAGTGGAATGTCATTAAAAAGCAATAAACAGGCATTAGAGGAAACAGAGAGGTATTAATACAGCACCACTTGACCTAGAAATGGGACGCTAAAAATAGAACGAGTGCTCCTTCCCGTCTGAGATTCTTAACTACTCTCAAAGACAGAGGGTGTCTTTGTGTTCCTACATCTAGGATGACCTAAAGCTTGATACAGGGCATTTAGCCTGTCTGTCTGTTTGTCTATGTGTGTGTGTGTGTGTGTCTATATGTGTGTGTGTGTCTATACATGTGTCTGCGTCTATGTGTGTGTGTGTGTGATTTGTGTCTTTATGCATTTGGGTGTGTCTTTGTGCATGTGTCTTTGTGCATTGAGTGTGTAAGATGATGTGTGTAGAGCACAGTGTCTGACTAGCTGCTGGATGTTGGATTGTGGCGTGATGCCAGAACGGGGTCAGGGGGCGACAGGGTCATCAATTAAAGGAGCAAGTGGTGCTGCTAACGAGCTTCGTGATCCACTCCCCCCGGACTGGAGAATATAGCCAGTGTTCAGTGGCTAAGAAACACCGTTCATTAGCATGAGCAATCTGCTCAACCCTCAACGCACACGCACACATTGACATGCACATGCATACACTCACACACGCACCAAAAAAATTGACTTGCACATTCCCACTCACACATACACACACATTGCATTGGACATGCACATTCCTTAACACACACACACTCCCACACCCACACACACTAACATGACCACACACACACACCCACACCACACACGCGCCACACCCTGTCCTAGGACTTACGGTAGCAGCCCTGTTTCCAGTAGTAGCCGGGGTTGCAGTCGTCACACTTGGGCCCGGCGGCCCCCTCTCTGCACTGGCAGTACCCGGTGGCATTACAGCGGTCGTGGACCGAGCCCAGCTGGTTACAGTTACACTCTGGAGGACAGGGAGGGAAAGGGTCACTAACAAGGTGGGTCCACGTGAAGCCTTTGACGGTGGGATCTGCTCGCCTGCGGCTCCGAGCCCTTTAGAAAAACAGAGCCATGTATTTCGGTGTGGGGTCGTCTGGGTCTCCCCCAAACCAATCATTGGTGGGATAGTTCAATACTGTGGTACTGCAGATTTGTGGGATTTTCGTCTTGAAATGGGCAAATGAACAATAATGATAAATTAAATAGATAATTTGAAATAATTTTATTATAAATATTGTTCAGTTAATGATATAGTATTCTGGTTGTTCATTTAAAGAGTAGTGTCGCTGTGTCTATTTAATCCTGTTTTCCATTTTAATGATGCACTGATATTTGTGTTCATTTGTGTTTTCTAAATAAAAATACTAAAGCAAAGTAAGCATTGCTTCCTTTATCTTTCCACTTTCTCCCATATGGCCTTCTTGAAGTAATCATCTTGCATAAAGGGGGCTGGCACTCTTTGCTTCACCTGCATATGTAATTATTAGTTTTTACCATGTCATGTTGTGATCGGTGAAAGTTCTTTATTTAGTGGCACACCTCAAGACAAAGGCTGGGACCCACTGCTTTAGTTTACCCTTTGATCTCGCCTACCGATCTCAACAATGATTGATATCCCAAAAATATATCTAGTCATTATGTATCAGTCCATTACAAGAGTGATGGACTGTGTGATGGATAAAAACAATTCAACTTGAATATGGAAGGAAGGTTAGCATTAGGATCCCACTCTCTCTGTCTCTCTATGAAAGAAGCGGAGAACAATAGAGTTGTTTTTCATTTATAAGCGATATCAAATTATGCATTCTATTCATAGGGTTACATCATTCATCCGACGGCCCGCTGCATGCTACAGTTTCATAGGTGTGTTTCGAGGTCATGGTTATTTATGTGTTTTCCTTTGTCTGTGTATGTGCGTGTGGCTGTCCATGTAGGTGTGTCAGTATGTGTGTGTGTGTTGTAGGTGTGTGTGTGCATGCATGAGTTTGTCTGCATGTGTTTGTTTGTGTGTGTGTGTGTGTGCTCACGTTTATGTGTGTGCATGTGTGCATGTATGTGTGGTGTGACAGGACTCTGCACTGAACTGCACTGTGTGTGTGTGTGTGTGTGGCAGGTTGATGCTAGCGAGGGGCTAGCATGGCCCTGATGTTAGTTAGTATTATTTCTAACCATGCATGTGTGCCAGTAGGCTGGCAGGGAGGCTACTGGGAGCGTATTTGTGCTGACTCTGACGCACCGGCCCTCTGGCGTCCCCCGGCCGCGGCTAGTTTACCCTCTAACCCCCTGCAGTACACCCACAGATGGAGCTGACGCCACGCCGCATTCTCGCCTCACAGCCCGCCAACGGCTGACCTTCTTAAACAAGGCGTGTTGTTAATTAAGGGAGAAATTAAAAATAAGGAGCAAAACAGCATGTACAGTAACCTGGGCTTTCTATTTTTCCAGGAGAATATGCAAATCTGTGGGGTATTTCGGGTGGCTGTTAATAATTTAGCAGTAGGAGGTAACACTGGCTGAGTGCAACGCTCTGCAAACGGCCGAAAAAAAGAATGCACTTACAATGCACTACAAAAAAATAAATACATATATTTATAAAACACATAAATAAATACATGTTTTCACTCCTCCTCTGGGGATTAAAAAAATAAACAGAAATAATTTGAATATCTTAAAATGATCTGATTTGAACTTCTCCCAACCACAACACAAAAACAATCCAGAAGAATTTACGCTAATTTCTAAAATATACCCGACCTCCCAAGGTCTCCTCTTTTTAAAGGTGAACTTATTGTGACTTCCACTGACCCACGCAGACGCTCTCGTCGTCCAGCTCGGCTGAGGCGTTGCGGAAGTATCCCAGGCGACAGTGCTGGCAGTTCTGTCCGCGGGTGTTGTGCTTGCAGCTGACGCAGGTCACGATGTTCAGGTACTCGATGTAGCTGCAGCGGTTGGAATGGCCGTAGCACTCACAGTCTGGAGGAGAGAGTGGGACGTAGCTTAGCTCAGCGTAGCTTAATGTAGCTTAGCTCCACGTGCTGCCACTGGTTGGTTATACAGAATGGAGGCCTACATGGATACCGGCAATTGGGGCACGTGAATTAGAATTGTGTGAGGTATTACAGTATGTGTGTTAAAGTACGTTAATTATCGATATCATGATGTGTCCCTTTTATTGCTCATGCTTGAGGTTGAAATAGAGCTATTTATAGATAGTCTTCAATATTTTCTACATTTTATCAGGTGGGTTGTTAATGTATGGGGATTTTAAATGTCTTTGTGCTTGTGTGGAGGTTTATATGTCACGAATGAAGGCCTAAAATCCTAGCTTTGATTTATCTGTAAATACCCTCAGTGATGATGAACATTTTTGCAAAACGTTTCCTAATGCAACCGATGCCTCAGTATGGGCGCCATGAAGGATGTGAACAGTGTTCACACCTAACAGATAGAACACTTCACAGGAGCTGCCATAGAGGCTATTTATACAGCAGGACGGTTCAGAAACCAACTGGTAGTAAATGATTAAGTGATAATCGTAATAATAATAATAATAATAATATAATTACTGGTGTTTGTGTTTTTTTCGTGGTTGTTTTATCTTTTATATGTATCTATATTTTGATGGTAGGTATGTGTGTGTGTGGGAGGGGGTGTTGTGGTTGGACATGCTGCCATATCTCTGTGTGTTGGCTCCTTCATTAAGACTGTATTAAGCTTCACAAACGGCAGCAGCTCCAGCGTATACCCCAGCTGCAAGGCACGGCTGTCCTCTGAACAGACGTGTTACCGCACATGTTTATGCAAATACACATTTGAATGCACACAACGAAAAGAAGAAGGGAGCTTAGCTGTTTAATCAGCCGTCATGTGAATATTGTAGTATTGTTTGGTTGATGAGCCCAGCTGAAATATTAATGGGCCTGTTTTAAAGGGAGAGACCCATAAAGTCCCTCTCTCTATCTCGCTCCCCTTGGTAACTGAGCAGTGGGGGAGAGGGACATAGAAATAGAGAGCGAGGGCCTAATGAAATATAGATGTTCAATTACTCCGTAGACAAGTGTGGCAGTGGGACACTGTTCTCCCTCGCAAAATTAACCAAAACATTCCAGAAGCGTCCCAGTCTGTGTTTACTGGTTGGTAATTGCCCGCCCCTCGATCGGTGCATTACATAGTGTTGTAATGGAATCAGCTTGGTGAAATCAGGACAGTGGTCTCCCTGATGGACAACATTGTTATGATGGGATGTATGGGATGTTCTGTGTGCATGTGAGATATGGATGAAGGCTTCACATATTACGTACGGCCGTACCAATATGCCTTAAATAAGCCAGAGCTAGCATGGTCCTGCGTGACTGAATGAGGGAGGGCGGGGATACCTACCTCCAGCACCATGGAGGGAGGGAATGCACACAAACAGGGAAGACAAATGAACATGGAAAACCTGCAAGGTGACAAGGTGTCCATTTTTGTTTTGTAACATGCACGTGTTGTACATCCCCCCCCCCCAGATTCTGCCTCTTAAAAACTCACCCCTCCTGAGTTTTTAATGAAAAAGATTGACCACGTGGTTGTGTTTAAACGTCTAAACCCCCCCGCTCCGACCCTTGAGGAGCTCCCGGAGAGCCCGCCTCACACTCTGTCCTGCGCGCTGGTCTTACCTTTGAATTCGTCGTATATGATTCCAAACAACTGTCTGGCCTCGGGCCCTCCCGAGATCAAGAGCCCCAGAAGCCCTTCAGGGATTAAAGGAATGTGAGGTTTAACACTCTGCTGGAGTCGTCTGCCGGCACCTACGGCACTATTCTACTCACACGCGGCTGAGCCTGTGGGCGCGGTGCTGGGTGTTATGGAGAGGGCAGAGCTAACGGAGGGCCACGGGAAACTAGCAGCTATAAACCACTGGCTGTGTTCTAGCACCAGCTGCTGTCTGCAAACCGGTTAGATCTCGTAGGTCAAGCTCTAAGAAGCCAACAAGCATTCTAATATATACTGTAGATAGATAGAAACTGCAGAGATAAACAGGTAGATAGATACTGCAGACATAAACAGGTAGATACTGTAGATAGATATACTGCAGATGTAAACCAGTAGATACTGTAGATAGATATACTGCAGATATAAACCAGTAGATACTGTAGATAGATTGATATATAGATAAATTGATCGAGATTGATAGATAAATAGATATAGCTACTTCAGATATAGATAGAAAGATAGATGGGAATAGACATATAAATAAAGATAGATATAGAGAAAGAGATAGATAGTTAGAGATGGGTGGATAGATCTATAGTGTGGTAACCCGCTCCTCGATGTCTCGGGGTTCAAAGTACGTATCACGCTTCAGAGTCGGGGTTAAGCCGAACTCGGCATTTATTACAATGATCTCTCACCACAGGGAACACATGTACTCTACATGGAAAACTCTACATGGAAATTTCGGAGGGTCTCCGTGAGCCTCTATTTGGTTGTGGTCTCGAGCGCTTCCCCTGTGCCACTCGCTCCTGTTCTCCCGTTCTGGTGCTCCTTTTAAGATGGCTCCTGGGCCTTTTCCTCCCTCCGGCCAGGTGTCCCCTATCTCGCCGATTGGGGGAGAGAAGTGATGCTCTCTGTCGCCGGTTAGTGGGTGGCGGCGGTATACGCCGTCCACCACTGATCCTCGGACCCGTCCGGGCTGAGGTTTAAGGGGCAGGATGCCACACTCCTCCACCGCTTGCTCAGGCCACAGGTAGACGGGGAACCCGCCCAGGCAGGTATCCCGACGTGACAGGGCGTCGGCGTTGGCGTGCTCCCTGCCCGGTCGGTGGTCCACCTTAAAGCGGAAGTCCTGAAGGGTCAAGAACCATCGCATCACCCGGGCGTTGGTGTCTTTGGCGCCGGCCATCCACTTCAGGGGGGCGTGGTCGGTGACCAGGGTAAACTCCCTCCCTAGGAGATAATACCTGAGTTTATCCAGGCTCCACTTGATGGCCAGGGCCTCCTTCTCTACCATTGAGTAGTTCCGCTCGTTCGGTAGTAGCTTTTGGCTGATGTACGTGATGGGGTGTTCCTCTCCGGCCCGGACCTGGGACAGGACTCACCCCAGCCCCACCTCCGAAGCGTCCGTGTGCACTATCAGGGGGGAAGCAAAGTCGGGGGTTATGAGCACCGGCTCCGAGCACAGGGCCTCGCGGAGCGTCCCAAAGGCCTGGTTGGCTGCCTCGGATCCGGCAGGGCCAGGTCAGGTCGTTCAGTGGGCTGGCCAGCGTGGCAAACCCGGGTACAAACCGCTGGTAATACCTGACTAGTCCTAAAAATGACTTCACCTGCTTCTTGGTGTGGGGTTGGGGCCAGTCCCGGATGGCGGCCACCTTGCTCTCCTGTGGCCGGACGGTTCCCCGCCCTACCTGGTACCCCAGGTACGCCGTCTCCTCCAGCCCGAGACGACACTTGGCTGGGTTGGCAGTGAGGCCCGCCTTCCGCAGCTCCCCCAGCATCGCCCTCATCGCCTTGTGACTGTAGATGATGATGTCATCTATGTAGGCCGCTGCGTAGGCCTGGTGGGGCCTCAGGAGCTGGTCCATCATGCGCTGGAAGGTGGCCGGAGCGCCATGTACTCCAAAGGGGAGGACGGTGTACTGGTACAGCCCCCCTGGAGTTGAGAATGCCGTCTTCTACCGGGCAGCCCGGGTCAACGGTACCTGCCAATACTCCTTGGTCAGGTCCAAGGTCGTGAGGTAACGGGCAGGTCAAAGACGTTCGATTAGCTCGTCCACCCGGGGCATGGGGTAGGCGTCGAACTCGGACGCCTCGTTCAACCTCCGGAAGTCATTACAAAAGCGATAGGTTCCATCTGGCTTTTAGTACGAGGGCTACCGGGCTGGACCAGGCACTGTGCGACTCCTTGATGACCCGGAGCTGTAGCATCCGGCGTAACTCGGCCTGTATGGCCTCCCTCTGGGCCTCCGGGATCCTCTCACCTTCACTCCCGGCGCCGTCCGGATATCATGATGGGCGATCGTGGTCCTCCCTGGAAGCTCGGAAAACACGTCCTGGTGCTGCATGACGATCTCGTCGAGGTCTTGCTTCTGGGCCGGGCTGAGGTCCTCCCCCACCGGAACCTCTGGGATCTCGCGTCGGGCCGCCAGCGCCAGGGGAGCAGGGTCAGGGGGTTCCCCTCCCCCTCTCCACTGCTTCAAAATGTTAATATGGTATATTTGGTTAGGCTTTCGCCCCCCTGATTGTCTAACCCGGTAATTTACCTCCCCCACACGTTCAACCACCTCATGGGGTCCCTGCCACTTGGCAAGGAACTTACATTCTGCCGTGGGGACCAGGACCAGAACCAGGTCCCCAGGCTGGAAGGTTCGCAGCTGGGCTCCCTGGTTGTAGACCCTCGCCTGAGCCTGCTGGGCTTGCCGGAGGTGTTCCCGGACGATGGGCCACACCTGGGCCATGCGGTCCCTCACCTGTTCGACATGGTCCAGGGTGGTGCGGTGGGGGGACGGCTGGCTCTCCCATGCCTCCTTGGCTATGTCCAGGATGCTGCGGGGCCTTCGTCCGTACAGCAGCTCGAACGGTGAGACGCCAGTGGACGCCTGGGGCACCTCCCGTATGGCAAACAGTACAAAATGTGGTAATAGCTGGTCCCAGTTCTTACCGTCCATGTCCATGGCCTTTTTAAGCATCTGCTTCAGAGTTTTGTTGAACCGTTCCACCAGGCCATCCGTCTGGGGGTGGTAGACTGAGGTCCGGAGCTGCTTCACCTGCAGGAGTCTTAAGTAATTCCTTTATTACGCGAGACATGAAGCATGAGCCCTGATCGGTTAACACCTCCTTCGCTATCCCTACCCGGCTAAATAGTAGCATTAGTTCGACCGCCTTCGCGGTGGCTGCACGCAGGGGTAGAGCCTCGGGGTACCGGGTGGCGTAGTCCACCAGTACCAGGATGTATCGTGTCCCCGGCTGGTCTTGGGAAGGGGCCCCACAATGTCCAGAGCTATTCGGTCAAAGGGAGTTTCTATAATCGGCATAGGGATAAGGGGGTTCCTGACTGTGGCCCTAGGTGCTACCCTCTGGCACTCGGGACACCCCTGACAGTGACGCTCGACATCCCTCTTTACCCCCGGCCAATAAAATCTTGCGAGGACCCGTTCCCGAGTCTTGTCCATGCCCAGATGGGCTCCCAGGAGGTGGGTGTGGGCCATAAACAGCACCTTGCTTATGTACGTTCGGGGAACTACTAACTGTTCCCTTACTCCCCCCTCTCCTTGCACTACTCTGTATAACAGTCCCCCCTTAGTGCTGAAGTGTGGGTGCGGCAGGTGACTCACCGAGTCCCAGGTCTGTCCGTCGTGGGCCAAAATGTGGTTCCAGGCATGTTTTAGGGCCTTGTCTTGGAGCTGGGCGCTGGCGAACTGGCCTGGTCGGGCCGAGCCTTCCCCCCTCCCCGGTAAGAAGTCCGAGAACTCGGTGAGGGGGGAACTCTCAAGCTCCTCCGGGGGATCGTGTTGCTCGGGCGCCGTGAGGGTTTCCGGGGTGTCGGGGTGGGGTCCCGATGACCCGGACCGGGTGATCGGGGACCCCGGTGGAGAGGGTCCGTTCCCCTCGGACTCCTGGTCCTCTGCCGTCGACTCCCCGGGGGACGACAGGAACCGTGTGGCCCCGTAGGCCTGCCGAGCTCCCCTCGCCCCTCTGCGGGGAGACTCTCTCCTGCTCCGGGATACTCGTGCCGGGTCCCAAAGCCGGTGGAATATCGGACAATCCCTCCCAATCAGGAGCAGCGCCGGGAGGTGGGGTACAATCTCCGCCCGAGCCGTGAACACCCCGTCCGGACGACCACGTGGCAGGTCTCGTAGGTTCGGGTGTCCCCATGCACGCAGGCCACCTCCATGGGTCTCCCCTCCCTTCCTCCCGCCAAATCGGAGCAGAGGAGGGTGACCACGCTGCCGGTGTCCAGTAGGGCCTGCGTGTCCTGGTTTATGACCCGCGCTGGTATGGTCGGGCTCCCGGACGTCCCCTGCGCCCAACAGGGCACCAGCATTCAGGGCCGGCCCGTCCCCTTGTCCGCGTAGGCCGACGGCATCAACACGTCCCGGTCTCCAGGGCAGTAGCGGGCTATGTGGCCGGGCTGGCCGCACGCATAGCACCGCCTCCCCTCGCAACTCTCCTGGGTCACGATCGGTGGGTCGGGTGAGGGTGCCGAGGCCCCGGTTGTGGGTCTCCGTCGGTCTCGGCGGGTCGTGGGGTGGTCCCGGTACTGGTGCTCAGTTGCTGGGCCACCTGCCAGTTCTCCAGCTGTCTGACCAGGTCTTCCACTGTGTCAGGATGGTGGTGGGCCAGTACCCGTCGGTCGCTAGCCACCTCTTCACTAACCGACCGTGCTGTGCGATCTGCGTCCGTACTGCACCCCGGACGTCGAACGCCAGTCGTAGAAGCGTTGAGCGCGGAGAGGATCGCCTGCTTGAGGGCGGGGTACTGTCGGGCGGTCTCAGCTGGTAGGTTTTGGCTCGCCTGCTGGGCGGGACCGGTGAGGAACGGTGCCACGATGTGGGCCCACTGCTCCTCTGGCCAGTTCTCCCTCTGGGCGGTCCACTCGAAGATTTCCAGGTATGCCTCCACGTCGTCGTTGGGCCCAAGCTTGGTGAGCCGGCTGGTCGGGGCGGCGGTCGGGGCGTCGCGGACGGTGTGTTGGGTGAGCCGTAGTACAGCTTCGCGGAGCAGGGCAATGCTCTCCGTAGTCTCCCGCTGTAGGGTTGCGGCTTGCACCTGCTGTTGACGCGGGGCGGCGGCGGCGGCGGTCCCATCCGGGTTCTGCATGCCGGATTGGTGGGTAGTTTTACCGGGGTATTGTAGTGGGTTCTTCACTTGCCTGCATTCTCCACCATATGTGGTAACCCGCTCCTCGATGTCTCGGGGTTCAAAGTACGTATCACGCTTCAGAGTCGGGGTTAAGCCACACTCTGCATTTATTACAATGATCTCTCACCACAGGGAACACATGCACTCTACATAGGGTCTCCGTGAGCCTCTATTCGGTTGTGGTCTCGAGCGCTTCCCCTGTGCCACTCGCTCCTGTTCTCCCGTTCTGGTGCTCCTTTTAAGATGGCTCCTGGGCCTTTTCCTCCCTCCGGCCAGGTGTCCCCTATCTCGCTGATCGGGGGAGAGAAATGGTGCTCTCTGTCACCGGTTAGTGGGTGGCGGCGGTATACGCCGTCCACCACTAATCCTCGGACCCGCCCGGGCCGAGGTTTAAGGGGCGAGATGCCACAATAGATACAAAGATAGCAGCTAATAAGCAGAATTATTACAACAACATTGTATTTACTCAGAACTATTCAAGTGGAACTACACTATGCTAACCCTAGCAGGTAGATCCGCTCACGTGTGTACCTTTCTTTCTCTCCCTCTGCTCCTCCTCCTGGCCGGCGTCCTCCTCCTCACTCCTCCCAGAGGAGCTGTGTGTTGTTCCCGTGTTGCTCCCCTCTCCTCCATGTGTCAGAGGGACAGTAAGCACTGTGAAGGAGCAGGATATCTAACTACACAGCAGAGGGCTTCTCTCTGGCTTCCCCCCCGGCCTACAGCCAGGGGCCTTTGGGGCACCAGGAGGGGTCAGAGGTCAGCTGACCCTGGTCATCAGCAAGCGGGAGTGGCGAGGAAGGACTAAGGATTTGTTGATATATATTTATTTAATATGTCAAAGTTCAACCATAACAATAAAAGCCATTTGGTGGATGCTTTTGTGCAAAGCGGCAATACCCTGATGGCATCCATTGTAGGCTGTATAAAGCCAGGTTGTGTTGACGGTCCCGATGACCCATCCAATGACATCCAATGACGTGGCCCTGGGCCACAAATGTTCCGCTTTGTAAGTGTGGGCATCAACAACTGTGTGTGTGTGGGTTCAGTGTTGGGATTCCCCCACGTCAAAAGGAAATGGGGACGAATATTGTTTATGAACTAGCATGATGGTGGGCTGTACTATGACCATGTAAAGGTTCATCTAGCACTGGGCTGTACTATGACCATGGAAAGGTTCATCTAGCATGATGGTGGGCAGTACTATGACCATTTAAAGGTTAATCTAGCCCTGGGCTGTACTATGAACATGTAAAGGTTCATCTAGCATGATGGTGGGCTGTACTATACACCGTGTAAAGGTTCATCTCTGTAACCAGTTGTTTCACCAGCACCTGGTTCATGTGCCTTCGGTTGAACAGGAGCTGTTAGTGAAACATAACAGTTACACAACACACAAAGGACCTCACCTTGGGCATTTTGGTTCCCTACACCTAAAGCAAGGCTGGGAGAAATTCTGGTACGGTCGCGGCTTGGCACACCCTGCAATTTCACTGTCTTGCCAGTGTAAAACCGAGGGGGTATATCCCCCTTCGTCAAGGATCTGGCTCTCTTGGTTCATTGGAGTAGGCGGGACTACGCAAGTAGACCTCTATAGAATAATTTGCATACTCTGAATTTTATAAATGTTTTAAGCCACTCGCATGCAAGAATGAGTAAACTACATCTGAGTGTAGGCTACAAACGCGATTAACTATTTACAAGTGCCAAAATGCCAACATATCCTTTATTTTGCTGACCACTTGTTTTTTATCCTGACGAAAGCCTCGTAAGGAAAGTTCCTCTGCGTCTTCATCATAGATCGCACCATCTTTCCCCATCCCCGTTAAATGCGACTGCACCATCCTCTCTCACATGGTCAGTAGCTCACGGAGTTCACCGTCTCTTCAGTTAGAACTCCTCATGTTGGTGTCCTTGCGTCATCAACACCTCTACCCAAGTCCTGCCCCTGGTACCGCAATGCCGCCTAATCGCATTTACATGAAAATGAAAACCCAAATATGTGTAGGGTTCGAGAGGGTCAATTCGGGTGTGCGAAATCAAGCCGGTATATTACCTCGGCCCGTGTAAACATTCAGACCATGCCGGGAATAAGGCGGGTATAAGACGGGCATATTCGGCAGTGTTAAAAACAGCTACTGGCAGTTTGATGCTGAACCACAGCTGATCAGCACTGGGGTTCCTCTGTGCTGCACACATTTGATGTCCCGTCTAAAGATCCTCAAGGATGTGGCTCCTATTGGTTTTGCATTGTGATCGTGATGACAAACAAAAAGGGTTGCCAAGTATGCAGATGCCTCTTTAAGAATTAAGTTAAGCTTGTAGCACAAACAACCTTTCATGTTGAACCGTTTTCTGTGTAAGTTCACAGTATCTTCCTCACTGTAACGAGCTCCGTGCACATGCAACATTTATGAGTCGTTTCATTGTTCTCCATCTGAATTTTCTTTTTCTCTCTGTACCATTTTTCCCGAGGGCTTTATGCCATTCTGAGGGTGCTTTGCTCTCTTTAAACCTTGTTCAATTCATAGAATACGGCAGAATAATGTTTTAGTTTAAATCACTGAAATGTAGCAAGGACAATTTCATATCGATGCACTTGTCGATAAACATTTTGCACTAAAGAATGTAAATTAATCCCAATAAGGAAAAACAAATGTCCCTCACATGCATCAGGAACGTTATCGTCAGCTGTTCAAAAAACTCTTTGCAGCCCTTGACTTTTCCTAAACACTGTGGAATGACCAGGAGTCTCACCATCTTGGATATAGGCCTACAGAAAATGATTACTGACTTTAGAGAAGAGGATAGCAGGTACATATAACAGCAGATGTCCGGAAGTCCGTTCAGCTAAATGCTTTTATCTTCCTACCCTTCCCTGCTCAGACACTCGGCTTCAGTTTCACTTTGCTTAACTTCTCCGTTCCACTACAGTAAAGGTATATGAATCAAGTGGCAGCCTCCTTTTAGCCCTCTCTTGGATCAAACTCAAAGCACCTGGTTTTATGTATCAGCACATTTACACAATCACACAAAGAATAGTGACAGCTCCTGAAAACCAGCCTCGCCCTGCTCCAATCTCTAGTGACCACCCAAACTGTGAGGCTCCCTGGCAGCAGAGGGCTGGAGGAGGCGGTCCTCCCAACCTCTTCACCATCCTCCTGGTGTCACCCTCCCAACACCCTCCAGCTCCGGCCTCCGCAGCAGTGGGGAGGGCTACTATACCAATCAGGGGCTGCTACTGATAGCAGATCGGCAGAGATCTGCGCAATGCTCTTTAGGGTATATGTGTATCGCCCCCTCATCCAGACGCCTCCCCACACTCATATCTTCAGTAGTTCTCATAGAGCGAGTGTTGCTGCCAGCTTTCTGAGTCCCCTGTGGAGTTCCCCCCTTCTCCCTCCCTGAGGCTTCCCCCCCTCCCCCACCCACTCTCGTTCCCCAGCACCCACTCTCTATCCCCCCCACCCTCCCAAACACACCCACGCCAACACCGACACCCCCCCCCCCCCGCCCCCGGCTCACATCTGTTCTCCCGGCACCAGGAACGTCTCAATCCCCCCCCCAAACCCCAACCACACGGCTGGCATTGGGCCACTGCTATCTCTTTATCAAAGTGAGACACCCCACCCATCTCCACACTCCATCCTCTCCTCTCTGGGCCAGCTTCTGGTACCTAAAGCCTCCCCGTCCCCCCCGCTCTTTCTCTCTTCATCAACTCTTATCCATCACTCCCTGAGAAGGGGGAGAGGCAGGTTGTATCAAAGGTATAAAGCATTATTATGATTATTATTATTAGTCAGCTTGTTAGCCCTGGGAGAGGTAGGTGGGGTAGGATGATTGGAATGGCTCCCGGTGTAAATCTTAATCAGCTCACCATCCAGTGTCTTCTCGTCAAACATGAGGTGCCAGAGTATTTGGATTCCCCAATGTTTATTCCCAGTGTTTTATTAGTTGGACAGTGTGTGCCAGTGTGTGTTTGTCTGGGTCTATGAGTTTGTGTGTGTCTGTAATTATGTGTGTGCTTGTGTGTGTGTGAGTGTTTCTGAATGTGTGTATTTTTTTCTGTGGGTGTGCATATGCCTATAATTGTGCATCTGTCTCTGCAACCGTGCGTTTGTATGAGTGTGTACCTAGTTGTGTGCATAAATGTGTGCGTTTCTCAGTGTGTCTGTAACTGTTAATGTGTGCTTGTGCGTGTCAGTGTTTTTGCATGTCTCAGTAATCGTTTGTGTTTGTGTGAGTGCGTGTCAGTGTTTGTATATGTGTCAGTGATGGTGTGTGTGTGTGTGTGAGTGTGTGCGTGTCAGTGTTTGTATATGTGTCAGTAATGGTGTTTGTGTATGCGTCAGTAATGGTGTGTGTGTGCGTGTCTCTCTGAAGGAGGACTCCGTGTGTCTGAACCATGAAGAATCACCGTTAAGTGAACCAGTACCCAGCCCCACCCTCCCTCCACCCTCCTTGTCTCCTTGTCTCTGTGGAGCCACTCACATCCACACTCATCCACATTAACTAGATTTCAATGTCACTGGGCCTGATTGAATTAGTTACCTTAGTCGAAATGTTATCTGATACAATGCTGGCTAACATTATGGCAGGATGCATAGAACAAGAGCAGGCGATTCAATTAGTTCAGCCGAAATTTTACGAGAGGTAACACATCATGCAAGACATCAAGTTGACTTAAATTGAGATTGATGCTTATTATACCCTACTGTGCTACCTCTAGGTTCAGCTATTACACATACTTTATGGCTATTGCAGTCTGTCTACAGTAATCTAGATCTATGGGTGTGGCTTACCCTCTTTCTCTTCCAGCCTTGACTCTGACAGTTTGGTTTCGAGCAAACTTGGAACAGCATTTAGATTGGTCACTTGTGGGACAGGACGTGTGGACGATTCAGATCGTCCTGGAGGTAGTATAGTCTCTTCAGCCTGTGGAGAAGGTAGCTCTCCAGAAGCAACCAGGAAAGGTTTGGTCACTAGTTTGACAAGTGGATCCACCAGCTCCGACTCCTGGCTGGTGACTGGCTCTGGGCGTGTAGACTGGCCTGGTCTGGTGGATACGGTGGGATTGTTCTCCTTTGAGGGGATGGGCGGGAAAGGGGAAGAAAGACCTCCGACTGTGGGGGGTTGTAGAGGTCCGGGGGACTCTGTCCCAGTGACAGATGAGGTCTGATATACCGTTGAGGTGCTAGAAGACATAGTCTGTGTCTCAGTGTCGGCTGGGGTCGAGCCCTCCACGCCAACAGCTAGTGTGGAAGACGTCCCTGCTACGTCTGAGGCATCGGTGATTGAAGGGAGAGACAAGGAGAACACGATGAGGGAGGAGGCTAGGCCCCGGCATTAGCATACGAGATGCTGCCTCAGATGGTTTGTGCAGAAGAAAATCCCCTGCATTCCCTTTCTCTCTTTCCTGTGTACTGTGTGAGTGGAACACATCCACAAGCACTGCACACACACACACACACACACATGCATACAGCGGGTGAGAACCACAATGCAAGTGTGATCTCACACTGCTGAGAGGTTAAAGCTGAGGCACCCGCGCCCATTGTAGCATGGTGTTTTCTATCTTTTTTACATAATGTCTGATGAAGGTGTGACTGTTGTTGTGTGAATATCCTGGGAAGAGGAAACCTTTATACAGTTGTATTGTTATGATTCATGTTCAAGTCTTACGAGGTAATTGCATGTATATTATTTATATTTAATGTGGAGGAAAATAAAAAAATTGCTGATTATATTATCAGCAATTGTTCTCAAGATATCCCAGAGACAACTTTGTTTGTTTGTTATATTTATTCAAACCAATTAATAATTGACTATAGTTGAGGTTAAAATTTTGTCAACCTTCGTTTACAATTATAAAAATGTATATTGTGTTTTTATGTGGATTAAAGCATACAAAAGTGTATTGTATGCAATTTACGGTCTGCCTCATTGACCTAAGCTTAGGGACCACAATACCATCATCATTACAAAGATATAGCCAACTTTATACTGCATTTAAAGCACAGAATAAACCCAGGTAAAGTGGGGACACTGCACACTAGGGGGACACTACTAGGGTTCTAATGGACCTGCAGAGTCATACAGCTAGGTATGGTTCTAGTACTACTGTCTAGTCAGGGTGGACCCTAAGGGTTCCTCAGTCCTAGTTTAGTCCTCCCTACCTGTAAGGGTTCGAGAACTGAGCTCTGGTTCTCTGCCCCAGGTAGGGGCGCTGGTGTACAGGGCGGACTCTATGCAAAAGGGAAAGAGGTTTGAATCTAAGTATAGTTGAGAGATTTCTGCTTATTTACCCCATGCAGCAGCACTCAGTCAGTGCACTGAGGGGCTGAGCTGAATTATTGTGTAATCCTGTGACATGTGCCAGTCTGTCTGCACAGATGGACTGACTAACTGTCCCCTGACACTCACACACACACACACACACGCACACACACACACAGACACACACACAAACAGGCACGCACACACACATACACACACACATGCAAACAAACAGGCACGCAGGCAGGATGGCAGGAGGGTGGGGGTGCTGTACTAATTTACTCTCATTTATCCACACTCTAATGCATAGAGAAACATGTCAGCGGCCCAGTACAGACCGACCGATGAGACAGAGGCTATGTGGGTCACGCACCCCCCCCACCCACCCACGCACACACACATTTTCATCTAATTACATCATTTGCACGTTGCATATGCAACCAGCATTAATCATTACAAAAAAATAACAATAACAGCAATAATATTCCATGGCAGCTGTCAGTGTGAGCATTGCGATCAGCCATTGCTACGACTTGACTTAACAGCAGACTAATGAAGACATCGGTATTCAGGGGGACCCCGGCGCCGCCCCCTGATGGCACCGAGCTGAGTGACAGCAGGAACGTATTAATGGGTCACATGATGTCCTGGACATGCTCCCGCCTCAGCGGCGCGGCGGGGATTTAGAGATAGAGGTTTTAAGCGAGGAGGAGAATGAGGCTGAGACATTGTGGCCGCATTAGATATGTGTGTGCCTTTGATTTTGTATGAACTTCCACTGTTGTGCGTTGCCTGTGTTGTGTAAGATTGTGTGTGTGGGTGTGGGTGCACGCAGTTTCTAATCTTCTGTCACTAATTTGATTTGCACATAGTAGTGTGTCTGCATGTATTCTGTTGTATTAAAGGGGTTTGAGCATGCAAACGCCACCCCCCCACACACTTTTTTGGCGAGAAAATAACTGGTAGGGGTCATGGTGGGGTCACATGGAGAGGGATGTAACCTCGTGAGGCTTAGGGTTTTTCATTTTTTCCGTGCCGCTGGCCACGCCCCAATCGACTGGCCCATCTCTCCCCTGGACCAATGGGCTGGGGGCTGGGCGGATCAGAGGCTCACCAGAGGCCGCGCTAATCCCATCTGAGCGTGCGAGGCTCAGTGCACCTGGCCGTGGGAGGGAGATGATGATCCAGCGGCTAGGAAGCATTCCCCTCCTCCCCGGCCCCGCCCTGGAGCCATGCCGCTAGTGTCCTCAGCTCACTGCGGCTCTGCTGGTCTCTTGGTTAGGACGGTGTTCCATTAGCACTTAGCTTAGCAACCTCTTTAATATGTCATGGTCACTGACCAGTTGAATATCCATAGCACCGGGTGCAAGTTGCTATGTGCTTCAATGGCTTTAGTTGTTTACATTTCTTTGTGAGTAAAGACAATTTGTGTATGATGTCACAGCATCTAGATGCTATTGTTGTGTTAAGTTGTACACCGTGTGTGTGCGCATGTCTGCTCTGTATATGTCTGATGACACTTCAGTGGTGACATTTCAGTGAGACCCAGGAGGAAGATGAGATGATGAGGATGATGCATAGGTTTCACTGAAGTGCACTGAAAAAACAGCAGACAGACAGGAAGCACAGACAGACAGACACGACGCACAGACAAACAGACGACGCACAGACGGAATGGAAGCACAGGCGAACAGACAGGAAGCACAGACAGACAAAAACAAAGCACAGACAGACAGACACAACGCAAACATCACACAACTGTAGCTTTGTTTCAGTGTCATGTAAATTAATATCAGATACTTCAGAATAACAACAAATCACTGACTCCCAGCCTTCTCTTAATGTAGGCCGACAACAGAACCATAAAGAAATGCTGCGCTGTTCAACAAAACCCCTTAATGCATTTCCGTGTCTAAAAAGCAAAGTGTGATGACATGGCATTGGGTGCTCCCAGCCCCGCCCACCTCCTAAGTGCCTCTCCGCAGGAACACCAGAGGTCCACTGACTGCCAAGATGGCAGGTTTAAATTTAGCATGAGCTTGAGCAACTTCTGAGGACCACTTTACATAGGGCAACTGACAGAATGTATTCTTGTCTGTTCTGCACACGGCTGAAAGTCAGTCAGTCAGAACAAATAACGTCCAACTGTCTGATCGCCTGACGCTCTCACGGTCTGGCCAAGGACTGCCGGCGAAATTTGAAGTTAATGTCCCTGAGATGCAGCGGCTGTACATGTGGAGACCTGGGGTGACTTGCTTTGTTAATGATGTATGCTGTACAGGCAAGCACAAATACACACAATGGCACAGCAACACATCTTGCCCCACCACACACACAACAGTTCCCCCCCATAACTCGTCACAACTATAAACTACTACACTACTACACTACTTCTATGAACTGGTTTATCATAACTAACCCCACTGATTGGCACCTTGTTGAGGCTCCGTGGTAGCCGTGGTTGAGCGTTCTCCCTCTGTGTTGGCAGTGGTGGGTATCGATGTGCTTTCTCTTTCACTTTCATTTTCTGTGTCGTCTTCATTCTCACCTCCAGCCTCCTCCTCAGCTTCAGGGGGTTTAAAAGGGACACTTATGGCTCTACTTCCTCTCCCTTTGGATGAGTATTACAGGTCAAACCGTGGCAATTTTAGACCATAGAAAAAAGGTGCTCCATTTGATTTGTGCTAGTCCTTTGTCAATATAACTGACTATAATCAAGCTCCCATTTTGTCTGCTGTTTGGCCTGGTGTGATTGAATCAGCTTTATAGAGAGTAGTGCTTAAAGCAGTGGGACTGCTGCATGGCCAGTCCGGTTGTTGAGTCTCCTGAGTGCGCGGTGCTGGTGGACCATGTGGAGGGAGCAGGCCCGGGCTGTCAGGGTTGATGTAGCCACTTTGCCGATCGTTTCTGTCTAACAGCTCCGAGGCTGAGAGCCTCTCTCCACAGAGAGAATCCTTAATCAAATTCCCTTTTATTCTTGCCTCCCTGAGCTCCTCACCCGGAATCACACTGCATTACAACTCACTAACACATTCCCACATCCTCTTCTTCACTGCCTCTCTCTCTCTATCGCTCTTTCTACCTATCTTTACCTCCCTCCTTATCTCTCTCTCTCTTTTTACCCTTCTCTCCCTATATCTCTCTCTACCTTGGTCTCCATCTCTCTCCATCTCCTTCTACCTCTCTCTCTCTCTCTCTCTCTTTCTACCTCTCTCTCTTGGTTTCTCATCCTCCCCCTCTTGCGTTTATTTTTCATCTATCTGCAGCACTGTTTCGAGATAAAACAAAAAAGAAAAAGGGCGAATAGTATTGAAGAAACGCCTGACACCCTGATGGACCCAGAGAAGAGGACTGATGGCCATGAACACCATACCGGGCTGAAAGAGAAATGAGATGCTACACATCTATAGGTAGATCCCAGCAGAGGAGGGAATAGAGGAGTCACACACGACATTACATTGGGAGGAAAGGTAGGAACGTAACTGAAGATGCAACAACAGACAGATGGAAATTAGAGGGGCAATAAGACGGGTAGAGGAAGAGGATATGAACAACCACATCCTCGGCTTTCCAATGGTTTCTTTTTCTGTACTTACTGGAACCGGATGGGGAACCAGCAATAGCACCTGGAAGAGAGAAAGAGAGGGAAGGGGAGATGAGCATGTGTTTACTCACGCAGTGCCTTAACACCCAACGCTGGATCACTTATCACACTCAGCTGGTGGAGCTGAGAGATGGAGTGGGGTTCTTTCAGAATAAGAGAATCTCTCGGAAGACTCTCAGAGGCTTTGAAGTAGAAACCAAACTGCAAACTTCCATTCCTCTGACTACAGTGAACATGTAGAAAGCTCTGTAGCCCAAAGACTTCTTTATGTTTGGTTTCTATGCCGTCATTACAGTGAAAAACAATATACACATAACATATACAATTCCTGTTATGAGAGTCATAGTGCTTTTGCCCATTATTGAAGACACATATCTTTAGAACATTATAACTTTCAAAGTGACCTGTGATGTGAAGTGTACTTTAAAATGGAGGCAGGATGTCTGTGGGTTAAGGTATGAGAAACTCCGGACACAATAAGATCATAGAAGTGCTGACAATGGAACAGAGCAGCAAAACCATTTCGCTGTGTAGTGTGCGCGAGAGTGTGTGTGTGTTTGTGTGTGCATTTCTGTGTTTTTCCCTGTGCATGTAACTGTGTAGGTCTGTGCAAGTGTCGGTGTCTGTAACTCTATAAAGTGTAACAGTGAAAGTGTGTGTGTGTGCGCGCCTCTGTGTGAGTTCATGCATTTGTATATAGTGGGCTGTGATTCACTGTGAGTGTGTGAGAGCGAATGTCTGTTTGTTTGAGGGCTGAATCCGAGGGAGGGGCTGGCCTAGATTATTCTTTTATCATGGGAAGCAGCCTATGTTCTCCAAGAGGACTTCCCCCACCAGCACTCCTGACACTCTAGAGCTCCTGGTCTCTGGGAGAGAGAAGGACACCGCTAAAGGCAGCTCAGCTCTTATTCTCCTCATCTGGTTCTAATGACATTGCTCTTCCCTGTAATCTGCACCCTCATTGATTGCTGCTCGTTTTCATTTATTACAATCACTGCATGATGCTGAATCAACTGTAGTGTACTTACGAATGGTCCATTTATGAAATAACAGGTATTGATTTATTTTTTAATATAATACTATGTTAAATTATGTATGGTTGTTGGTTAATGATTTTTCGAAAAAAAGTGCAGTGCTAATCCTATCCACATGAATGCATTTTAAAACAAACTTTGAATTAGTGAATTAGTGAATTAGAGAATTTCAATCAGTGAACCTCCGGCTCCGACCGACCCCAGCCAGTGGAGGACAGACCCCTGCCTCAGCACGGAGCTTAGAGATTCACAAGACCTGTTGTAAGAGGGAGGGGCACCTCATTCCCATGTTTACCAGCCTGACTTTGAGATAATTTTTAAAGCTGGTACCGTTGTGGTGAATGACCGCTATAATGAGTGATGGTTGTATAAAATGCGCCACAAACCGTTGCACTAGACTACAAGTGTCCGAGAAGCTTAACCCCCTCGGCCACATAAACCCCTGCTGGCCGGGCGCCAGGACGAACCACCTCATAAAACAGTAAAGAGCTGAGTACAAGGTTTACAAACCAGTTGGTGGAAACCGGCAAGAACATGGCATATATTACTCTATTGAAAGACATACATATTACTGCATTTGATAAAAGCTGAAGATGATTGTGTGTTCCCATGAATCATAACATGATATAAAAAAGTGGGAGGAGGGGAGGACAAGCAGCAATGGACCACCGACAGGAATCGAACCCCGGTCGCTGCGGTAAGGCCTTGCCCCTAAAGGTAGGCGCTCTACCCAGTGAACCACGGGGCACCCCATTCATAACAGGATTGATGGGTGAAGTGGGTCTGAGTCATACGTACAGGTGTTGGGGGATCCGTTGGGCGCCGGCAGGTAGGAGCCAGCCTTCCAGGACTTGGCCTTGAAGCCCTTTTTGCAGCGCTGGCAGTCGGGCCCCGTGGTGTTGTGCTCACACATGCACTGGAGGTTACCATCCTGGAGCAGGCACTGGGAGGCGTGGAGGTTACACTTACACCTGCAAGACCAGAGAGCACACACACCTGCGTCAGAAGACCTGTGTCAGGGGCTGTGTGTGTGTGTAGAGCGAGAGACAGATCTTTTTTTGCTTGTCCTGTACTTTGAGACAGAGGGAGATATTTTTGCGTGACCTGCACTGATAAAGAGAAAGAGGTTAGACCATGTTTCTTCAGTGATGCAGTATGTCACCCACGATAAGAATGAGCTTGATCAAATGTGTGTGGATCACGACGAGTTATGTCAGAAAAGGACAGAAGAACAAAGGCATTCACAAACACACGAGCCTGGATTCCTCTGGAGAGCTCACTGGGTTAATATGATATCAATCAAAACATGATTTAGTATAATTGTTTTAATGTGTGACGCACAAATGTGTTGTTTGAAGATGTTATATAAAGATAACAACGAATGCAAAAAAAACTGATGAGTAACAAAAGGTATGCACCTGTGTATAGGAGTGGAAAAACAAGACACAACTAAGCAGAACTGAGAGATCTCAGCTGTACAGACGATACAGCTCCCTAACGCGGGAGCATAATGCAAAGTCACCGGGCACACTTTGGTAGTTCATATATTTTCTCCAGACCACTGGTTCATCCGTCATTGAAAAATAACGTTAAACATTAAACTTGTGCTGTTTTGTCATAAAAATACAAGTACACTCTCAGTCTGAAACTGTGAGTAATAGAGAAAAGGTTCACTGGCATCGCTATTTTCCAGGGACACGGTAAAATGCATGCGGCAGAGAATTTGTAGGACGATCACATAATTACATGCATAAATATAATAATATAAAAAAATGTTTGTGTGTGTGTGTGCATAGTCTTAGTCTGAAGTGTCAGTGCTTGATTTTTGCATGCGTAGTGTATGTATGGTTAGGGTGTGCGCGCAGTTTGTAAGTGTGTGTGTATGCATAGTGTGTATATAACTACTGTATGCCAAATGTGCTTGTGCGTATGTGTGTGTGTGTGTGTGTGGGGGAGTAAAGTGCGTCTTAACATGTCTCGTGTGTGCATGTTGTATGCACTTTGCATACATGTGTGTTCATATAAAGGGTGATGCATGTTTGTGTGTATGCAGGTGTGTGTGTGTGTGTGTGTGCATAGTGTCTGGTAGCGTTGTATGTGATGGGGACAGTGACCACCAGGGGCCCTGCTGGCCGGACCCGGGACCTAACGGAGAGATCAGGAGGAAATGAGGATCTCCGGGACCCCCGTCGTCTAGGAATTCAAATTACAGCCTTTTCCAGATGAGCGGCTCCGACCAGTTTGTTCCGCTGGAGTGAACAGCAATCCGTCTGCATCAAATATTCAAAGAATGGCCCTGTACGACGCAAAATGACTGCTTCAATCTTCGTTGCTCACACTCCTCTGCGTCCACCCCCCCCCGTTCACCTATGTCTGTTTTTATATATGGCCCCTTCTTTCTTAACTCCCCTTTAACTTATCTTGATTTTCTCGATGTTGTGGGTGTTTTCTCTCCGTCGGCCCACAATGCTGCGCGTTTTAAAACCAGGGAAAAGGTGAAACCAAAAGCAGCTAGACGGCTCCATCAGAGTAAGTGATGATGTCTGCTCCTGCTCCTCCTCTCCTCATGCCTATATATACGGCCTGGCTCCTCTTTGATCAGCTCTAGTTGACAGCATGTGCCAGAGATCCGTCCCGCGACAGGCCTTGTTTTCTAGAAGCTTCCTGAAGGCCGTGAGCTGTCCACTTAGCGCAGGGGGAAAATTGA
The DNA here is from genome assembly GCF_949987615.1 of Pollachius pollachius. Classification (NCBI taxonomy): domain Eukaryota; kingdom Metazoa; phylum Chordata; class Actinopteri; order Gadiformes; family Gadidae; genus Pollachius; species Pollachius pollachius. The sequence continues at coordinate 3,373,006 of NC_136951.1, read as the reverse complement.
ACATCTCTTTTTAAAGCAGTGTGTGTCTGAGATAGATCGAAAGTGTGTGTGAGACAGGTGTCTTGTTAGTAGTGTGTACTTGTCTGTGCAAAGAGTGTGTGTGTGTCTGTGTGTGTGTGTGCGCCCGTTTCTATTTGTAGTCTGTGTATGCATAGTGTTTGCGCAGTGTGTATGTGTGTGTGTCTTTGTGCCTGTGTATATATAGTGTATGCATCTGTTTGTGTGGTTGTGTATACTAGTCGTGTGCGTGCGTGTGTGCGTGCGCGGAGGGTGCGCTGCGTCTGAGGGATCCACTGACAGACAGCAGATCCACAAGGTAGAAGAGTAGAGGAGGCGGTGTGACTAATGTCACCGCGCTGACTGACAACGTATCACTGCCTCTCATCTCCCCGCCCCCCCCCCCCTCCGCCGTGCTTCTCCGCTACAAAGTGGGTGTACACGGCTCGACAACAGGATCTAACTTGTGTAGTTGAAAATCCATACTCAAAAGAAAAGTGATTTTCTTGTCATGCGTCGATGCCTAGTCTGCGTTTTCGTTTTCTCCCCGCCGCTGCCTTAATGGCTCCGGCCCTGGCGGAGGAAATGGCCTTCCTCAAGTCAATTAGGGCGGTGTTATCGGGCAGACATTAGGGTCTAAGTGAGGAGCTGCTTCTGCATCAGTTTAACATGCTGTAGCGATACGGCCCTCATCGCTCACACTGCACCTCACCGCGCTCTCTCACCACTCTCATGTTAATGCTAGCTACACATACAACACACACTCGGAGAAGTGCTCTTATCATCCGTGAACCTGTGTATCTCTTTAAAGACCTCTTTGAATTGCATATTGCACATGGAGATATTGTACATGGAGATCTTTGACGTTGATGTGGACAGTGGAAATGAGGCTCTCCTTCTAGTCCAGCCTACAGTTCCTCCTCCGGCTCGTCTCCATGGCGGCGGCCCGTCCTCAGCCTCCCAGCAGCACACAGCTCCTTCAGCTCTGCATCAACTCTCTCCGCATCACTGGCCTGACACTCAGGGCTTCTCCAGTGAGTGCCCGGGCGCCCGCTCCCTGTGTGTGTGTGTGTGTGTGTGTGTGTGTGTGTGTGTGTGTGTCTCGCTCTCTCTCTCTGTACCTCATTCGCTTCCATTCCTTCTTCTTTCACACACTTTGCACCTGATTCCTCAGTTTTTGTAAATGCTTTATTTTCAATCTTTTTATTGCCTTATCCCTTCCTCTTTCTTTCTCTCTCTCTCTTACCCTCTCTCTCTCTCTCTTGCCCCCTCTCTCCCTCTCTTGCACTCTCTATCTCCCTCCCTGTCCCTCTCTCTCTCTCTCTCTCTCTCTCTTTCTCTCTCTCTCTCTCTCGCCCTGTTCCTTCGACTGGGACTTCTGCCTTTTCCTCCCTCACTTTGGTCTCTGCACACACAAATAATCCATGCGTTACAGTTTTTCTCAATCGTTTAAACAAGTTTTCCGAAACTATAGCTCAATTTCGCAAAACTCTTAACACAAACCTGAGAAGAGTTAATTATTTTCTCAAAACTACACAAATTGTTCTCAAAACAGTTTTTTTCGACCAAACAGTAAACACAGCTATCAAATCAATATCTCTTAGAAAGCATCAATTACACACTGGCGTGATCATTTCAAAACACTTCCATCAAACTACTATTTACATATGTTTTTGCTTTATGAAGCCATGTTATATATTCAAATGTATAAAAATGTTTAGAAATAGCTTTCTTTTTTAAAGTTGCAATTAGGTGGTACATATAGTATAAAGACTGTTGCCTCATCTGTATCCAATGAGCTCCAATGGGCTAAACTCACAATCCCAGCTTCCCAGAGTCATACTGTACACCTATAGTTGATGCTGCAACATTGTTCTGACAATACACCAATGTTACCTATTTTGGTAAATTACAGTACAGTAATTGCACTTGCAGGTACAACAAAGTAACAAAGCAAATATATATATTTTTACTGTAATACAGTATACTCTTCAGCTGAGCTGTCTCCATAAAAAGATTTTCGTAGGCCAACAAAAAATAAAAAAAAGAATATCAATGAGGTGAAACAGATCTACATGTAAATCAGTATGTATCCCACCTCCAATCCTGATCAGGCCAAAAGACCATATCTACAACACAGTAGAGCTCACCAAGTCTTCTTTAATGCCCTGACAAATGAATGAAGTGTTTTGCCAGTTGAGTTTGAACAGGTGAGAAGTGAGTTAGACTTATTGGTAATTAGTTGTTGCGTTTTGAAGGCCACTGTGATCCAGGTGAGCTAAGGGTGCTAAATTATGAGATTTGTTCTTAGAGTTTAACAGTCTGGAGTCTTGTAGTTGATACATGAGCTTCAAGTTTTCAGAATTGTGTGCATAGTTCCTTTTTTTGTGTGTATACAATTGAGAAAAACTGTAATGGCCGCCATGTCTCTACCTCCACTGCAAAGTCATCAAAGTTAGGAGACACAGCAGCTCTTAGTGGGAGGAACCTGAAGGAAGACAGGACAGCTGGGAGCCTGCTGTGTGTGTGTGTGTGTGTGTGTGTGTGTGTTTGTGTGTGTGTGTGTGCATCTGTGACTGTGCAATAATGGCCACTGTATTGATTAAGTAATATCCGTAGCCTGTCCACACAGAGGCTCATATATAGTGCTGTCCCACCTCTTATGATCCAGTTGACCTAAAGCAACCGTATTCAGTCTGTCCGTCCATCCTAAAGAGAGAGGGCCCGTGTCTGATTGAATGTTTGTCCCTCTGCTGGCTGTAGCCCGTAGACTCTATTTAATGATCTCAGGACTGCACACTTTAGACAGTGGGAACACGACAGCAGTAGAGGCGGCAATTAAAGGGATAAATATAAGGGAGATAAACAAACATCAAGGGGAGTCATGTGGCGCCCACGTCTGAGAAGGCAGCTGGAAGCGACATTTACCAGGCCTTTATTCATCTGTCTCAGCAAGCTCAAGTGTTCCCTATCTCTCTCTCTCCCTCCCTCCCTCTCTCTCCCCTCTCCCCCTCTCTCTCCCCTCTCCCCCTATCTCTCTCTCCCCTCTCCCCCTCTCTCCCCCTCTCTCCCCTCTCCCTCCCTCTCTCTCTCTATCCATCCAGCTATCTCTCCATGTTCCTGCAGGCCTCTCAGATCTTGTTTTCTTCTCGACTCTCTCTGGCTCCAAACCTCCGCCCCTATGTTCCATTCTTCGTTAATACCCCCTCCCCCCATCCCCCACCTCAAAACTGACCCCTAAACGTCCCATCGCTCCTATCTGTCTGCTCTCCCTCGCACTATTGGATTACCCAATTCCTACCCCTTGCAACTCCAGCTTTCAACACCCCCCCTCGTCCCTCGTTTCCCTTGCAGTCTCCATTCCATCCCTTCTTCCTCCTCTGCCACCACAGTGCACCGCTGACCACACAATGTGGTGGGGAGTCAATCGGTCTTGGGGTGAACGAAGGGGTGGGCTCAGCTGGGCAGGTGAGTTTGAGGACAAGGAGGTTGGCGGAGGCGTGAGAAAAAGAGAGAGGGAGAGAGAGAGGGATGAGAAGACCAGGGGGTTGAGTTGGAAGGGGGAGGTGGCTGATTACAGATGCTTGGCCATACATGGTGGGGGAGGTGGAGCTTAAAGAGAAGGAGGAGGTAGAGGAGAAGGGAGAGGAGACTGAGGATGATAAGGAAGAGCAAGGTTGAAGTGAAGACGATGAAGCTGATGATGATGATGGAAAAGCGGATGCGGAAGAGGATGATGAGGAGGAGCAGGTAGAAGAGGTGGATATGTAGGAGGAAGAGTAGGAGGATTAGGAAGAGCAGAATGATGATGTTGTAGAGTGGTAGGTGGAAAGGGACTATTAGGCAGAGGAGGGTTTCCGCATCGACACGCTGCAACCTGCGATGGCGGCTGCATCGATGCATCTCACACCCAGCAGGGGGGTCTCCCTGGTGGGTGGGTTCGATCCATTCAGTCAGTACCTGCTACACTGAAACCTCATTCACAACGCAGGGTCCTGCCACTCAGGTAATTCACCCAAACACAAGCAACTCCTGCCGGTGGTGGAGTCAGTGTTTATGTGCCTGATGCATCACTGGTGCCCATAGAGTCCCCGCTCAGCGTGAGAACGCCATAAATGTTCGTACACATGTGACAATCAGTGGTCGCGTTGTTCACCTGTGTGCACCGAACCCCCCCCACCCCCCCCCCCCCCCCCTCCAAACGCTCTGAGGGTCCATTTGGTCTGTGTCACTCCGACAACGGTTTCAAAGCAATCCAGCGCTGTGTTTCTGTGGTCATCCCAAGGCTAAATCACAGCCCGTCCAAATCCCTGAGAACGGGCCCTCGCAATGCAGCCAGCCCCCAGGGACCCCGGAGCAACCAACCAGCAGCCTGGAGCCGTATCATCGATCAGCTGCGCGCCTTATGGGCTTTTCCCAATGTCTTCGTGGCCCCGTCCCCGCCCACGCCCCCTTGCTCTGGTACGTTCTCATGGCTGGGGGGACATGACTGCGTTTATGTTTCTGGCTTCGGGGCAGAGAGCAGGAAGTTCTGCGTGGTCCGGTCCTGACACACGTCACTGACCTTCACCTTCTTCTGTCCTTTGTTTGCTTTTCTCAATGTCTCCTGTCCGATCTTGTACAAGCACGCATGCACACAAACACACACACACACAGTCAGGCACCCACACAGCCAGGCACCCACACACACACGCACGCACACAGAGCCAGGCACACACAGAGACACACAAACAAGTACACACAGCCAGGCACACACACGCACAAACACACACACACACAAACACACACACACACACACACGCACACACAGCCAGGCACTCACACACACATGCACACACAGCCAGGCACACACACACACACACACACACACACACACACACACAGCCAGGCACACACCCACACCCACACACACACACACACACACACATATACACATGAAGGTGCCGAAACACACACCAACCTGCGCACACACACAACACGTCAGCTGATCGATTTCTGAACTCCCCGTGCTCTGTGATCGGCTAGCTTTGGCTCCTTGGAGAGGTTCTATAGAAATGTATGCTCCCCAATTTTCTCACTTAGGAACATTGGCTCCTCGAGTATATTGTTTTCTGTTGTTGAAAACAAATTACGTCGCAGTATCAATTTAGCTTTTCCTCAAAGGACAAACCATAGTAAAAAATATACAATTTTGACCTGCTTTTCCTGCATCACTTTTGCAGTGTTTTGACATATTTGAGAATCGCTCTAAATGGGGAGAAGAAACACACACAAACACACACACACATTAAGGGGAGCGAGCAACACGCCTCAGGGAGTAGTATAGCGTAGGAGACAGCCACAACTCTCTACACATACACACAAAATCAAGTCTCAAATGCACTAACATGCACTCTGTCTCTCGTGCACTAACACACACTCTGTCTCTCGTGCACTAACATACACTCTGTCTCTCGTGCACTAACATGCACTATGTCTCTCGTGCACTAACATGCACTCTGTCTCTCGTGCACTAAAGACTTCCAGGGTTGCAGGGTCAGGGAACAATTTTGGGGTGTAAGAGAAAAGGGAGGAGTGCCACAGAACAGATCTTCAGTTATTCACAGCACTCAAAATGACCTTGAATGCATTTGTGAACTAAACTGCTTTTTATGAGTGTGTGTGTGTGTCCATGAACACCTGCGTATGTATGTGTGTTTTTTTGTGAGCATGTGTGTGTGTGCGTGATCCTCATAAGCTCTTTTGTGTGTATCCGAGATGCTTATTTTTAAGCAAAAGCATTACTGAAAGAGTATGACACTGTGTCATGGGGAACTTAAGAGGAGAGAGAGAGGGCGATCAACATAAAGAGAGGAACAGAGTGGAGTCAGAGAGTGTGGGCGTCCCTCAGCATACCTGTGTAAATCATTTACACAGGATACACTTAATGGATATTGCGTGCAAGTGCGGCTTGCTAACTGGCTGGGTTGTGCCGAGGGGAGAGAGACAGAGACAGACAGATAGACAGAGAGAGGAAGAGAGAGCCTCAACAGAGTCAGGGCCATATGTGGATACCAGCTACTAAAGTATGGATGCAAAGCACCAAATAACTAAATAATGAAACTTTGCAGTCTGTTCTGTTCTCTGCTGTGTGTGTGTGTGTGTGTGTGTGTGTGTGTGTTTGTGTGTGTGTGAGTGTCTGTGTGTGTGTGTGTGTGTGTGTGTTTGTGTGTGTGTGGGTGCGTATGTATGCGTGCGTGCGTGCATGTGTGTCTGAGAAGCTCTATTGATGCAAACTTGGTAATGCGTGTGCTAGCCTTCACAAAGCCCTGTCTATATGCTGTGAGATAGGAGTGTACGGACAGTCGTCCATTCTGTTTTTTCCTTAAACTCCAACCATCGTCTTCTACTCAGGCTAGGGGTTCCGTTGTGATAGTTATTGTGAGACTGGGAAAGCCAAGAGTATCCCCTTAAACGGAGGTAAGGGTTAGGGTTAAGGTCAGATGGAGGTCAATAATGATAACTCTCCACCAAAGATCACAGCCACCTTATTTTCCTTCAGAGTGAGGAAAAGAGATAAAGAGAGATAGAGAGAGAAAAAATAACTGAAAGGGAGTGAAAACGATGAGGCGACAGAAACAGAGGGACTGCAGTGGTTCGATTTAATAGTGGGGTTCTTCTTGTGTGGGCCCCCCTGCTGGCCCCCCAAGGTGGTGGTTATCCACTCAGTAGCAATGTTTTTGTTTCACAATGAAAGTATATGGGTGTGTGAGTATGTAAGTGAGAGAGATAGAGAAAGAGAGAGTGTGTGTGTGTGTGTTTGTGTGTGAGCCAATGTGTGTTTGTGTATCTGTGTGTGGGTGAATGTGTGGGTGAATGTGTGGGGATGTGTGTAAGTGAGCGAGGGTTCATTAAAATGTGCATGCATGATGGTTTGTGAGGGTTTATATAGTGTGTGTATAACGGAATATAATTCAATTGTTCAAATCCTGCATTGCACACGCTCAAACCTACCGCTCTGCGCGTCTTACTTCTCACTAGTTGGTTCAACTTATTTGCAAAACAAGTACGCTGTTTTAACCCTGTGCACCCTGTTCAGCCACATATGATTTGTATTTTCCTCCTCTAACTTTGTGACTATACTGTTTATAATAATAGTTGTCATTGATAGTAAACATCCACCTGTGCTAACAAGGATCTTAAGATAAATACTTTATTCATCCAGCAATTAACATATGAGTCTCCCACCTCCGAACAAAAAAGCAGAAGGAAGAACAAGCACAACATGATCATTAGAGTTGTTCCTCCACTCACACATTGAGCAGTTAGAGCGTTTCTGCAGGTTGGGTCACACTTCCTTTAGTCACTTCTGTTTCAGTTTATTTCAGGTGGTAGTGAGATACAATCTCCTTAGTCTACATTATTTTACACACCCCTCTTTCTTCTCAGTTTTGACACAGACACAGCGAAGTGTTTATATAAACGCTTCCACAATTTTTCTCAAATGAGAGAATTGATATTTAAAATGCTAAATCAAGCAGCCGGAATCCTAGCACCGGCATGTCCACAGTGTGTACTGTATACTAAGACTCTGGTTGGTGGGTAGCAGCCAGGGAGGGGTGGCCGGGGCTGGTGGGGTCTTTATCCTGGGGAGGAGCTGGGAACACCCTAGCTAAGATCAGCCAGAGGACAAGGGTTAATATAATTATCCAGCTAAATCCTTGAGACTGAAGTAACATCATTAGTCATTTGGGAGAGAGAGAGGGAGAGAGAGAGAAGGAGAGAGAGAGAAGGAGAGAGAGAGAAAGAGAGAGAGAGAGGGAGAGGGAGAGAAAGGGAATGATCTCCCCTCAGCCCCTGGGCCAGGAGAGGAGGAGGTGAGAGGAGTAGGAAGAAGAAGATCAGAGGAGAGGAAGGAGGGAGGGAATATATAGCTTCAAACCACACACCCAGTTAGCTGGACAATTAGCAGCAAGACTGAAACTTGGGGCCTTTTTATTTGCTACTCAAAGTTATACCTAAAGATAGAAATGGTTCACAAAAGCTTTGAGATGTAGACCGCACAATTACAGAACATTAAGTTCAAATAAGTTTGCTTGGTAATATAATTTGCAATGACCCAATACCCTCTAAAATAATCCCGAAAAGTGGTTGGTAATTGTTTGTGTTGTTTAGATTACATTGGGCTAACTTCTTATATGAAATAAACAATATTATTTCTCAACGTCTCGATGTGTATTTCCAGGTGTCTTGGTGATTCAATTATAAAGAATAAATTAATAGAAAAGTAGTTTGACCTTCAAACCTCCACACTGTCCTTCAGTGAAGAACCAACACATGCTGTTTAAATGATATCCACAGATACAACACGGGACTACCTGTCTGTGGCTCCGCCCCCTCTTATCCCGCCTTCCTGTTGATGTGTTGTTTATCCTGGCTGTCTACACCCACAGGGACAGTTCTACTGTAGCACACCCATTGCGGGTTTTGAACGCACCTCGTCGTATAGTAATACTATGCTAATTAATCTGGCTGACAGAGAACAAACCGTCTTTCCAAGGACACTCTCTCTCTCTCTCTCTCTCTCTCGCTCTCTCTCTTTCTCTCTCTCAATCACTCCTTCTGTCACTCTCCTGCGTGCACTCTCTCTCCACCTCATGTTCTCTCACTTTCAATTCCACAGCACCAGGAGAATCCCTCCTCACCCTTCCTCAGCCCTCCTCACCCCGCCCAGTGAAGGCTCTAGCAGGAGAACCCCTCCTCACCCCTCCTCACCCCGCCCAGTGAAGGCTCTACCAGGAGAACCCCTCCTCACCCCTCCTCTCCCCGCCCAGTGAAGGCTCTACCAGGAGAACCCCTCCTCACCCCTCCTCACCCCGCCCAGTGAAGGCTCTACCAGGAGAACCCCTCCTCACCCCTCCTCACCCCACCCAGTGAAGGCTCTACCAGGAGAACCCCTCCTCACCCCGCCCAGTGATGGCTCTACCAGGAGAACCCCTCCTCACCCCGCCCAGTGAAGGCTCTACCAGGAGAACCCCTCCTCACCCCACAGTTAAGGCTCTACCAGGAGAACCCCTCCTCATCCCGCCCAGTGAAGGCTCTACCAGGAGAACCCCTCCTCACCCCTCCTCACCCCGCCCAGTGAAGGCTCTACCAGGAGAACCCCTCCTCACCCCTCCTCACCCCACCCAGTGAAGGCTCTACCAGGAGAACCCCTCCTCACCCCGCCCAGTGATGGCTCTACCAGGAGAACCCCTCCTCACCCCGCCCAGTGAAGGCTCTACCAGGAGAACCCCTCCTCACCCCACAGTGAAGGCTCTACCAGGAGAACCCCTCCTCACCCCTCCTCTCCCCGCCCAGTGAAGGCTCTACCAGGAGAACCCCTCCTCACCCCTCCTCTCCCCGCCCAGTGAAGGCTCTACCAGGAGAACCCCTCCTCACCCCTCCTCTCCCCGCCCAGTGAAGGCTCTACCAGGAGAACCCCTCCTCACCCCGCCCAGTGAAGGCTCTACCAGGAGAACCCCTCCTCACCCCACAGTGAAGGCTCTACCAGGAGAACCCCTCCTCACCCCACAGTGAAGGCTCTACCAGGAGAACCCCTCCTCACCCCTCCTCTCCCCGCCCAGTGAAGGCTCTACCAGGAGAACCCCTCCTCACCCCTCCTCTCCCCGCCCAGTGAAGGCTCTACCAGGAGAACCCCTCCTCACCCCTCCTCACCCCACCCAGTGAAGGCTCTACCAGGAGAACCCCTCCTCACCCCGCCCAGTGATGGCTCTACCAGGAGAACCCCTCCTCACCCTGCCCAGTGATGGCTCTACCAGGAGAACCCCTCCTCACCCCGCCCAGTGAAGGCTCTACCAGGAGAACCCCTCCTCACCCCACAGTGAAGGCTCTACCAGGAGAACCCCTCCTCACCCCTCCTCTCCCCGCCCAGTGAAGGCTCTACCAGGAGAACCCCTCCTCACCCCTCCTCTCCCAGCCCAGTGAAGGCTCTACCAGGAGAACCCCTCCTCACCCCGCCCAGTGATGGCTCTACCAGAAGCTCTGAAGGTGTTTACAGGAATAGGCTGAAATATTTTGAGTCAAGAGGAGAAGAAGACAGAAGAAAGTCACAATGAGGGTTTTATGAAGAAAAGAATTAAAGGAAAGAAACAGAAGTTAATCTACGGCAGCAAAAAGGGGAAAAGTCAAATGAGAATATTGCTGACTTACGTTTTTTTTTGTCTTCTTCCACCTCCTGTGAGGGGATTATAAACCTCTATTATCAAATCAGTTACAACCGTTGTGTCATAAATCACCGGGTATGAAACCGGCCAATGACACATTCTTCATCGCGTCCCCCTCCCCTCCCATAAGCCCCCCCTCCCAGGTTTCTGCATGCCTTTCGTTTCCGGAGAGATGCTCATGAATGATTTAAAAAGTGATCTGTTTCCAGGCCTAAGCCATCCCAGAGGTAGAGAACAGAGGGGGGGCGGGGGAGAGGGGGGGAGGCAGAGTGGGAGGGGCTTCCTCACATATACAGACGCAGTCAAAGGGACAGAGGGGCCATGTATGTTTCCATGTTTAGGTCAAGAAATCAACGCCCTACTTGTCAAATGTGAACATGTGTTCACAACCCAGATCAGACAATGTAAACGTCATCGTCATCCATGAGCGAAGGTGTGCTGTTCCTGATGAAGTGGGCCAATTACTGGTCAAAGCAATGGGATTGGATATATACAAGGAATAGGATGAAGCCCTCTAGACAGAAGTAGGTGGTAGACTGCTCCACAGCAGCCAGGTATAGAATAATATTTACAGGAGCTCACATGGCTAACATCATTCATCACAGAATCAGTGGCTCCCCAGCTAGTCTCATGAAACTAGAAGTTAATCCATCATCTCTCTCTCTCTCTCGCTCTCTCTCTCCCTCTCTCTAGCTCTCTCTCTAGCTCTCTCTCTATCCTGATCCCCAGGCTTACATCCCATCCTCTCACCTTCACTCTCAAACGAAAAAGGACACAAAAGAAAACTTTGGCATAATTCAAAATCAGTGTGACAGTTTTCAAAGTCAAAGTCACACGATACTATGGATAATCAAGACCTTAAAAAAGACCAGAGGCTCAAAGAAGAAAACAACAAAGGAGGGCGAGAGAGAGACAGAGAGAAATAAAGCAGGAGAGAGAAAGAGAGCGTAGGATAGAGAGCCTCGGTTCTGCCTCCTTCTACAAGAGGAGGAGGAGAAGGTGGAGTAGGAGGAGGAGGAGGAGGACGAGGAGGAGGAGGGGAGGAGGAGGAGGGAGAGGAGTGTGTTCCTCTTCTGCCCCATCATGCCTGCTCCTTCTTCAGATTGCTTATGTAACGTAACAAGTCCTTTTATTGTTTTCCTGGTGATTGCTGCACTCTAGAATAACTGCAACTCTGAAGCAGTAATAAAGTAGTAGTAAATAGCGAATTCACAGCATTTATAAATTCTTGTTCCAACATCAAAACTCATATCGCAATTAATAATTAGTAATACATATACATGAGATAATGGGAAAGTGGTTTACAGGATCATCTATGAAGAGCAAGTTGATGATTTACAAACTATTTAAATAATAATTCTTCATAATTTTTTAGAATGAATAAATAACAGGAATTCATGATACGTTCAGGTTTACTGCTAGTTTAATTGCCCCTTGGGGATGAATAAAATGATTTGAATTGAATTGAATTGAAGTATTTTGTGTGAGCTCATTTAAAGTGAAAACTATAACGTAGTACCTACTGTCACGACCCTAACGAGGGGAGCCTAACGAGCTCATTGACAACACCTGACCTGGGCTTATTTAAGTAGTCCTGTAAGCCCAGTGTCGGGGTGGTTCTCGTTTGGGAGGCACCACTTATTGTTTGTTCCTTTGGTCTTTTGGTTTAGTTGTATCCTAGGTATGTTTACACCTGACAACACTACACCCATACACTTTTACGTACACACACACTTACATCACTGACTAGATTGAATACACATGCCATACCTTATGTTATGTTATGTTATATTCACTTGATTATAATAAACCTTTTTGTTAAAATCAGTCAATTGTGTGCGTCTCCCCTCTTTGCCACAACCACCACGGTCGGCTTGTGACAAGTGGGGGCTCGTCCAATGTTTTTTTTGTAGTTGGTTTGAGGCCGTGTTCGGCGCACCTTGTGTTGGGGAGATGCATTTTTGATTGGTTGATTTGTTTTGGTTGTTTGGTGCATGTGGTCGATGTGGAGAGATCTTGTCCTGTGCACTGCGTATTGACACAGGTGGAACTGATCAGCGGTGGTTGCGTGATTGGGGGGTGAGTGGCATTTGTGGAGTTTCCCTGTGAGGTACAGCGACGCGGTTTAACCACGTTGGTTTGTTTTGTTGATTTGTTATTTTTGTGTGGTATGCGGTTAGAGCAGTTGTCTCGGGGACACATCCGTAGCTGTCAGGTGAGTAACCAGGTTGCTGGGGGCTTAACCGGGTACTGGGTTGGTGTTTAAAGAGCCCGCCGCTACTCCACACAAAGATTAGGGTCAGTGAGGTTGGCTAGTCTAGGTAGAGGGAGATTCTGCATTTGTTAATTCACCCAGCCACATTGGAGGCACTGTCTGTTGATTTGGTTGATTGTTTTGTGCTCTTGATTTCGGCTGTGTTTTTTTCTCTCTCGTCTGGCTTTTGGGTCAGTTCATAGTCCGGTCATGGATGAGGTGGAGGAATTTATCCAGGGACCAGTGGCGGAGGTGTTGGATCGGTGCACTAAGGATAAGTTGATAAGAATTGCGGAGCATTATCAAATAGACGCAAGTAGTGGTGACAAGCGGCTTAAGGGTACCGTTAAGGATATTTTGGTGGCTACTTTGGAGGACAGTGGGGTTTTACGCGCTAATGTTCCTGGTAAAGTACCACTTCCGCAGGGGTTGACATTCGAACAACAGAGGGAGTTAATGCAGTTACGGTTTGGTCATGATTTACAAATGCAGCAGAGTAGTGACAGGTGTGAGGAAGCTAAGAGGGAGCATGAGTTACAGGTGTTTAGGTTGGAGTTAATTCGGGAGGGTAAGCTTTCTGGGGATGGTAACCCTACACCAGCTAGGGCCTGTGATATTGCGGGTAGCTTGCGCCTGGTGCCTAAATTTAATGAGCAGGATCTGGATGTGTTTTTTACTTTGTTTGAGTGGGTGGCAGAGTTGAGGGACTGGTCCGATGCGGACAGACTATTGCTGCTTCAGGCTGTGTTGGTGGGTAAAGCGCAGGATGCCTATGCGTCTTTGAGTAACGAGCATCTCTCTTACCAGGCGGTTAAAGATGCGGTGTTGAAGGCATATGAGTTGGTCCTGGAAGCCTATTGCCAGCGTTTTAGAACATGGGGGAAGGGGGCTAAACAGTCGCACCTGGACTTTGTGAGGGAGCTCACTAGTCATTTAACCCGTTGGTGTTTGGCTTCGGAAGTGAAGGACTTTGAGAGTTTGTCCAATTTGGTTGTGCTGGGGCAGTTTACGATATCTCTACCCAGTCGGGTTGCTGCATATATCAACGAGCGGAGGGTTGCAACTGCTGCGGAGGCCGCGGGGTTTGCAGATGAGTATGTGCTCCTTCATAAAATCCGGCCAGGTGATGGCATGCGGGAGCCTGTGGTGCGCAAGGACGGTGGGGTAGATCGCCACTTTGTGCTGGGGGATTCTCCGCTGCGAGGTCCCGGAGGGGGCCTGATAGTGGGGTGGATGTGTGCCACTACTGCCGTGAGTCAGGCCATTGGAAGGCGGAATGTCCGGCACTGGGGGCTAGAAGGCCGGCCAATGGAGCCTGCCGGGTAAAGCGTGCTGCCCTGGCTGCGTGTGTTGGCGATCCTGGTGACACCTATCTGCCGTTTGTCACAGAGGGGTTTGTGTCACTGGTGGGCGGGGACACTAGAGTGCCCGTTACGATCCTGAGGGATACGGGTGCTTCTAACTCGTACATTTGGGCATCCATTTTGCCATTTTCGGAGGTCACTGATACTGGGGATAGACTTCTCATGCGGGGGACGGGAATGAGTGTATTGCCTGTCCCAGTGCATAGGATGTTCCTCATGTGTGGCTTGGTGCAGGGGGATGTGGCTATTGGGGTGAGGCCGGTGTTGCCAGTGCACGGCGTGGATATCATTTTGGGCAACGACTTGGCGGGCAGTCACGTCTGAGCGAGTGTGGTACCACCTCCCCTAGTTACACTCTCTCCTGCAGGCTCAAGTCAGCATGATGAAAGTGCCGTGCGTTTTCCCAAAGTTTTTCCAGCAATGTGCAGTCACGCGGGCGATGAGTCGGGCAAGGGTAAAGGGAGATGGAGAGGTTGACATCACGTAACCATGTTTACCCGTTTTTTCCTTTGTCTGTGTTGCACAGTGAGCTGCGACGGGAACAGGGAGCAAACCCAGGCTTGGAGGGGCTATTTGGGTCGGTGTTGTCGGACAGTAAGGTGGGAAACGTTGCCAGTGGTTGTGCGTTTTCCCAAAGCCTTCAGGAGGGTATCTTGACATGGAAATGGGTGCCCCATGGGGAAGATTTTTTGGGGGAGCCCATTTTTCAGGTGGTAGTTCCGGCTAAGTTGCTTGGGTGTTAATACTTGCTCATGATGGTTCCAGGAACTTGGGTGTTTGGAAGAGAGACAGGATTTTACGGCATTTCTTCTGGCCACGTATGAAGAAGGATGTCTGTATGCATCTCCGGACCTGTAGCACTTGTCAGTTAACTGGTAAGCCTAATCAGGTTATTAAACAAGCTCCATTGCTCCCGATTCCGCCGTTCAGCCGTTTGAATAACTAATTATTGATTGTGTGGGACCACTGCCCCCTGCGATGTCTGGTAGTCAGTACTTACTGACTATCATGTGTCAAAGCACCAGGTACCCGGCTGTTTATCCCTTGCACACAATAACTGCGAGGTCTGTGATCAAGGCCCTGACACAGTTTATATCCGTTTTTGGCATTCCCCGAGTCATTCAGAGGTTGGTTGGTATAAGGATGAGTTGGTTGGTATAAGGATGAGTTGGTTGGTACGGTAAAGAGTTGGTTGGTACGGTAAAGAGTTGGTTGGTACGGGGATGAGTTGGTTGGTATGGTAAAGAGTTGGTTGGTATGGTAAAGAGTTGGTTGGTATGGGGATGAGTTGGTTGGTATGGGGATGAGTTGGTTGGTATGGTAAAGATTTGGTTGGTATGGGGAAGAGTTGGTTGGTATGGGGAAGAGTTGGTTGGTATGGGGAAGAGTTGGTTGGTATGGAAAAGGGTTGGTTGGTATGGAAAAGGGTTGGTTGGTATGGAAAAGGGTTGGTTGGTATGGAAAAGGGTTGGTTGGTATGGAGAAGGGTTGGTCGGTATGGAGAAGGGTTGGTCGGAAGGGCGAAGAGTTGGTCGGAAGGGAGAAGGGGGCTACAACAATTTGCAGTTTATGTGGGGTCTGGGGTGGCATCAGTGGTGGTCTATACGGACCACAACCCACTAACGTTTTTGCATACTCTGCGCTGCCCTTATCAGAGGCTGATTAGGTGGTCACTGTTCCTTCAGGCGTATGATCTCGACATCCGGCACATTAAAGGCCGTGATAATGTGGTTGCAGATGCTTTGTGGCGGGCTCCGGTTTTGGATTAGGGTTTTTTTTTTGTTTTTTTTGTGGGAACGGAGTTCTCGGGGGACCACCGTCTATGGGGGGAGGTGTCACGACCCTAATGAGGGGAGCCTAACGAGCTCATTGACCGCACCTGACCTGGGCTTATTTAAGTAGACCTGTGAGCTCAGTGTCGGGGTGGTTCTCGTTTGGGAGGCACCACTTATTGTTTGTTCCTTTGGTCTTTTGGTTTAGTTGTATCCTAGGTATGTTTACACCTGACAACACTACACCCATACACTTTTACGTACACACACACTTACATCACTGACTAGATTGAATACACACGCCATACCTTATGTTATGTTATGTTCACTTGATTACAATAAACCTTTTTGTTAAACTCAGTCAATTGTGTGTCTCCCCTCTTTGACACAACCGCCACGGTCGGCTTGTGACACTATCATAACTTGGAGCTCACACAGAAGACATGACTCATGATCTCTTACCACCTGAATTGATAGGTGCAGCCAGTAGCTGTCATTAATAATTGCAAAGTAAGGCATAGTCTTCACTTTAGATTCTCCTACCTAAACTAATCATGAATTGAGTTTTTATAAAGCATTAACAAATTGTAAAAAGATGTTGTCATTAACTTGGGCTTTACAAATGATCCTTAAACCATTATCTTCATTTATTAATAATTTATGACTTATGAATAGCTCCCAAATAGTAGTGCATGAACAATGCATCACAATAGAGGATTTAACTTCTGCTTTACAATAGAAAAGAAGTCACAGTTATTCTAAAGTGCAATCAGAATCCTAATCCAAATGGCACCCGCTGCAGGCTTTCTGTTCCCTCCGTTCGCTTCCTAAATCTATTCTGGTCCACTCTAGAAAAGACTGAGGAGAAACATTTAAACCTCTGAGCACATTAGATTTCACAGCAGGGGGCGCTGAGGAAGGAGCGGGGGGAGAAACAGACGTGCACGCACCACACAGACAAACAAGACTCAGGCGTGAACCAACACGCTCCTGTACAACCACCAAGAAGGAGGAAGAAGGAGCATTTGCATTTATAGCACTTGCTATTTCAGCAAGCCAACCATGAAACTTAATTACAGGTCAAAACGGCGACATGACGAGGCCTACCAAACAAGATCCTGTCTTTCATTTCGGACGTTGTGTTATCCTGCTGATAGAATTCATCTATCAGTTATATTTGTTTAAAATGAGGGACCTAACACTAGCATTAAGGGACTTTGCAAAACGTACCTGGGATAGTCCCTATCCACAACCCACATGTTTGTATCTTTAGCCGTTGGACAGCTGATTGCTAGTGAAGCCAAGAGTTAAACCAAGTGCTTATCTTCTCCATAATGTTACCTTCCATGGCTGTCCAATGATACCAGAGGAAGGAGTGAAGGGTGACTGAAGCGCCCATGCAGTCTTTGCTCTTCATCCTCACCAACAGTCCAACAGTCTACGTCTTATTCCCTCTTTTGGCCTCCCGGCTCTGATCCACTTAGGTGGCTCTTCCTGGGCCCCAAAGCCCTGCCTCTATTCCATTATAAAGAGCCAGTCTATAACCTGCAGCTTATTTGATTACACAGGCCCAATCCACGACCTCCCTCCTAATCCATAATACAGAATACAGGCTGCTGTCCACTCTGTAGTCGGACTCCAGCGTCCAGTGAGGATCTGCTGACAGATGGGCGAGCGGCGGGCGGGGATGAGGAGATGGGGGGAGCATGGATGCTTACCAATAGGCCTGAGCCAGCAAATCTAATTCCACTGATGTAAATGATGACAGAGGGTTAACACATCTCTGCTCTTCTCCTCCTCCTCCTCCTCCTCTACTTCTTCTCTTTGATGCTGGGCGATGACTTCCCCATGGCACATCCATGATATTGAACAAGATGGATTTGAAAAGTGTGGCTCAACCTCCAGAAAGCTCTACTGGGTCCAATTCTTTTTGGACATAAAGTAACTTAAGTTTTGTATGCATGCTGTCTAGGAGCTCATTATAGGCAACCTTGAGGTTTTCTTTGCAGTACAACGAATGTTATGCTGAATCCTATAATATTCTATCGACCTCACTCTATCCATCCCGCCCTTCCTCTTCTTCTTTCTGCACCCCCCACCTTGTGCTCGTCAATCCCTTACTCCGTTCCTTGGCTGTCCTCTACCTTGTGCGACCTCGCTCAGCCCATAAAGAGATCTAGTTTGACTTGACTTCAGCACATCCACAAATCTAAACTTACCACCACCCACCCATCGCATCAAACCTCCCTTTCCTGCGTTGGCACTTAATGGCCTATCAGGTTACGCATTTATTGATAAAGCAGCACTATTTAGTCCTGACTACCTGGCTTCCCGCACACCTGCTCTGCCAGCTCTTTAGGGCACAGCCAGTCACTCTGACAACGCAGTGTCAGATTAAACACACAGCCAAAAACAACCTGCTCTCATCCCGGGAAAATGACAAATGGGATCTCAGAGCTTGGATCAATTTTTTTGTCTTTCTTCTCTGTTCTGTCATTGCGTACTAAACTTAGTCCATTGCCTTGCGTTAACTAAATAATCGTTTATTTTGCGGCGGTTTCTAGCTGGAGGGAGCTGAGGAGCCTGGGGACATATAACCCGGCCAGGAAGCCAGTACCAGCGCTCCCCCCTTCCTACCGTCGATAGCATCAGCGTATCTTATTACTGTGGTGACCTGCGGGTACACTGCCACTCGCTCTTGATCATATAAAACCCATTTGGCCCCTGTGCTCGCCCATGCGAAGCCCCACGGTTCGAGTGGAATATTCATTATTCAAATTTAAGCATTGGAAATCCCAATATGTTACTAAGGCCAGATGAGATGAGATGAAATAGCTTAGGCCTTTGTCCAAGGAACATTGACTAATCGTCTAGCCCCCCGACCCTCCATCACCCCCCGCCAACCCCCCAAAATCAATTTCCCAGCCGTAAGCTTCAGACACTCCTGATTGTACTGTACTAGTGAGGACCCCCCCCCCCCCCACCCCCCGAACATCACCACCCAATAGTCCTGCAGGTTGCCCAGAATAGCTTATTGATTAGTGATTATGTTACGGAGGTGTGGGGGGCCGGGGTGGGAAGGTGGGTGGGACGGAAGACGGACTGGTCTCAGTCATCGCTGCGGGGCTATATTTGGGTCCCCTCTGATACCAGATCTAGCGCAGTCACACACTGTCACCAGCTGCCACCAGCGGCAGCCACTGCTAGCCTCTAGATAGCATCTAGACAGCATCGAGATAGCACAGGAGGGGAGGAAGTGACACTGGGGTCAAAAAGATATAAGAGAGGAAAAAATAGCTCTTCTGCAAGTAGGGAAATACGAAGAGATTTCTCGAAGGGGTTACGGAGTACACATTTTGTGTGACATCACACTGGGGATGTAAACAGTGAGCTGATAAAGGCTTGTATGTGGCGAGTGCACAAACACTACTCTAAGAAGTCGTGAATCAACTTCGAAATAAAGTAGAATATAGCTGATCATTAAAGTTATCTGAGATTCTGGCATCGCTGTGGACACCGTGGTTTCACCCTTGGGTGGAGGTTGATCTCTCTTTCCCTCTCTCTCTCTCTCTCTCTCTCTCTCTCTCTCTCTCTCCATCTCTCTCTCTCCCTCTCTCTCCTTTATCTCTTTCTCTTCTTCTCTCCCTTGCTCCCTCTCTCCATCCCTCTCCCTCGCTCTCTCTCTCCTTCTCTATCCTTCTCTCTCCCTCTCGCTCTCTGTCTCTTTATTTTTGTGGTTCCTTCTCTCTGATTCCGTGCTGAGCCTAAAAAGTGCCTGTGATCAATACCTGCAGGCCTTCTCCACAGTGCCAGAGGGCTGTATCTGTGTGTATGTGTGTGTGTGTGTGTGTGTGTCAGTTTGTGTGCAAGTGTGTGTTTGTGTGTTTCTGTATCTGTTTATGTGTGTAAGTTTTTGTTTGTATCTGTCTATGCTTGAATGTGTGTGTGTGTGTATTTGCTGTCTGCGAGTGTGTGCTTTAATCTGTTTATGCATGCGTGTAGCTGTGTGTTCCTTTGTGTGTATCTGTTTCTGTGTGTGTGTGTGTGTGTGTGTGTGCGTGTGTGTGTGTGTGTGTGTGTTTTTGTGTGTGAGTGATGAAGGCTAGCTGTTAGCGTGTACGTATGCTGTCTCAGCATCCACTGAGGACCTCATCAAACACCCCCATCCCGGCCTCCCTAACCCCGCCGCCAACCACATACAGACACCCCCCTGCAGTACCTCCTCCTGCGTTAACCACACACACGCGTCCCGGGCCCCCGCCCCCGCCAGCAGCACACACAGATTCTACTCCCTCCCATCTTTTCACGCTCGACCCTTCTGAACAAGGATGTTAAATACCATTCAAATGTCACCCCGCCGTATCGATTGGAATGATAATTCTGAGAGGTGCGCGCGATAGCCGTGCGATGCTAAGCAGGCTCTGACGGCTACGGGGCCATCCTTCACTGTCACAGAGTTGCCATGTAAGGGTTCTCCGCCCACGGCTCTCCTGGCATGGAGAGTGGCGGTGGTGGTGCTGGCGGGGGGAACGCTTGGACCACCGTGGCTGTGTGTTTGTGTCGTTAATCATCGGGTTAGCAGGCCAATGACAGGCCGAGCAGGAGCCGCGCTGGGAGAGATGGGGTCATTGGAAATGCCCCTCGGATTAAGGTTCGCTTTTATGTGTGTGCGTTATTGAGTGTGTATGTTTGTGTGTGTGTGTGTGTGTGTGTGTGGTGGGGGGGGGGTTGTGTGTGTGTGCATGTGTGTGTGTGTTTGTATGCATGAGTGTGTGTGGTTGTTTGCATGAGGGTTTTTGTGTGTGTGTGTGTGTGCTCGCA
This sequence comes from Pollachius pollachius, assembly GCF_949987615.1. Taxonomy (NCBI): domain Eukaryota; kingdom Metazoa; phylum Chordata; class Actinopteri; order Gadiformes; family Gadidae; genus Pollachius; species Pollachius pollachius. The sequence continues at coordinate 3,352,593 of NC_136951.1, read as the reverse complement.
CCTGCATGCGTATGTGTGGGTGTGTGTGTGTGCGTGTGATTGTGTGCTTGCGTGTTGTGCGTGGGTTAGTTTGTGTGTATGTGTGTGTGTGTGCAGTTACTATAGTTGTCTCTTGATTGTTATACATATCTGACAGTTCTGCATGAGAGAACAAATAGTGCTATTTAACCTTAAACATGGATAGCCAGCAGTTCTATTTGTGATTTTTTGGATTAGTGGATGCCCTTTATCACATCACTCAAGGGGTATGTTATTTCCGCTATACAGTAGTTCAATGCAAAGATTGCATACCCTGTTTTTACGTTTTGATCGCTGCCCAGTCTCTGACTTTGATGGTTCTTCAGAAGAACCACCAAATACACAGATTGAGAAGAACTTCTTCTCAATCTGTGTATTTTCACAATGCGTCTACTTATCCTAGATATTGAGGTGGTGAAAGCCACACACAGATACACATCATACACTCACTCATACGTAAATATCTTTAGGGTAAGGGAACCATCAAAAAACTCTCAGGTCATCACACGTCAATCAAGTGAAATGAAGATCCTCCTCACCTGGCTGGTACCTCGATGTTGGAGATGGCGTAGAAGTACTTGAGGAGGTTTTCCCGCTGGACATAGGTGCCCCCCAGGGCGGGCCTCAGCAGCCTCAGCCTCAGGTTGGTGAAGGTGAAAAAGTCCCTCAGTCCCTTCATGCTCTCCATGCGTGTGTACAGGTTGTCCATGTTCTGCAGCCGCACCCCCGCGAACACGGCGAAGCGCGACCGCACCTCAAACTTGACGTTCTTCTCGCTCTTGGAGCCCACCCAACGGGAGTACTGCTCGGTGCAGAGGACCCGTGTGATGTTGGCGGCCGACAGGTCGCGCACCTGCTTGGCCGGCAGGTTGAAGGCGTCCAGGCAGTCATCGGCGTAGTACTGGAAGGGCTGCCAGCTGCGACCGTAGTCCGTAGACTTTTCCAGCACCATGACGGTGGGCCGGCCGTACTCGAAGGTGATCTGTATGTCGTCACTGAGCTCCAAGCTCTTGTTCCAGGACATGGAGATGTTGGCCAGCAGGGGCTCTGGGTAGCGGCTCCAGGTGACCGTCTGCCAGTAGGTGAGCAGCCCTGTGCGCTCCTGGTCCTGCATGAGCTGGGGCGGGTGGGCCAGGTCGGGGTTTGAGGCGTCACACTCGTCACTGCACATGTACGGGTTCTCCTGCAACACAACCAGGGGGAGAGAATCAGCTGGGGACTGATGGGGTTAGCATTGGAAACCAGCAACTTACATCAGATACATTTTGGAGATGTACACTTGACCTTCTATCTAATATCACATTGAAATTGGATCAGGAGGTTAGAAGTGGGTTGGGGTTATGATAAGAGTAAGGGGCTCAAGGGGTGGAGTGGGTTATCTGGCAACCCAAAGGATGCCAGATGCTGGTTCGACCCGCAGCTCCTACTAGCTAAATGTCAAGGTTTCCCTGAGCAAGGCACCAAACCCTGACTGCTCCAGATGATCTCGCTTACTCCTAACTTGGCTGACACAGCCGTCAATTGTATGTGTGTATCAATGGTTAAATGCAAGGCACTAGTTTGAGTACGCTTTGAGTGGCCACTGTTCTAAAAAGTGCTGTATGCTTACAAAGGCATACCTTTGAACCTTCAGGGGTTTTCTTTGGGAATATTCAGAAATGGTGTTGTCCCTCCTACTTTTCTAATAAGACACAATTCTTGGAGTAAAATTCTAGGAGTGAACAGGAAGATGAGTTGCCTAACTCCTTCCTGTTTTCCGGAGACGCCTGATCTCTCATCTAAATCCTGTTCTGATCTTTGTCTGCGAACATCTCCAGGATGTCTCTCAGACTAGTTCTTCAGTGTTTTCCATCTTCCCTAGGAGAACTGCAGCCCCGTTCCCACCTGTCTTCAATCTAGAGAGATTCTGAAGGGACCACATTATATAACCCTGTTTAAAATTAAATGATATACTCTGGGAATTTGAAGTGTATTAGGTTTTGCCTCTGCCAGTAATGGTTTATTAACTTTAATAAAACGTTTTTGTGTACAGCTATCTTTAATGCAGCTCATATTATTTTGACCTTCACCTATTAACTTCAAATTATCATATATTGAAAGTAATAATCATTAAATAATATGAATGAAGTTAGAAGTGTTTAATAATTTGATTTATAAGCTTCGGTTATAAAGTTTGAGGGTTTTCATACTCCCTTTCATCATATTCTCACATCATTTTCTTTCATTTAGTTTTAATGATTTCTTCATATCATCTTTGAGTGGTATCAGTAACAACATGAAGGTTTGTCTGATTTTGAGAAAAATCCAGTCCTATATCCGATCACATTAGGGATAAAAACAACAACAAACAAACAACTTTGATGAGCAGGAAGGTGGCCTAGAAAATGCAGCTTCAATTCCCCTGATCTGCTTGAGCACTTTTATTCCAGACACTTCTCTTCGTGGCATCATGGAAGGCTGTGCTTCTGTCAGTTAACCTTGTACTCTAATCAGCCTGAGGAGGAGAAGAGAATCATAACAAAAAAAGGTCTTCTGGGAGGAATCACACAACATGAATTTAAAAGTGTCACACATAATTTAAAAATAAAAATTGCTTGGGTTTTGCATGTTTGAGTTCAGTGTTTTTCGACCTGTGGTACGTGTAACACTGGTGGTATGTGCTGGTACTGCATATAGGATTTAATTCTTGAAAAATACTAATTGACAGCAAGATAAAAATTATTATAGCTCATTGTACATAAATAAAAATGTTATATTGTTCAGTAAATCTAGTATTATAGCAAGGATTGTTAATGTAAAAAAAAAATTGTCACTTTGAATTTTGTCATATTTTCTAACTTAATGTTTTCCATTGATGTTTTTTGATAATTTATGTTTACTAAATAAGACAGTGTTGCTGACTTTATCTTTTCACTGTTTGCCTCCATTGCATTAATAAGTGTGAATAGAGGGGTTGCTGATGTATTTATCTGTTTGCATATGAGGTGGTACGCAAAAGGTCTGACATTACACCCAAAGTCAAATGTTGGGAACCCATGTTTTCCTTATGCTTGCAGAGTTGTTTTGTAATGTTATGTGCAAGATATTAGGCTACGGATTTCTGTTCAAGTGTATGACTTCAATAGTCAATTAAACTATTTAAAAAACAGTGGCAAATACACTTTGAATTATGCTGCACATTTATAGTACTTTTGCAAAATGTCTCTTGTCCTCAGATATATCAAGCACAGGCTGACAATCTGTACACCTATGCTAAAAGCCTATGCTGCCAAAACACTTTATTTACTCTTATAGACAAGAAATGCTCCTGACAGTATTACTGTATAAATCTGCCACAATAGCAAAGAGAGGACATTTGTAAGTAAATACTACGATGAACAAAATGATTACATAGAAAAAATATACTGTATGTGAATTAAATAATACTAGCATCATGTACGTTATAGATAATGCAGGCATACATCATGTATCTCTTGGCTGAATTAAATCACTGTTTCTATGTCTTGGGTCTGAGAAGCAATATTATGCAGACAGTGTTTTTGTTTGAATAAAGTCATTGGACTGCGCCGTAGAGAGCAAGCAGTCACTCACAGCCACTCGCTGCCCCAATAACAAAGAGCAGAAGTAACAATCCTGCCAGGGTGAGATTATAAATCATCTGATTTACAGCGTGACACCAGGGGCGGGGAAAAAAGTCCAAACACAATCTAAACACTGAGGTGGTGCTGAGGAAGGCTGTAGTACACTGAGGTACATCGCAGGGAGCCCATCTACACATGTCATAGTGTATACAGTATCACGCTACTGCGGAATCACAATGTCTCTTTACCTTGACGGACTGTACGGCCTGTATCTCTTCCTCTCTCTCCCTACTTCTACCAACCTCGTTTTCTCCCTCTCTCTCTTTTATCGGGTCCGAATAGACACGAGTGGGCCTTGTTGTTCCTCGTCTGAGATAAGGTAATTATCTTTATAATGACTTCCTAAGCACATGCACAATAGAACCGGAGGAGGTTACAACATGTTAGAGAGAGAGAGAGAGAGAGAGAGAGAGAGATGATGGATTAATTTCTAGTTTCATGAGACTAGCTGGGGAGCCACTGATTCTGTGATGATAATGACTTCCTAAGCACATACACAATAGAACTGGTGGAGGTTACAACATGTAAGAGAGAGAGAGAGAGAGAGAGAGAGAGGGAGAGAGAGAGAGAGAGAGAGAGAGAGAGAGAGAGAGAGAGAGAGAGGAGACAGAGAGAGAGAGAGAGACAGAGAGAGAGAGAGAGAGAGAGAGAATGACAGTGAGACAGTGATCGTTGTCGGAGCAGAAACTACGTCACAGTTACGGTGTTCATCTCAAATGTTAAGTAGCAACGTCAGGTTCACGAGGTCTGCAGACTGACAAAGATTGTGTAGCGTCTGTCATCAAAGGGCGGGGGGGGGGGGGGGGGGTATAGACAACAGCAGCTGTACGGTGGACCTGCTATGCTGCTTTTGTGTCCTCCATTAGTGTAGCAGCAGATGACCTCGGAAGTTAACACACACAGGAGTGGATAAGTAAGGCCTTGTTCCCCGCATGACCCTTCTCCACCTACAAATCCTGTTGAAAATGATCCCGGTGTCATGCTGTCCCAGATACCGCACTTCATATAGATTAGCCCTCACACCGTGTGTGTGGTTGAATGAGAGGGAGTACGCACGGCCATGCCCCCTGAGTGTTCATGTGTGAACATATGGGAATTAATTGTGTATCTCAATAGGAAAATGCTAAGTCCATAGTATAGACTTAGTACACACACAGGCACACAGTTCTCTTTTGTTTTTGACAATATAAGTAAAGTACAGTTTAAACCTCTGTCCCCCCATGGTGTCAGCAGATAGGGTGATGAACACGCTCTACTTCATCAATGGGATTCTTGCATTCCAGGCTATGCTTAAGCCCTTTGTGTATCCCTCTTATCCTATGCTGTGTCCAGACAATACTTTGCCCTGTCCCCCAGACATACACACACACACACACACACACACACACACACACACACACACACACACACACACACACACACACACACACACACACACACACACACACACACACACAGCCTGGCCAAATGCTTAAAGCAGGTGGCCTGCACGACTAAGCCCCTACAGCAATCATCCTTACTAGGATCCTATCTCCACAACAACGACAACAACAACAACAGCCCAAATGCCATGGGACCTCCAAACATCTTCAGAGATAACTCTTGATTAATCTGATAAAGCAGCGTAGTAACAGATTCAAAGATAACTCTTGATTATTAAAACAACATAGTAACAGAATCAATAGGTGACCCTGAGATCAGTCTCCAGACCACATTGCATTGTTTTGTTTCTCACACGTTTGGGCTGCGGCTAACGAGGAAGCTTCTCCTGATTGGATCTTGTGAGCGGATGCTGTCTGACTTGTGTGTATTTGCGGGAAAACTCCTTCCCCTCGGCTGGTATGGGAGGTGGTTGCTGTACCAGGCCCCAGCTGTACCGGGCGCCAGCTGTACCAGCCCTAACCTGTACCAGCCCTAACCTGTTCCAGCCCTAACCTGTACCAGCCCTAACCTGTTCCAGCCCTAACCTGTTCCAGCCCTAAACTGTCCCGGGCTCCAGCTGTACCAGGCCCCAGCTGAACCGGGCCCCAGCTGTGCCATCACTAATCTGTACCAGCCCTAACCTGTACCGGGTCCCAGCGGTACCAGCCCTAACCTGTACCAGCCCTAACCTGTTCCAGCCCTAACCTGTACCAGCCCTAGCCTGTTCCAGCCCTAACCTGTACCAGCCCTAACCTGTTCCAGCCCTAACCTGTACCAGCCCTAACCTGTTCCAGCCCTAACCTGTACCAGCCCTAACCTGTTCCAGCCCTAACCTGTACCAGCCCTAACCTGTTCCAGCCCTAACCTGTACCAGCCCTAACCTGTACCAGCCCTAACCTGTTCCAGCCCTAACCTGTACCAGCCCTAACCTGTACCAGCCCTAACCTGTTCCAGCCCTAACCTGTCCCAGCCCTAACCTGTACCAGCCCTAACCTGTTCCAGCCCTAACCTGTACCAGCCCTAACCTGTTCAAGCCCTAACCTGTACCAGCCCTAACCTGTTCCAGCCCTAACCTGTTCCAGCCCTAACCTGTACCAGCCCTAGCCTGTTCCAGCCCTAACCTGTTCCAGCCCTAACCTGTTCCAGCCCTAACCTGTACCAGCCCTAACCTGTACCAGCCCTAACCTGTACCAGCCCTAACCTGTACCAGCCCTAACCTGTTCCAGCCCTAACCTGTACCAGCCCTAACCTGTTCCAGCCCTAACCTGTACCAGCCCTAACCTGTTCCAGCCCTAACCTGTACCAGCCCTAACCTGTTCTAGCCCTAACCTGTACCAGCCCTAACCTGTACCAGCCCTAACCTGTTCCAGCCCTAACCTGTACCAGCCCTAACCTGTACCAGCCCTAACCTGTTCCAGCCCTAACCTGTACCAGCCCTAACCTGTACCAGCCCTAACCTGTTCCAGCCCTAACCTGTACCAGCCCTAACCTGTTCAAGCCCTAACCTGTACCAGCCCTAACCTGTTCCAGCCCTAACCTGTTCCAGCCCTAACCTGTACCAGCCCTAACCTGTTCCAGCCCTAACCTGTATCAGCCCTAACCTGTACCAGCCCTAACCTGTTCCAGCCCCAACCTGTACCAGCCCTAACCTGTACCAGCCGTAAACTGTTCCAGGCCTCGGCTGAACCAGGCCTCAGCCCTTTGGTGTTCGTACGAGGTAGAGATCGAAGGAAAACCTGACAAACAACCTCTGTTACATTTACATTTTACATTTACATTGAGGGCATTTAGCAGACGCTTTTATCAAAAGCGACGTACAAGAGACTTACATCCATACACACATTCACACAGCGACGGTGGAGTCAACCATGCAGGGCGACAGCCAGCTCATCAGGAGCAGTCAGGGTGAAGCGTCTTGCTCAGGGTCACCTCGACACACAGATAGGAAGAGCCGGGGACTGAACTAGCAACCTTCCTGGTTACCAGCCAACCGGATCTACCTCCTGAGCTAAGCCGTCCCCTGTTTCAACAAACCATGAACATATGTGGTAGTCCTGAGCGACTAGAGTTCCTTGGTCAGGGCATTATCTTATGTTTCAGTGATGCATGCGGCCGGTGTATTCTAGTGTTCCAGAGGGGTGGGAGCGACCCACGCTAAATAAAAGAGGGAGTGTTTTTCTTCACGTGATGCAATGATGAATTCCGCAGACGACATTATACTAGTCTCAGCACAGTGACAGTTTAGAGTGGGTCGCACAATCTCTTTCACTAATGTGTGGATCCTATTCTCTTATGGGTGGGTAAACGTTGATATCAATTCTGGTACACAGTACCGTTCAAAAGTTTGGGGTCACTTACAAATGTCATTCCAGCTATGCTGGCTGGAAACGGCTGATTTTTAATGGGATATCTACATAGGTCTACAGAGGCTCATTTCCAGCAACCATCACTACTGTGTTTTAATGGTACATAGTTTAGCTAATCGTGTTGAAAGGCTAATTGATGATTAGAAAACCCTTGTGCAATTATGTTAGCACAGCTGAAAACCGTTGAATAGAAGTGTGAGTTTTCATTGAAAACATGAAATCGTCTTTGAACGGTATTGTATGTGAGAATTTAAAAAAATATATGAAATATCATCTTATCATCGTCTTTAATCCTTTGAAACATGAGGCTTCTTGGTTGCTAATATGTAGAGGTCTCTTAGTATCTAACCCACCCCCCCCCACTACTCAGTGGAACATCCCTCCTGTCTTCGATTGACTTATGAAGATGTCCAGGTTATAGTACCGGCAAGGGGAATAAGGCTTGAGATCCAAAGTCAGAGAACACAATTTATTTTTGTTTTGTTGAAACATCAAATTGAATGACCTTACCAATAAAGACAAACCACAGAGGGCTAGGAGAATGCAATATTACTTTTCTACTTAGAATCTTTGATTTTGTAGGTTTTTTTTGTTGGTACATGTGTCTGTGTCTCCATGCACCTAGTACATCAGGCTTATGATTCTATAGGACACAATTTGGCCTCAACGAGAGCCACTCTATAGAAATGTCTTCAACAAATAATGCATGTGTGTGAACGCGCACATGCACACACACACACCTGGGCACGCACAGGACCAGCGGATGTGTTTAGTGAGTGTGTCTGCAGGCTGAGTCTACCTTAAGGCTGTCTGGTATCGTGTGGCCAATCCGTCTTAGTATCACCTCAGCCTGGGATAAGTCTCACTTATAACCAGCCTCTCCCTGCTGCCAACACCATCGCTTTCAGCTCCGCCTGCCAAGGTATGACATCCCCATCACCCCCCCTCCTCCACTCCTCTATCTGCCTCAAACTGCACCTCCCCCTCGGCAATACCCATACCTTCCTCCCTCCCCTCCTGGATCTCATTATCACTCAAACCCCTCAGTCTAAATATCATTTTTCTCTCTGGCTCATACTAGTACTGCCGTTAATGATGCCCAGTGCTCTCATCCTCTCTCTCTCTCTCTCTCCCCCTCTCTCTCTCTCTCCCCCCCCCCCCCCCCCACTCTCTCTCTCTCTCCCCCTGATGCCCCTAGCCGGGCATCATCAGAGCAACGTCTGCCTGGACTTCACTCCTTCTCTCCTTCAGGGTAGTGGTTGGTGAGTGGTTATGTGCCTCCGCCCTGGGGACCAGGGACCCCCTCTGGGTAGGGCGAAGGGCCCTGACCAGGCGGAGCCAGGTGGGGCTGGTGGAGGGGCGGGGTCGCGTGGCTATAGGCCCAGTTTGGTCTGATCCACTGATCTACACTCCACCAGCTGCCATCTTCCTCCCGTTCCTCTTCCGCTGCTGTATGACTCCCTCTTTTGCGCTCTCTCTCTCTCTCTCTCTCTCTCTCTCTCTCTCTCTCTCGCTCTCTCTCGCTCTCTCATGTCTATTTTTAGATCTGGCTGATTTCTACCTTCTAAAATGGGCATATCTGTTGTGGAACAGGAAGGTGCCTTTTTGTTTTTTTCGTTGTTGTTGTTGCACACTGATACACACACCGACAGTTGGTGCAGATCTCCCTACTGTACTTTGTTCTCCATTACAGCAGTTCCTTTGTGTGGTTCTTTTATTAAACACACATGCATGCATGTTTGGAAGTCCCGTATGTAAATAACTGTCTATCCTCAAGCAGAGACTGATTGCTTTCATTAAAAGGAACACACACCACACAGTGCAGCGATACATTACCATATGGTAATAAAGAAAGGGCTTTTGTGAATGCGGCATTCCTGTACAAACAGGGTGTGTACTACTTTGCAACACTGGTCTGATTTCATCTTTCTGCTTAGCTAAGCTGGGATGCTTCTTACCCTTCCCTGATCATTAGCTATCCCTCTCCGCAACACACACACACGCACGCACGCACACACGCACGCACGCACGCACGCACGCACGCACACACACACACACACACACACACACACACACACACAATCCCTTCCTGACCCTCTCCCTCTTCCCAAATCCTATTCTCTATATCAATCTCAACTCGTTTTCTAGTCGGTTACATAGAGTTTCAGTACATGGGAAGAGGGAGAATAAGACAGAAGAAAGATCTTGCTAACCAACTCCAGCTGCTTTCTAAGAGAACCAGTGACTGTAGCCTCATCCTCAAAGTTGAGCGTGAGGGCCCGTCGTGTTGTCGTAAGCCAACACGTCGGCATGTTTGGCGGAGTAACAGAATGCCGCATTCCCCAGCAGCCAGACAGATAAAGGGTGTGGAAGAAGGACAATGTGGAGACCCCCCACCCTAAAGAGCAGGGTGGTGGGTTAAAACAAGTGGGAACCAATGCAGAAACCAAAATCACAAATTACTGGCTTTTTCCGTCTGTATCATTACTAACATACTGATGTATTCATGTAACTGAGGGAGGGGAAGAGAAACTATTCTGCATCTTGCGCAATGTGTCTCCAGACTTATTAAGGATGAACAGCTCTGCGCATCGGGTAATGCAGTCTTTTTCTATTTTCTTTTATGACATGTGGGAATGCTAAATGGGTGAATCCACACCGGTGAAATGTGGCACTGACTTTTCCCTGCTGTAACGCAGTTATAAAAAACTACGGAGATGGCAGGAGGCAACTAAGGAAGAATCTAAGTACGATCTGTATACTTATCACATCAGCCAATGCAGCCTAGCAGGTGATTCCAGGATAAAGAAGGAGACAATAGCGTGGTGACACCGTGAGGGAACGCATGCAGAGGGGATCAGGGATTCATCTGCTGAAAGTATAAAAAATTTCTATGTATTAAAGATTGCACTATCGCATAAATAATTATGGTCGCTTGCAGGAAAACATTGATTCATAAATGCAAATGATTAGTTAAATTATAATTATATATAATTATATTATAATGATTTCCTGTTGTTGTCTGGGTTTAGTCCTTTTTCTTCCTTTTATAACGTGCTAGGGTCAGCTTTTAATAACCCCCCCCCCCCCCCACCTTGCTGGTCCCTGTAGTCCTCTGTGATCCATCCCCCCCCCCCCCAGACACCGAGCGTCCACAGGCAGAGATGCAACCATCTGCGGTGAGGACGTATGCTGTCCGACGCAAAAGTGCTGACTAAGGTCCATCCTCCACCGCCCCCCCCCCCCCCATCCATTGGCTTAGCAGCACCAGTCAGGATCCAGCCAATGAGAGAGAGAGTCGCCGGACCAACAACCCTTGTAAGGAAGCCCATTAAGGACCCATCAATATTTCATCGTTGCTCGCTCAGGAACATAGTTCTGGAAGTTTCCAGGCCGGGACCATTAGAGGCCAGACGTCAATACGTTATGGCAGCAGGCGACTTTCTTCAGACCCCACCCACCATCCACCCCCTCACCTCTCCTCCAAGTGAATACATTGAAGAGGCTTTCTTCAAACGGCGTGGTTTCCGCTACTTCTACATTAAACAAATCATTAACCATTAGTTAGCCAAGCACAACAACATCCGCTCCTCCTCCTCCGCCTCCTCCTATTGTCGCCTGCGGGCGGTTATATGTCTGAATGAGTTAGGCCTATAACCTGGTGGGGGGTGTATCGTACAGTCCTGGGTCAGGGGTGTGTGGGCAACGTTGTGGTTGGTTAAGGTTGACGTTTAGGTTTAAAAAAGATAACAACCCCAAATTATATTGTTAAATACAACCAAGCATGTGACAAGTACTTATATTAAAGGTAATGTCTTCATTCAAATGTAAATCCTTAAAATCATTCAATGATGCTCCCCTATCTCTCTCTCTCTATTAGCCTTAAATTACTTTTATGCATATTTTTGCGTTATAAAGACACTTCCTCAACTAATATTAACAAACAAAGCCAACAAAATAGAACCTGGACCTTAAGAGCATTATTAAATATTACTGTTTGACAAATTAAATAAAAATATAACTTTTGCAATAAGCTCTTTGAATACGCATCAAAGTAGCCTTATTTGGGTTTTATGTTTGTATTTAGTTTTTTTTTGTTCAATATGTGAGCTGCCCTATAGACTGAGCTTTATTAAATCCGGCATGAGGAGAGGACCTTTCCTCCCTCTTCCTCTCAGAGCCAGTGTCCTTGAACTTAAACACTACATGTTGTTTTATTAAATTAAATATGACTGAAATACAATTTCCTCCTGTTTGACTTGGGGGCTCTGTCAAACCACACCAAACTTCACAAGAACCAGCCAACTCTATACTAAAAATCCTCTGTGGCCCGAACTCTCCATAGGAGGTCAAAGGCATTCTTCATTTTACAGGTTTACCGGTGTCCTCTATTTTGAAAAAGAGGTCGCATTGCAGTATCTTAGTCATTAGTAATTCTAGACTTCAACTGGCTGGTTAGAATCTGCACTAATTTCTATGATAAAAGGATACCAGAATTCAATATTGTTTCAGGCAAATTCTCTCTGACAAATTAATATTTTATGTGGTTGATTTTGTGGGGATAAACTAGTTAGATCCCCGGCTCCTCCTAGTGTTGAGGTGTCCCTGAGCAAGACACCTCACCCTGACTGTTCCTGACGAGCTGGCTGTCGCCCTGCGTGGTCGACTCCGCCCTCGCTGTGTGAATGTGTGTATGGACCGCTGTAAGTCGCTTTGGATAAAAGCATCAGCTAAATGCCCGTAATGTAAAATGTAAATGAAAATGTAAACCTCTGGAGTCTAACGACTACAGTAGCCTGAAGAAAGGCAATTCTAGTCCAAGAAAGTACTGTTGAAAGACATCAAGAATAAACAGTCAGTGTTTGCATGCAGTCATAAAAATAAACCAGACGTCTTAAATATGAATGATGTGGCTAGTTACTGACCAGTGTGCAGAAGCGCTCGGGCGGGTTTCCGCATGTGATCCCCGGCGGGTCCACTTTGATGCGCATGTGGTCCTTCATGGAGGCGGTCTTAGGCTGGCAGGCGTAGTGCTCCCACACAGAACCATCGTCCGTGCTCACCAGGGACTTGCACAGCTCGTACTGGCCCAGCGCTAAGGCCACGCAGTGCAGCAGCAGCAGGACGACGAGGGTCCAGGGGAGCATGACAGGGCCGGCGAGGGGGCCAGAGTAAGAGCAGGCGGACTTGGGTTCGGGGGGCCGTAGAGGGCGGGACGGGCCACGGTTCTCAGGAGCAAGGTGAAGCGCATGGAATTCTGCATGCGGTGTGGATCTTCATCAAGGAGCCGGCGAACCACTCTGGTCTCAGCGCCTCATCACTGCCCTCTGGGTCTTACTGGGGTGAACTGGTGGGACAGAATGGGGCACCCCCCAAAGGCTTACAGACTCCTCTAATATAAGAAAGAACAAGGCTATTGTTGTGAGGGAAGACTATATTTACAGTTTCCCAAGGACACAACTCATTTTTGCACTGGGGCTAATTAGTAGAATCTGAGGAATGGAGGGTGTAGAGGTGTAAAGCGCTCTGAACTTTCTGCATCAACTTTCACCATACTGACGCAGGGCGTGGGGCAGTACAGTCTATCGCAGCGGTTAACAAAAACCAATGTCTCAGAGATTGCTTTCCCACAAGGAGGTGTAAACCGAGGTGATGGTCCGGTTGGCTGAATGAGAGGGTACGAAAGCGTAAGGTATATCCATTGGACGTAACACCCAGGGCAAGTTTTTGTTGATTGTCCTAGAGAGAGAAAAAGAGGTTGAACATATGAAGTTAAAAATAGTTAGGGAGCAATGTTTTCTGAAATTCATCTTCAAACCTGTGTTTTGATGCAATGTTTATTGAATCTATGGCTAAAGCATGTCAAATTAAATCAAATCTGTTAAAATTGAAAACTTTCAGGTTTTCTCTATTTAGCCCCAAACCCTGTGGGTCGTAGGTGAAAACGCAGAAAACTGCAATTTGGCAAAGTTCAATTAATTTCATCACGTCTTTAAAGTGTATATAGCTATATAAAAACAGGGAGCAGCCTATGTTTGAAGCACGTGCTCCAGATGGTCCCGCACAGAGTTGTGATCTGCGCTCGAGCTCAACTGCTGTATGTGATCAGATGTCTATAGACACGTCCCTCGTCTAAGCAATTCACACACCTAAGCTAACATTTCTATAGGTATGTATCTCCCCTTTGACTTTAAGTAACACACTGTCTGTAGTTGTTATCGTTAGCCTCGGACCACCGTAGGGATGTGTCGGCGCAGAGCAGCTGGTATGATGTTCGTGTGTGTCAGTATAATACCCGTGTGGTAACTTCGGGTTTTACTTAAAGTTATACAAATATGTCGTAAAACCAGAGAGTTCTCCGCACTGTCACTTCTACGGGATGATATGTTAGCCGTTCTGGTGCTAATCCTCTGTTGTTGTGAGCTTGTTTATGAGAGATATGGCTACTTACTGTCCGCGTTGGAGGAAACGACAGTTAGTTTGTTCGTCCTCAGCGTCTCCACTCGTAACGGTTCAGCATGGCCGTCATCACTGTACTCCCGCTTATCTGATGGCAGAGCCGCTTGTTTTTTGCCTTCTGTCGTTTACTTTTTTATGACACAGAGGAGGACGGCGGCCAGGTAGATCGATGTCCTCGATCTGCAGCGATGAGGAGAGATGAACCTCACGGCTTAAAGGAGTATCAAAAGTAAAATGACGGACTTTGAGGAAGGCTCGTGCCCGACCTTCTCCTACTTTACAAGCCCGGGTTTACCCTGATGCTCAAGGGCAGAGGGAAAAAAGGTTTATGGAAAATCTCCACCCTCTCTCTCGCGCGCTCTCGCTCGCTTGCTCTATCTCTCTCTCTCTCTCTCTCTCTCTCTCTCTCTCTCTCTCTCCCCCCTTTCGCCTTCGCTCCCTCTCTCTCTCTCTCTCCTCCGTTAATGCCCAAGCTAAATCCTTTACCATCACTTTCAATCACTATCTGAGCTTTTATCTACTAGCTCGCTGCTGCCTGAACCGGCTGGTGCAACTTCCTCTCCGCTCTTGCTGTCTCGGATCCCATCTCTCTCTCTCTCTCTCTCTCTCTCTCTCTCTTCTCTCTCTCACACACACACACTCACTCTCTCATACTCTCTCTCTCCTACACGGTACCAAAGTGTCCCCAGTTCGGGCCGATCTGCTGCTCCGTTTAAAGGACCAGCGGAACCGGACCCTGACTATTGCTCAGTCACACCGTATCGTCCCGTAATACGATACAAATATTAATCACAACTGGGATGCGTTTTAATATTTGGTTGTAATGAAAAAATAACGGCGTTAGCCTACTTGAAAACAGAGCTATGAAATAACTTAGGGAAACGCAATCCACTCCAATATCAAACTTTTCCTCCGCCATCGTATTACCCATGTTGTGGCTCGGCGTTGTGTTCCGTCCTGCCTCCGTCGGCGACACTGAGCGCTAGAGCTCCCCCCCCCCCCCCCCCCCCCCCGTCTCCCCCCTCTCCCTCCGCTCCCACATGAGCGCACACAGTCACGCAAACTGCTCCGCTAATCTACACAGCTCCACAATTGATCGCGGTAACTAACACATTTCTAACAAGTGTCTATCAGATGTACGTAGATAGCTAAATATATATAGATATAGATGTAGATATAGATAGATAGATGGATGGATGGATGGACGGATGGATGGATGGATGGATGGATGGATGGATTGAGAGAGAGAGAGAGAGAGAGAGAGAGAGATACATAGAGAGAGAGAGAGAGAGAGAGAGAGATAGATAGATAGATAGATAGATAGATAGATAGATAGATAGATAGATAGTTAGATAGATAGATAGATAGATAGATAGATAGATAGATAGATAGATAGATAGATAGATAGATAGAGAGATGGATAGATAGATAGATAGATAGATAGATAGATAGATAGATAGATAGATAGATAGATAGATAGATAGATAGATGGATAGTTGAATGGATGGATGGATGGATGGATGGATAGATAGAGATATTATACAAATAATAGGACTATTTTATGAATGTGCACGGCTAACAGTTCACCAGAGTGGATCGATAGGTTGTCCTTGGCCTGCCTTCTCTCTCTTCACATCTTTGATATGAATATTAACCCCTGTCATGCCACAGAGGTGGACCAGTGCTCTCCTCCTGGCCGAACCAAATCAGCCATCCCTTCACCGGCTCTCTGCGCTGAGCAGCATTCAAACAGATAAGGGCCTCTTGATGTCCATTATTCTTTATGGCACTGCAAACACAGCATAGGGGCCCGCAAAAGTGATACTGATATTAAGTCGAAGAGGAAAAATAAACTGCATGTCATTTATCACAGTCTGAAAATGTGTGTGCGTGTTTGTGTGGGTGTATGTGTGTGAAGGGGTTGCTTACAAACACATAAGTATATGAGTATTTGTGTGTATGAGTATGAGCTATAAACTGTACTGTATTACTATAGCAGTGCATTGTAATTAATATAATGCACTTTTACGACAAGCAGTGTCAGACTATAAAATATCTCCATATACATATACATATAGAATGTCTACCCCAGTACTCAAGGTGTACTCAAAAGTACATCAAAAGCCAGGTAGAAATGTCAGACCTGAACATGATGAATGAGTGATATTGTGTTTTGAAATTCAATTATGCCGAGCTTACCAGGAGCATCAATAACCAGACAACACGCTGTCCCAGCTTACAGAGCCCTACATACCGCAAAGTCCACTGTATTAAAGGGAAAACATTCAAACGTTACATTGACTACACCGTATGGAAGGCGGTAATGTGCGGCGCTTTGGAGCAAAGGTAGCCATTATGTTTTGGAAGCCCCATTATGGTGTATTCTTTATTGATAAGATGTAGGGTAGAAAGGGTTGTGTTCAGAGATCTTTATACCCACCACGGGCCCCAGAGAGTAAGGAAAATTCTGTAAGATGCAGAGCGTCTGTGTGAGGAGGTGAAAGCCGATGACAGCAGTCTTCCTGTGACGTCCTTCCTCTCTCTTTCTATCTCTCTCTCCCTCTCTCTCTCTCTCTCTCCCTCGCCACAGACTCACTATCACTTCTTTATTGCTCTCCCCTTCTCCCTCCCTCCCTTGCCCTCTCCCTCCGTCCCTCCCTCTCTGTTTCCTTGTGTTTTGGCAGAGGCGGGCGATGTTGAAGTAGACTGGCTGGCAGACCTTGATAAAAAAAATATACCCTTCATCATGGTGGCCCGCAGAGTTTGGACGAGGTTCAGGGCAGGGCCCATCGCTCTTACTCTGCTCTCTCTCTTTCTCTCTCTCCCTCCCTCTCCGTCTCTGTCCCTGTCCCTGTCCCTGACTCTCTCTCTCTCTCTCTCTCTCTCTCTCTCTCTCTCTCTCTCTCTCTCTCTCTCTATCAGTCTCTCTTTCACTCTCTCCCTCTCTGTTGCTGTCTCTCTTGGTTTGTGTCTGAGCTGAAGAGGTGACGCAATGGTATAATGTGCAGGAGTCACACTTGCATAAATCAGATTTGGAACTTTAGCAGTGTCCCAAACGAGTCCTGTATTATCAGAAAATCATTTAGCTGTCAGCAGGGCACTTATCTTTGCGCAGGGAGCTCAAATGTGCAGAATGGGCAGTATATATTTTATATATGTGTTATATATAGACGTATTGACATGTACAATACATTTTGGCATTTGTGAAGTGAAGGGAAGCAGGAAACAATCAAAATGAAAAATCAAAATTGGACAAATTCAAAATGCATAAAAAATGGATAGATTGGAGAGATAGCTACTGGAATGAAAACAACTAGGTTAGTATTTGTTGTGCATTATACATCTCAGAGCTACAGAGATAGTACATCTCAACAAAGTACATTCGAACCTCAGTGTCAATTTCATTCAACAACAGCAGCTAAAAACACAAGAGCCGAAAAAACAACAACAGAGACAGTTTGGGAGATGTTCTTGGAAGAGGTAGGACTTCAGATGTTTTTTCAAGATAGAGAGGGCTTCTGCAAACATATATATAATGTGTTTGTGTGTGTGTGTATGTGTGTGTGTGTGTGTGTGTGTGTGTGTGTGTGTGTTTATACCTACAGAGTAATTGCATTTTTGCATTAGTTGAGAGCCTCACTTTGGCAGCACACGGGAGAGGTTTGATACTATCAGCGTTGTGCCATGGATCAATCAGTACAGCTCCTTTCCTTCATTCATCTGATGCACTTGGTCAATACTCCCTTTGTGTTCCTTCAAACCGGGGAACACCTGTCACTTTGGACGTCTCTCCGGCCTTAAACAAGCGTGGGTGATCACACACACAGCTGCGGCTTCCAGACAATGGCTTGACACACAGCTATCTTTGCCACTCACAGGTGTGTGCACTAATACACACACACACACACACACAGACCAATCCGTAGACCCCTCACCCTGCACACATGCATGCAATGGAAACTCGCACAAACAGCAATCAGCAACAACCCCTCACCTCACACACACACACACACACACACACACACACACACTCACACACATATACGGCACACACAGCACCACACATACAGTAAGGTTTCCTAGCAGCCGGCAGTTTCTTGCTCTACCTTGGGAGCAAGGCTTTTTTCACTTATATCAGGTGTTGGTCCACCAGGGAGCCGGCCTGACCCTGTGCTGATCCGTAAACAAGGGCACACTCTAAAGTCTGACCCTTTTATTAAGCCACCCAAACCATGTATTAACATCCCACAGGGTGTTTACTACCCCTCCCCCTCCGCGAGTCCAGACCCCTCCCATCCGCTTCTCTATGAGCGTGCTGGTAGATGACTGAAGAGGTATATAAATACATAGATACAATGTGCATACATAATATTGAACAGAATTATGTAGAATTTTTTTTAGAATATATATAAAAATACAATAAAAAAACATGATTTAATAAAGACACGCCCACAAGTGGGCGTGTCTACCTAGATGCATGACAGATAGATGAGCACCGTTTGCTACAGTCCACTGGGTAGGCTGGTAGACTGATCTATCCAGCACACATCTAGGTGGACACACCCACTTGTGATGTCAGAAGAAACGGCTTGTAACGGCTAATCACTCACACCTGGTAGTATAATATGTCACCTTTAAGAGATTGCCTTCCTTGATAGATTCATAAATTGTTATATTTATTTAGTCTGTAAGTGTCATAATGTAGGTCATTGCTTGGATAGCAATGATGTAAGATAGTGATTATGACTGTCAATGGGCAGTTTTAAAAGTCTAATCTGATTAAATATGCCATTTCATCACTGTTACGGAAATATGACTGTTATTGAGAGAAAAACAGGAGTAAGTTCAGTTTTTGCCAGTCTCTGCCAACCAGTTTGAGACCGTTTCACTCCCAGTTTGAGACCGTTTTCATGCTCTGAGCGCCAGTGGTGTTTGTGGATGTGTGGAGCTCCGTCTTGGCAGCTGTAGGTGAGGATGCCCGCATCAGAGAGAGGGTCAAGCTTCACTTATAGTCTAACGTTTAACGGTAGTAAATATGTATTCCAAAGTTGGCTTTGGATGAGACCAGGGGGATAGCCCCCCCTCCTTCCAAGAACTCTCAGCCCAAAACACAATACTTTTTTATCTCGTCATGTTTGAATTCAAGCTGAAAAACAGGCTATGTTTAAATGTTATTGAAAGTTAATTGAATTAAAAACAGGTGACCTCCAGAGTGGTTTGTCCATTCTGGGATACTGTAGAACCATTACGGGGCAACATGGCAGGAGGAAGAGGACCCTATGTAGATGGAAAGGGCTCATTCTAAAATACTACTTTCATGGGATTATGCATCAATTATACACACTGAACCTTTGATAAAATATATATTTGTATATAAGTTGTTCACCTATTGTATATTTTGTTCACATATTGTTCAATATTCTGACAGTAGTGGGGTCCGTTTGACTTAGGTTGGTTAGTTGGGTGCCACTTTGTAAAAGTACAGTGTCCCACAGTATCAGACGAACACGTTTAGCAAACGAGTATAAGAGTGTGACCATAAGACAGCATCACAGAGAAAAACCCAGAGCTAGGCCATGCATGATAAGATGTGTGTGTTTGAGTGATGCCCTGTTTTTGTCTGTGCTCGGCAGCTTGTGCTTGAGTGAATCTTCTCCTGGGTGTCCCGGTGTGATCTGGTGATCGATGCGGCCCAGTGAAGGTGCCTTTCATACTGGCTAACACTCTGCACCCAGAGTCAACACACTGAAGGGTAGACTGCATCAAGGGTATACACACACCCACCCACAAATACACACACTCACACACATGCTGACTCACCCGGTCAATGACACACCCACCCACGCACTCATCCCTCCATTCATTCATTCATTCATTCATTCACTCACTCATTGTACAAAGACACACAGACACACACACAAACAAACATCACAAGTATTATCCATCCATCTGCGCATTCATTCAACCATCCATCAATTTATCCTTACATCAACTATCTCTCTATCTCTATCTATCTCTATCTCTCTCTCTCTTTCTCTCTCTCTCTATCTATTTATCTATCTGTCTGTCTGTCTGTCTGTGTGTCTGTCTGTCTGTCTGTCTGTCTGTGTGTCTGTCTGTGTGTCTGTCTGTCTGTCTGTCTGCCTGCCTGCCTACCTACCTAC
Organism: Pollachius pollachius; assembly: GCF_949987615.1. Lineage (NCBI taxonomy): Eukaryota > Metazoa > Chordata > Actinopteri > Gadiformes > Gadidae > Pollachius > Pollachius pollachius. Next base: position 3,332,523 of record NC_136951.1, on the reverse strand, counting down.
CTACCTACCTACCTACCTACCTACCTGTTTATCTATCTATCTATCTATCTATCTATCTATCTATCTATCTATCTATCTATCTATCTATCTATCTATCTATCTATCTATCTATATATGTCCGTCTTTCTATCTGTCTATCTGTCTGTCCGTCTGTCTGTCTTTCTATCTTTCTATCTGTCTATCTGTCTTCTGTCTATCTATCTATGTATATGTTGTGTCCTTGCATAACATCCCAGCAGAGCAGAACTTGTTCTAGAGCGGTATGGTAATGTGGTTGGATGGCTGTGTCCCTTAGTGAAGGTTAAACCCTCCCCAGTTCAAACAGCAGGCAGCCCTCTGGTCTCCTAAGCAAAGAGGGGATGTCGGCTACTGTCTTTGATCAGCCCAGTTTGATCGGCCCACTGAAAGTTACAAGTTGAAGGGTAAACGCTCTCCTTGCGTCCACCCTTCTGGAAACCCTGACAGGGTTTTAACATCAGGGTGGGTGTAGCAAGACCAACGATTATTTTCATTTGTTCATTTCGTTTTTTGTATTTTGAGTTGCATAAATGTAAGCAATCAAGAGGGAAATTAGTGGAATTATTGAAAGTACTTCTGCTTGAAGTACCAAAAGTACAAATAATTATGTCATTTTGGGCATTTCTGTAAAAGGATAAATAGTAAAAAGTAATAAATGGTCATTTTTTCTTTATTTTTGTGAATCAATTAGGCTATTGATTGCGTCCTACCCCATACACTTATATAGTCAATCCTATGAAATTTGTGTTAAGGGATAAAAATCCAGTGTAATCCCATAACGGTGTTATCCTAATAACATATTACTCTTGGCTACTAACACTCCTATGGCTTCTATACCACGCCGGATGGGGTTTTATGACGTTACATTAGCAGCAGATTAAAGTCAAGGTATAGACAGCGTCTGGGAGATATTTACAGCCCCTCTAGAGGAATGCTCTGTTAACAGTCACTGGGCCCACTCACATCATTTTTATCCTTCATTAAAAAGGGAGGACGGCTACTGGTGGTGGTTGTGGGGGGCTGGCTAGGGAAAGAGATGTATCTCCCCCTCCTTGCTTGCTCTCAGGGCAGAGAGCACCGTCTCTTCCTCCGACGTGCACTCCTTGCTGACATTGGTGAAGGGGGTAGGGGTGGTGGTGGTAAGCCGGGGGTAGGGGATAAATCCAGCAATCCACAATGATCAATAACAGCTTTTCCTCTTATCGATTTGCCCATTCAACCTAGTCTTTGTCCCGCCCGGAGCCTCCATCCGCCACCATGACCCTCTTTGTCACCTGTGGGCCTGTGCTCATTAATCTATCTACATTTAGTGCACTGCCTATTTATGCCCTAGCCACTGGGCCAGTGATACGTGATAGATGCCCCTGATGGATGGAGTCCTTAAGTGATGTTTTGCAATGGTGGGAAAAAATGATGTGCTGAGGTGTGTGTGTTGTTTAATGGATGCCTGTTGACGCTACTATAATCTACAATCAGCAATTATCTGCATAACTTTAATTACAATCAGGCCTAATGGTGATGCATAGCTATGTGGGTGTGAATCTGTCCTCATAGGTTTGAAGTTGCAACATGAAACGGGATCGCTGATAAACATAGTACAATTTGATGTTTAATAGATAAACTAAAACTGATTTTATATGGCTCTGAAGTAGAGAACAACTCACATGCACAGTTAGCCATCATGATACTGCAACATAACCTACTTTTGCTGTTTTCTCTAGTACGTCCGTCATAATTTGGGATATGGTAATGTGTTCTGATTGGGACCCCCAGGGTGATTTAGAGTCTCCATCTCCTCATTGTCGTGAGAGGTCTAAGGAGAAGCAGTCGTAGTCTTTATTTATTTGTGTCCTTCCTTGGGGCTGAAATAGACCCTAGCGTGTACATAAAAGACACTGGATAATGAGCTGTGTCTTTGGAAGCTCTACACCCAACAGGTCAGGGGTCAACTGTAGAGATAGAGAGGAAATGGATATCAAGAAACCTTGGAAACCTATTTATATGTGTGTGTGTGTGTGTGTGTGTGTGTGTGTGTGTGTGTGTGTGTGTGTGTGTGTGTGTGTGTGTGTGTGTGTGTGTGAGTGTGTGTGAGTGTGTGTGTGTGTGTGTGTGTGTGTGTGTGTGTGTTAAGTCATGGCAAAATATGTGCAGTTGTATTAAAGTGCAGTTTGTATGTGTGTGCATATGTGTGTGTGTGTGATGGTGTTGGTATGCAGACTAGCCGGTGTCTGGTTCACGTGTGTGCGATATGCCATGATGTATACACGAGTTCCTGTGTGAGTTCCTCTGTACCACGGCCTTCCTATCAAGTCAAACTCGTCATTGTATTAATCCCATTCGTCTCCCACTGTTCCTCCTTGTCCGGGAGCCAAGGGAACAATTCCACACACAAATCTTCCAAAAGATTTTGACAAAGTACTTCTACATATTAATCCCTGTAAGAAAACCCAGGGTGAATGTGCATAAATGCTAGCCTGGCATCATCCACTTGACCTTAGCCATGTAATGGAATAGTCAGTAATGGATCTGGGCTAATTATCATTAGATAATGGGTGGCACTGGTGAGAGGTCAGTGGTTAACCTCTGCACAAACACAAAGGTTTTCATGGCTGTTTTCTATACCCCTTTTTTCTGAATTCTGAAACAGTGGACCTTAACTTTGAACATTGCTTCATTGATTCCTGTTCAATTATATTCCTGGCCCACCACAATCAAATGAACCCTTTCAGGGTTTGTACAGCGGTCTGTGTTTGCTGGGGAAAGGGTGTGTGTGTGTGGGGGGTCTGTGTGTGTGTATTTGTGTGTTTATGTATATGGTTTGGTTGTGTGTTTGAGTGTGCACATGTTTGTGGTTTGTTTTGGTGTGACCGGGACATCCATTCTGTGTACGTTTTGCAATTGCACGTAATTAACGTGAGTGTGTGTGTGTGTGTCTGTGTGTGTGTGTGTGTGTGTGTGTGCCAGCTTGCAACATGTGTAGATGTTATATCCTTTCCCACAGCTTGCAGGCTAAATGGTGATGAGGCTATAGGGGAAGGGGGGGTGAGTAGGTGTGCCTCCCCATAGCAGCTCTCTCAGGGTGGGAATAAGCCAAGTGGGTGGGTGGAGGTCTGGCCCAGGATTAGCACCCTCCTCTGTCTGTAGTGATCCCAGGACAGCTCAAGGCAGGGCGGGGTCCTCCTCTTCCTCCTCCTCTCTACCTCCTCCTCACCCCCCTGACTTCCCCGTTAATGTAAACACGATCAATGTGTTGGTGCTGTTAGACCTGCTAAAGGGAGGGGATGGAGAGCTGCAACAGCCGCCACACTTTCGCTCTGTGCCCTATCCATCCCCATCCACAATTCACTGTTAGGTGTCAGTGTCTCCAGTATGAATCTGTACTCTTCAACCTCAATAGGTTTCCAAACCATGAAATATACTGTCTCCCTTTTTCGTTGCTTTTTCATGCTTCTTTTGCTTTTCCTGGTTTTATATGAAGTATTTTTTCCTTCTTCTTTTCTTTAGTGTGTTTTAGTATTTAGCTGTACTAACCCTTTCACTCCCCACCCCCCCCTCCCTCTCTACCCCGCTGGGTGTCACCCAGGGGTGATGGACTCTGTTTACCCCCATTTCGCTGTTGCCAAGGATACTCTGAGCAACTGCAGAGACACGGGCTGTTGCAGTATCTGTTGTCCAATCAATAACAACTAATTAAGCCCTTGCGTTTGTGACAACTTCCTCTCCGAACGGAGGTCAATGTGAACTTTTCCGTCCGCGTTGAACTTATCTTCTTGTCATTTATTGGCGCTCTTCGCATTTGTTATTTTTCCCTCTTTTCTGGATTGCTGGCTATATATAGTGGCGCTCCCTCTATCCTGTGATTTTTCCTTCTATCCATGTCCTCTTTTTAACGCTCTCTGGATTCCATGCAATTCTAAATACCCTTTTGCTCGGGAAAGCCTGCGTCAGTGTGCATTTTTAATGGTTTGATTTTGAACCGTCAAGGGAAAGTGTTATTCATATTTGATAAGCATTTCAGCTTTGGGTCAAAAGCTCTGTGCTTTAGTTCACGGTCTAAGACAGAACACTGACTGATGCACACTAGGTTTTAATGCAGCTCCTGGCAATGTTTAATTGCTGACAATTGGTGTTTATTTGTGTGTGCATGTAAATGCTTTAGTGTGTGTGTGTGTATGTCTGCAATGTGCGTGTGTGCATACGTCCATGTGTGAGTGTGTATAGTTGTGTGTGTGAGTGTGTGCATGCACGTGGGTGTATGTGTTGCATGTGCAAACGTGTATATGAGCGTGTGCGCGTGCATGTTATATTACATTCTGCTGGTTTTCAAACTAATGAAAGCGTAATCCAAGGTTCCTTCAGAGGCTTTTGAAAATGGATAATGAGTCTCTATTAAGGAGTCTAAATCACTAATTATTGTTGTGTAAGTGGTCATTGTGTGCTGATATTAAACCCTACCCATGTACTTGAGTACACTAACCCCCATCATAAAAAATACACACTGTGACTTATTCAATGATTCAGAGGGTAAATAAAGCACCTTCTCAAAAACCGTTAGTTATGCATAACTTTTGTTCTCGCTTATGAAAAGATGTGTCTATTTCTTTCTCAGTGGATAGTTACATAAGATCAGTGGATAATTTATCTGCGAATGTAAATCTTGGACACAACAAGATTGGCACCGCGACAGGCTAAATATGTATTTATATATTCTTGCGATGTCCTAAAATGATTTGTCACTGTAGCCATCAGCTGGCAGACTGCAGCGCTGAAGACTGCTTGCCAAGCAGCAACAATAATAATAATACATGGAACTGGAAGAAGTGGCATTGAGCTAGAACAAATATAAATTGATATTAGAGGGCATTGTGGGTATTCATTTTGTCCTAATTTATGAATATTGGTTTTAGAGCTAGAAATCCTTTACGGCTACGACCCCAGCAAATCCTCCAGAGATCTTACTCTGCCTCATTATATTAAAGCTTTGACTCTTATCTGATCAGGTCATCACAATGCACAAATTCCTGTGTGATTTACACACACACACACACACACACACACACACACACACACACACACACACACACACACACACACACACACCTGTATTTGTACTACAGAGGCCCAACACAAGTGTTAGCCTAGGGCAGAGGGGACCTCTCTCTAAAGGTTGAGCCGCTGATCCTCCTCACGGCGCTATGTGAGAACGCTACTCAACCAATCTGTGCTGTGGGACTTGTGGGAACATTTGTACTCCATTCTTCGATTTGTGTGGGATAGGTATAACCTTCCTCTGAGAACCCAATCTTTCTATCAATCTATCTATCTATCTATCTATCTATCTATCTATCTATCTATCTATCTATCTATCTATCTATCTATCTATCTATCTATCTATCTATCTATCTATCTATCTACCTATCTATCTATCTATGCTACACCCAATTCTAGTAATTTATTCCTCTTTCCGATCATTCTTACTCTTATTTTCTCTTTATAACTTCAGAAAAGCTCGATCTCTTAAGATTTAATTTATTCAAACTCTCAACTTACACTACCTCAAAGTCAGAGCTGATATCATGTATTCATTTATCACATCACCTCATGCGATAAAGAGTGCTCACATTATTTTCCTCAGCATGTATGTCTCCTTGACTGCGCGTGTTTAAACTCAATACAGCACCAGAAATACACATAAAGTAGTATAGAGTCAATTAATTCCCATTTCTACTTCAACATTTTAAACCAAAACACACGCACACATACATACACAGACAAAATGATAGGAACACACACCACACTCACACACACACACACACACACATACATACATACATACATACACATATATACATACATACATATACATACACGTGCATTGTATACACTTCAATCAGGAATAGATCAACATGGGCAATCATATTCCCATAAACCCATTACTGCATGTTTGCCTCTTTGACAATTGACAAGAGCCCCCCTCTGTAGATTCATTTGTGGTGAGATTGTTCCGGAAATGCTGACACATGCCTGGGAGAGCGTTTACATATGTAACATGAAAATCCCGGAAAGGTGGTATGCAAGGGTAACAGT